>NW_026775579.1:69485445-70085445 GCF_030987335.1 Cornus florida | reverse complement strand
CACCTCCTGGTTGGTTGGCTGTATTGGATTGCTGTGGGTGCGCTACACAGGATCACTTCATCTCATCTCACCTAATCCAAGGGTCAATGATCCGGGTGTACCGCGGTAACATGGACCGCGATGCACCGGATCAATCAGCTTCATCTAAGGCCGAGGATGCGCGCGCACACCCTCCTATGGTGCGCCGCATCACACCGGATCACTCCGGTCATCTCCCCCATTGCCGGCGACCGGAAAACTCGCCGGAGAGTCGCCGGAAAATACAGAAAAATTCCGAAAATTGCCCAAAAATTCTAGAAAAATTTCTAAAGCCTTAAATAACAATTTCCTAAGTTTCAATTAATTACCTAGGCCAATAATAAATTATTTAACCCTTAAATAATTAATATCACATTATTTTAATAAATTAAATAATTAATTTCTCATTGTCCTAGCATGGTTTCTAACCTAAAAAAATAGCCGAATAAATGTAATGAATAATTTATGGACTCAAAGGGGAAAAGTAGATAATAACTTGCCTTTTTGGATTTAAAATAAATCCGCCGGTTGCGCGTAGTCGGGTAAATTTTTCCTACACCGGTCCAAGCTCCTTTCTTTCTCTCTCTTCCTTTCCACACTTTTACAATGGCTCACTAAAAGTTATAATTTGATTCTAACTCCCTTTCCTTCCTTCTAAGGTAGGCTAGCTAATTTATATACAATTTATATAATATAAATATTACAAATATCTATTTTTGCATTTAATTAACCACATTCCCAACCATATGGCTTTAAGGCAAGCAAGCCAAGTCAAACAAGATGTCCTAAGGTTCAACTATGGGAATGAAATCCTATCCTAAGATTTAATTTCTTCATCATTACATTGATTTAATACTATTGTTATTTATAATAAATATTATTATTATTATTATTATTAATAATAATAAACTATTATAATTATTATTATTATAAATATTATTATTATATTAGTATTATTATTCAATACAAATTAAATACTTTAATTAAATAATAATAATTAATCTAAAACATAACCAATAAAAATTTCAAAACTAATCATTATACTATATAGAACATAAAATCAATATTACATGCACAAATAAATAAAATTAATTAACTAATCTAACATATATAATTACAAGGTGAATAAATCTACACATTAAAGAATTAACCTAACACAAAATTAATTTAAATACACTCTTTAAAATTACGGGGTATTACAGCCGCTGAAAAGTGTGTTTTATAGGTCACCTTCTACCCAGGCTGAACTATGTTATAGGCTAGTGAGCATCCTATAGTGTGTATTTATATATATATGGACTATTGTAGATATTGCCGAGCTATCTAGGATGTATCTGCGTATCGGGTTTATTTACGGATTGTAGTAGGATGGAACTTGCATGTGGGCCTGACCCACCTTTATTTTTCAGGTGTTCGTGAGTACCAGGCTTAGGGTTTGATTGTGGTGATGCAGATACAGTCACTCACTCTTCCGATTACATAGGATTTTCTTTCTTATTTTGGTTTTGGATTTTAATTCTGTAAATGTTTTACCAGTTGGAATTATTAGGGGTACACTAGATGGATTCCCGAGTTGTACAGATTTGAAGGATTTAAATGTTATTAATTTATTATTTTAAATTGAGGATTTTTATTTTAGAATTCTTTCAGCGTTTTGATATTTTATTCTTAATTCAAATTTATTCCTGCTTGTTTACATATTAATTGTCTGATATCCCTCGGATCTGTGCTCGGACTTGATCACCCGTGGCTCTAGAATCGAGGGGTATCACAAATACCCTAAGTGTTGACTTTACTACTCGACAAAGATTAAATCCCTCACGTGAAACTTATGTCGAAAATAGAAATATACCAGATATGTACACATTAACACAATATCGTAAACAATATGAAAATATACCAGCGCAACAATCAGGAACAATATTAGACATAGCAAGGCACGATCCCAAAGACTGGGCAAAGGTAATCGAAAATTGGGAACACGATTGTATTCGGCAATCTATTTTGACCAATTTTGACAATAGAACTCAAACTTTAACCTATTGTGAAACCTTATTAAGAGGAACCATTTATGACTGGTGGCAGGCTTATAAAGTAATTTATCCCAATGATTATGCCATCTTACGTGATAATTTTACCATTCAAGGCTTTACCAGCCTTATTAAAAAAAGATTAGTTGGTGAAGATAGATTATTATATGACACTTTAATAAAACAAAACGAAGCTTTAAGTAATTTAGAATTACTACAGATTTGTAATTTTAGATACATAAAAAACTACACTAATAAATTTTTTGAGTATTTTGCAGCCACTGGTAAAATAAGTGATAAAACATTACTTAATCGATATCTTCAGAAGTTAACCGGAAGCGTATGAACTAAAATATAGGAAAAATTGTTAGAAAATCCTAGACGCGATACGCTAACCATATGAGATAGAGTTAATCATGTGTATAACATGTTAAAAGCAGAGTGTCGACAACGTAAAGAGTCTAAACAAATCAAAAAATAATTTTATTATACGTGTAGACAAATAGATTTTCCACCCCAATATGAGTGTATGCCTCAGAAAAATTACAATTATAAGCACAATAAACCTAAAAAATATAAACTGCGTAAAAGCAAGACCTACAAAAACTTTCGTAATAAAAAACCTTATGTCAGAACTAACCCTAGGCAATTCAGAAAGCGGCCTTGGTATAAAAAGCAAAAGATAAATAAAGATAAAAAGGACAACAAAAACAAGGATAATAAGGTAAACACTTTACCCACAAAAGAAAGACACTGCAAATATTTTATTTGTGGAGATCCAGGACACATTAGACCAAATTGCCCTCATCGATACAAACAGAATCCTATTAAAAGGATACAAGAAAAGATCAACATACTTGAAGATATTGAAGAACATATAGAGGAATTATATGAACTAGAAAGTATTTATGACTCTGATGATGATAATGAAAGTATATATAGTATCGAGAGTTTAGATAGCAACTTTGATAATGATGAAGACTTTGAACAAGGGCTTCATTCAATAGAAGATTCCGTTCACACTATAAGTAATCCATTATGTCAGTATAGCTTAGTTAGTTTTTAATTTTCTTCTTATAATTGTAAACAGTGCAATACATCTATTAAAAAATGTTATTACTGTGAAAACCATTATAAAACTTTACTATGTCATAATTGTTATACAAAATATGAAGATAAGCAAGAAGATATTCTAGTCGAATCTATAAATTCAATATATAAACCATCTAGTCTAATTCAATTCCCAGTAACATTAGAATTTAGAGAAAAATTAGTTCAAACTTCAGCTATACTTGATACTGGAGCATCTAAAAGTATAATTCAAAAACATTTAGTCCCAGCCGAAGCCTTAATAAAGTTAAATTATAATGTTAACATGAGCCAGTATAATAATGAAAAACTTCCAATAACCCATCGTGTTCAAAATATTCCTATATTAATAAATAATGAAAATTTTGTTTTACCCTAGACTTATGTAGTTAATAATATTCCTAACACATATGATTTTATCTTAGGATTCAATTTTATAAACTCATTCACCGGAGGATTTATGTATACCCCAACATGTTTACAGTTTTTTAAGAAAGGAACCTTTATTCCATCTATAGATCCTTATATTTCTCAAAAGGATAAAGGAGTCATTACATATGTTAATACTATACTTATGACAGAAGAAACGACAGAAAATTTATTTGATGTATCCGAATTTTTAGAAGACGTTTCTGAAGCCTTAATGTTTCTTAGTCATCTTGATGAACCAAAGATTTTCCTTAATAATAAAGTTATATTAAAAAACCCCAAACTAAACATTGATAATTTTATAAGACTAGTTGAAACTACCGAGATTCTAGGTGAAGACCCCCAGAAACACTAGTATAAAAATAAAATTGAAACAAAATTAAATATAATAAATCATTTAAAGACACAAGATAATCCTCATACCTTAGACGATCAAGAAGAATTTCAAAAACAAATTAAGGAACTGCTATTACTAAAAGTAATAAGAAAAAGTAATAGTAGACATAGGAGTCCAGCTTTTATGGTTAGAAATCATGCCGAAATAAAAAGAGGAAAGGCTCGTATGGTTATAAATTATAGAAGATTAAATGATAATACCTATGATGATAGTTATAAAATCCCTAATAAAGATGTTTTAATAAATCGAATCCAAGATAGAAAATGGTTTTCCAAATTTGACTGTAAATCAGGATTTTGGCAAATCCGGATGGCTGATGAATCCATCGAATGGACAGCGTTCACATGTCCTGAAAGACATTATAAGTGGTTTGTTATGCCTTTTGGATTAAAAATGCGCCACAAGAATTTCAGCGTAAAATGGATACTATATTTAATAAACACTCAAAATTCTGTTGTGTTTACATCGACGATATCTTAGTCTTCAGTCAAACTAAAGAAGAACATCGAAAACATCTTGAACTTATATTCAACGAGTTTATAATACAAGGACTCATTATAAGTAGTAAAAAAATGATATTAGAAAAACAAGATATTGAATTCTTAGGTTTATACATAAAAGATGGAAAAATAGAATTACAATCTCATATTGTTAAAAAGATTTTAGACTTTCCTGATAAATTAGAAGAAACCAAGTTGTTACAAGTATTTTTAGGATTATTAAACTATGGTCGCAATTTTATTCCAAAATTAGGACAACTAGTAGGACCTTTATATTCAAAACTAGGAAAACATGGTCAAAAATATTTCAATACCCAAGATATAGAGTTAGTTAAGAAAATTAAATATTTAGTCTCTCAGTTAGAACCTTTACAACTCCCACTTGAAAAAAGTTATAAAATTATTCAAACAGATGCATCAGCTCAAGGATGGACAGGGTTACTTCTTCAAAGACCAATAAAAGAGTCTTCTCGAGATGAAGAACAAATCTGTCGCCATGCTAGTGGAACTTTTAATAAAGCACAATCTATTTTACCCTCAACAAATCTAGAAATTCTAGGGGTAACCAACTCTATTAAAAAATTTTAGATATTCCTTGATAAAGAATTTCTTATACGAACAGATTGTGATAATATAGTTAAATTTGCAAATAAAGCAAAACAATAGCGGATGTCTGTTAAGAGATGGATTTCCTTTATTGACTGTATTACTGGAAGAGGTTTTAAACCTATATTTGAACATGTTAAAGGAAAAGATAATTATTTAGCAGATATTATATCTCATTTACTAATCGATTGTTAAATTTTGCAGGAATGAAAATCAAGAGCAACAATAGCTATAGCCTTATACTAGGCACTTCTAATCCTCTTTTAATTATCCAAAACCCAGCTCAACAGTTCCGCGCTAGACATAATTTTTTTCCTAACCAAAAACTTATTTTAGATAATATTTGGTTTTCTAGAAACAACCTCGATAGAACCCTCGTCAGAAATCTAAACACTTTAAGTGAATATTTCGTATCATCTAATAAAGCGTATCAAAATTTACAGCAAGAACATGAGACGCTTATATCTCATTATAAAAAGTTAAATTTAGCTTATCAAAAGACGACAACAAATCCCACAAAACTAACTATTTCTGAGCAACGGACTAATGAAGATGAAAATCTTCAGAAGGTTCAATTTCTGCAGGTACAAACCAAGTATGCCAAGTTATTACCCATGTTTTCTCTTACATACAGAGAAATCCTGCGACAACAAGTTGAGCTCTTTCCAGAAGACATCAAAGAACTTATCCTTGAAGAAATTAAGTCAGATGGGTTTAAGGAATGGGTTGATATTCAAAATTACCTTAGAAACAACAGTCCACCTAAAGGAACCCGTTATAACCATACTTTCATAAGATTAATACAAACAGGCATTGACATACCAATAGCCATTATCTTGTTAGATGTAGACCCTATTTTCTTTATTCCTTTTGAAATAACCAGAAAAACCCTTTTTCTCTACCAAAACAACCATTTGTTATTTAAGCAAGCTGTTAGAACTAAGAATGATATACAGTGTCGTTATACCTAATGACACGCCCTTAGAATATCTAAATTCTTTATGTAATTTTCCTAACCTTTTAAATCAAGCCATTGCCTTCGAACAGAAACTAACCCAAAATTTTATGCCAGAAAGTCCAATTCTCCTTCAAATCCACAGTACTCCCCCGGAATAGGTAAAAGATGGAGCTATAATTTTGGGACAACATTGAATTTACATTCATTCTGATCCAACTGAAGTCAAAATTCTTACCGAACATGTTGATTTTGTAAATAACTTTTGTAATGAGATAGAACCAGCTACCTTTAACCATTTAGTGTACTATAAAGCCTATCGACAAATTAACCCAAGCTACAATCCTGGTTTCAGACTCTATGATCATAATATCAACATGGAAATTTTTGTTAAAGCAAGAATTCCTCATGTCATTAAGTTCCCTCCAGAGATTGAGATATCCCCAGAAGTTGAAGAACTAATAAATGAAGAAAAGATGTTGTTAGAATAGTTTGATCTTTTCTATAGAAATGAAGAAACCATCTCACCAGACAGTACTGATGAATACCTGGCCCGCAGGTATGCTAGAGCAAGAGTTGACAGTCCAACAGATAGTACTACCGACAGAAATTTGTCCAATATGCAAGAATTCTAGTGAAAAGCAAATTCTCCACAGTATACAAGAAAAAACAACTTCAGCATTCAAGAAAAGTAGATTCTCAACAGTGTACAATTAAAAGCAGATCCACCGAAAGCAAATTCTCAACAGCAAAAGTAGATATTTCTCCAGAAGAAGACATCAACAGTTCAGCAATAATTCATGTCATCTTATCTCTAAAGCATCTTGAATCTCAATCATCCATGCAGCATCTTTAAGCTCAACCGCTGATTTATCCCTCTCTTCTGCTATAAAAGGACCCTTTCTGCTCAAGTAAAAGATATCGAGTTTTAGAGCAATCAAGTCTAGAACCATCAAGCATTCTAGCTTCCAGTTTCCAGTGTGTTTTGTGACTTCTTTCAGTATATTTCCTTTGTAAAATATAGTGTGAGAGTGTATCCATGTATAAACAGTGTGTATCCATGTATATATTACTTATGAAATAAATTATCCAATTTGACTTATTCAAAACCTCCTAATCCCAATTTAGTATTTTCAGTACTTTCGGGTAAAAGACTTCGGTCGACAAAAAGATCTAATATATAGATTTTATATAGCCAGACAGTATAGATCCTAGAATTTTCTTGAATCCAACTAGTACAAGTCGCCTTAGTATTAATTTAATAATTTGTTCTGTGAGTTGACTCAAACTGTTGACTTGTTGGCCCGTTCTTGTTGGTGTTCAGGCGTTTTTACAGGGCGTTATCAAAGCGTTATCAGGTTCGGCAGTCATTTCTGTGATTTAATTGTTAAATTTATTTTATGTTATTTTGCATGCTTTTATCTGGTTAGATCCAACTCAATTTTGGTATTAGAGCTTATACTGTTTCGTTAAATTTAATTTATATATATGATCTTTTGTCTAAAGAAGTCTCTAAGTCCATATTAATCTACTGTGAAATTTTATTATTTTATATGTATTCAAGGATCTTTTGGGAAGCTTATAGAACAATATAAGATAAAAGTATTGTTTTGGGTCTTTAATAATAATATAGTTTGTTATGTGGTCTAAAGCATAAAGTAAAGTTCATTTTAGAGAAATATTGTGGTGGTCAATCCATTAACTGAAACTTCAAGACTTTGTTTTCATTTTAGTGTAACATTTGGGCCTTAAGCCCATGTATTAGTAAAAATCCCATTTTTTAAAATGAGACTATTGGATCAAAATTAAATAAACGGGTATAACGGGCCGTGATACTATTGGCAAAGCTCGACCAATTTGTCAGCCGAACATGAAAATTCATGACGGCCCAGTATGAGCCTAAGATAAAGTCCAAGGAAAAACCTACTTGTATCTCCCAAAAAAAGGAGGGAGTTCTCTTTGGAAATAGAAAATCTTTTTTGTTTGGATGTTTTTTATTTTTTATTTTTTTTCGTATTTGGTTGTCTTAAAATATTTATAAATAGAAAATATATTAGAATCTAAAAAAATAAGTTATCTATCAATTTTCGATAAGTTATTTTACATGCCATACTCGATAGACTCGACCTAGATCTTTGTCACACAAAAAAAATAAAAATAAAAAATATTTTAAATAAAAAAAGAAAATATTTTTTTAAAAAAAGAAACAAACGTAGCCCTAGTGTGCAGAATTGTTCCGTTGACCTTTGGGAAAAATAAAATTTTGGTGATTAACATTGAAAGAGATTTGCTTTACAAAAACTTTAAACTCAATAAAAAGTAAATAGTGATTAGTGCCCACTTGAAAAATATTTGCCAATAAGTGACCATTTGTATTGCATATTATATACTCTCTTTTTTAAAAAATAAAAAATAAAAAATGAAAAATGAAATGATTTATTATAAGAGTTGGAATCAAATCTAGAACAGAAAAGAAATTAATTATCTTACAGAACCAGCACCAAATGGGCACGGCCAGCTTAAGTCCGTCACCAAACACATTTTTGGGTTACTCGGCTTGTGTAACCAAACACTACCCTAAAAAAATATTTTACGTAAAAAAGAAAATATTTTTTGAAAATTTTTCATCGAATCAAACATACTTTAAACTCAATAAAAGGTAAATAATGACCACTTGAAATTGCCAATATAAGTGACCATTTGTATTGCATATATATATATATATATATATATATATATATATAAAGATGCAAGAAATTTTGCCTCTCAGTTTGGAAAGAATAGTTCTACACTTCAAATATTTTCCTACCCATTTCCCCTCTATTTTCAGTCTATTTAAAAACTGTTACAGATCTTTTAGAAGCTTCCTAACTAACTCCTTGCATTGGGCTAATCGCCTGGGCCATTCTTGGTCATGGGCTCAATTTCTTCTTTCTAGAGTCGGGCTTCCAACCTGAATTCCCGGTCTTGGGCTTGACTAATGAAGACTCGAAGAAATTTTCCCTCTCAATTTGGAAAGAATATTTCTATACTTCAAATATTTTCCTACCCATTTCTCCTCTATTTTCAGTCTATTTATAAATTGTTACAGATCTTCTAGAAGCTTCCTAACTAACTCCTTGCATTGGGCTGATCGCCTGGGCCCTTCTTGGTCATGGGCTCAATTTCTTCTTTCTAGAGTCGGGCTTCCAACCTGAATTCCCGGTCTTGGGCTTGACTAATAAAGACTCGGTCCAGTACGATTGTCCTTGTCTGACCCACTCTTAACCACTCGAATCGTACCCGGCCCAGATCATTTTTGGTATTTTCAATGTGTGTGTGTGTGTGTGTGTGTATATATATATATTTAAATGAAATGATTTAGTATAAGAGTTGGAATCAAATCTAGAACAAAAAAGAAATTAATTATCTTACAGAACCAGCACCAAATGGGCACTGCCAGCATAAGTCCGTCACCAAACACATTTTTGGGTTACTCGGCCCGTATAACCAAAGTACCAAACACAACCCTTAGACGTGATAAATTTAAAAGCACTTATTAGCGCCAAAAATTAGTACCAAATCACATTAGTACTCGAAAAGTGAGAGAGGAGAAAAAAATCACACCAACTCTGCTCGACAATGCCCACAATCTTCATCGCTCTTCAATGTTGCCAGTGTTCTACAATGCAGGCAAATGTCTCTCTCTCTCTATACATATATACACATACATACATAAAGTGTATATATATGTATATATTTGATAGTCGATTTTGTTGTTGTTTTGATGCATATACATACACATACATAATTACATAAATTGTATAGATTTATGTGGAAGTTTGTGTGTGTGTGTGTGTGTATATATGTATATGTATATGTGATTGTTGATTTTGGTGGTGTTTTGATTTACAGGTGAAGCAACAGAAGAAGAGCAGCAACAAGTGGGTTTGTGTGGTGTGCAACGAGAAGCAATCGGTACGGAAGGTTTATGCTCAAGGATTCATGGCCAGGGATGTTCGCAAATTCGTTCAGAGCTTCAACATGTCCCGCCAATTTGCCCAAGAACAATGTACAGAACAAACCCTAGATCCGCTCCTTGAACAGATCGACCACCACTTTGATTCGAGCAATGACAAGAAAAGAAGAACCGATTGGAGCGAGTACATTGATCCTGAGGATGATCACGATAACCAAATTGAAGAAGAACAAGGTAGTCATTCATGGAATCCAATAGAAAATCGTAAAACACACACACACATATATATCTATAAATGTTGCAAATTTAGTTCATATTCTATAATTTTTGTTTTAAAGGTAGCTTTAAATTGTTTGAAGAGTAATATAAGTATAAATGATGCTTTGTTAAGCCCTAAATGCAATTCAAGTAGAAAATTGCAATGTGTGTGTGTGTGTATATATATATAAATGAATTTGTCGACTTATCATGTTTCAAATTAAGTTCATTTTCTTTTTAATAAAATGTCCCGTTTCTTATGATTTACTATGAAATCGTCGGAAGAGTATGAAGAACAAATGATTCTGTGTAATATACCTGAATGGAATTGAAATAGAAAATAATTACACACACATATATAAGAACAAATGATTCTGTGTAATCTCTAAATGCAATTCAATTAGAAAATTGTCACACACACACACATAAGAACAAATGATTCTAAGTTAAGCCCTAAAATTTTGATCATTTCAGTTGATGAGTTTCAAGCACTTTCGAAATGCCAAGAATAAAGTTCCAGCTAGTTTTGAGGAGTTCTAGTTAGTGATAATTTGATATTTTTGGTGTGCAGGGGAGGTGTTCGAACAAAAGTTTGTGACAGAGTTGCCTAAAGCATTGTTCAAAAGACCAAAACTGAATAAATATTCGACCGGTATAGATGCCAAAGATGGTGAAGAACTTTTCAAACCTGTGTTCTCAAAGAGAAGTTCGAACAAGCATATCAGCTCTCGAGGTAATGCAGCTCTTCGCCTCTTCCATTTCACCATATTAGCTCCTACAACATGAAATTGAGTTGTGTGCTTCAGTTCACTTGCCCAAAATGGCCAATTATTTTCAGAAAAAACGAAGACTCCTTGATTAATTTTTTTTATGATTTGGTGATTTACAGTCATCCAATTACTTTAGTACTTACACTAGTTAAAATTTAAATAGATCATTAAGCTAAATATAACCATGCCCTCTTGATTTTATGCCTAAAACCTCTAATTTAGGCACTCAAATCTTCTTGTATTGCAAAGCATATTTGCTCACAGTTCGAATATTGCAGAGTCGTCGAGAAATTGCCAGCCTCACACTATCAAAGGAGCTTCCAAATGGAGTGATTATAAGATGCCAGATGAGGAAGGCGTCTCTGTAGATGCGGGTCCAAGGAGATGTAAACCAATGACGAGCAAAGGGGCTTTTAAATGGAGTGCTTACACAACACAAGATAACGATGGTGATTGTGCAGACAAGGAGCCGAGGATATGTCAACCAACGATGACCAAAGGGGCTTCTAAATGGAGTGATCGCATGACCCAAGACAATAACGGTGACCTTGCAGGTAAGGTGCCATGGACATCTCGGCCAACAATGGTCAAAGGGGCTTCAAAATGGAACGACTACATTGCAGATGACGATGATGACTTGCAATTCAAAAATAAGAGAGACGTTGCAGGGGATGTGGGCGAATGGGACCATGGTGTGTTGGAGACAGCATTGAATGATCAAATGGTGGAAGAAGACATCCACCCTGATTTCCGGTGATCTCAGCAATGTTCCGGCATTCTGCATTTGATTTTCTGGCTATCCTGAACCAGAATAGGCTGCAACTGATAAATGCTCATTACATTTTTTGTCTAAAGACTCGAATGCGAGCTGAGTGATGTTCTAATGATCATAGACATTGCAGACACACTTTTGTAGGCTCAAGCATATGAATTAGTTTTATATGACTGAGTTCTAGGCAAGAAAAACTTGGATGAGTTCAACACATTTATATCACGGGTTTTAAGCAAGAAAAACTTGGGTGAGCCCGGTGCACCATGCATCGTGACTCAAAAAAATTGAACTTTGAGTGCGGTGCGTGGTGCACTGGGCTCACCCAAGTTTTTCTCGTTTTAGGCATGTTATGTGACGGGATTATTGGTATGGGATATTACTAGTGGTTGTTGGATTACGAACACTATTGTAAAATCATTTCAAATATTGAAGGACGATCTTCTCAAGTCTTAATACACGGTATTGTACCTATTTCTGGATATCCTGGGATTATTGGTATGGGATATTACTAGTGGTTGTTGGATTGGGCGGGAAAAACTTGAATGAGATCAACAGATTTATATCACGGGTTTTAAGCAAGAAGAACTTGGGTGAGCCCGGTGCACCATGCAATGTGACTCAAAAAAAAAAGTGAACTGTAAGTGTGGTGCACTAGGCGCACGGAGGTTTTCTAGTTTTAGGCATCTTATATGATTGGATTACTGTTACGTGATATTACTAGTGGTTGTTGGATTATGAACACTATTGTAAAATCATTTCAAATATTGAATGACGATCTTCTCAAGTCTTGATGCACAGTATTGTCCCTGCTTCCCCGAACTCTACCATTCCATCTCATGTGGTGGAGCACACAATACTCATTTGGCATCTACCGAGTTCGGAGGATGTATCATTTTTTTTGGCGGTAATGATTTAAAATCTTTTGAAACGGCCTTTTTGAAAAATCTTTTGAAACAGCCTTTTGTATATTCAAATCTCCTTTCCCATTTTTGTTTAAACCTGCTGAAAATTAACCATCGAAGAACACATATAATAAAGAAATGGAAGACAATGAAGCAGTAAAAAATCCCCCAAAACAAACCATGAAACCTGAATTAAGTAGTCAAAAAGACATGTAGTCTAAACAAAATGAAAAAGACAAAAATGATAATAACACCCTGCTTTTCCCAAGTCTTCAGTACAAGTCCACACCAAGTCAGAAGCCTAAGATAAAATTAGTATAGAACAAAACCCCCCAAAAACAATCACCAACTCATTGGCCCTGTAAGAAGCAAAAACTAAACAATGGGCCCCACATCCACGTCAAAAAATGTGTTTCTCAACTTAAATTAGGAATCAGACGGCCTCAATTAGATCCTGATGCTGCTAAGCAAAGGACATCCGTGGCCTCAGCAACTTTTTTCTTCAGAGCATCTGGAGACTCAATGAGATGGAGTACCTCTGTTTGGTCCATCTCCAGCAGCATGCCGGTGACTTTTCCTGCATTATCATGCCCGAGACGCTGTACGAGAGGAAATAGATGTTCACCCAGCATCTGTCATTTCGACACCAATATAATGAAGAATCAGGCGCCAACAGTTCAAAATTATTGTCAACTTGACTTTTAAAGGTATTAGTTCCGTTCATTATAGCGTTCATCTCTAGTTTACTGAGATCCCAAAATTCGATCAAATTACTATCACCACACTGAAGAAGAGGAGAAATGAAAACAATATACCTTCTGCTGATTCTCTGGAGTAGCAGAAGCCAAAGCAGAAGCAAGTGTTGACATGGCCTCTGGCCCAGATCGCTTGGCTGAAGTTGCCGTCCCAGAAACATCAAGAGGCAATGACATTATTGGACTCACGAGACCTCGATGAACCATGGATGGGTGGTGCATGCCATTTCGATTGGCCATGTATTTGAAGCTTTGGTTGGAGTTGTGATGATGCACCACCTATAATTAAATCAACAAAAAAATTATCACTTAGAGAGATCAACAATAAAATTAATCATCTAAAGATGGCCAGCCTAGTCCTTATAAATT
This sequence comes from Cornus florida, assembly GCF_030987335.1. NCBI lineage: Eukaryota > Viridiplantae > Streptophyta > Magnoliopsida > Cornales > Cornaceae > Cornus > Cornus florida. The sequence continues at coordinate 70,071,637 of NW_026775579.1, read as the reverse complement.
CGGAAACACTTCACTGACATGAAAAGACATTAGCTCCATTTTATCATTAAATTTAAATAATAGTAAAAGAGAACCATAAGGAAGCCAACGCATGTTCCATTTACCGCTATCATTTACTATCAATAAAACAAGTAGTCATCTACTGAACCTTGATTGCAGTGACATGATGACATCAACAATGTATCTTCATCCTAAAACGAAGACAGGAAGGAAGAAAAAAGAAAGGAAGGAAGGAAATGCTCAGTGAAACCAGTAAGCATAATGCACCTGCGGCTGCCGCATCTGTTGAGGATTTCTACCCCTCCTTATGCCCGACTGCTGACCAGGTTGTCCATGCCTTAGCACTTGGTATGGCCAAACGAAATTAGGGGATCCACCCGAGTAAAATCCAGGAAACAGTTGCTGCTGAAAGCCATAGCCAGCAGGAAGAGGTGGTACCAGACCAGGGGTATCGTGACCAAAGTAAAGTTGATGAGGAGCAAGCCTAGGTGGCCCAGGGTAGAATCCAGCCATTCCTGTAGGCAAAGATGCCATTCCAGCAGGTGCTCCTATGTGAGAAAAATGCGCCTAAGGTACAAAGAAATTATATCGTGAATAAAGCTTGACACCAAGAGAATGAGAACACACACACCCAAAAACTGCATAGGGCACAAAATAGTGGTAAAGCAAATAATCCATTAAGAGCAGCAGAAAATACTAATTAACATGGAAAATTTTAAGAATTCAAAAGAAAATAAAAGCAAGTACATATAGCAAACGGAATGCAAACAAAAATGCAGGAATTTAAATATAAAAGATAACCAAATCTTATAATTATGAATATACAAATTATTGAACAAGATCTTGGGCTCATTTCCAAATTCAATTTATACAAGAGACTCCATGACAAATGATGATCATTGTTAATAAATCATAACAAGTGATGATCATTAAGAAATTTCATTTTGGGTTCTCAAAGAAAATTCTTTTTTTTCCTTCTTGTAACATTAAATTTATGATTCCCTCAGACATCATTTAGTAGGTAGACAAGCATGAAAAGCCCAACAGAATTGAATCCTAATACAAACTCCAAACAATTGTTAACTATTTTTACAAAAACAAATTAAGTTTTCCAAAGTAAAACTACCAATTTTAGTAGAGCGTTGACATTTAACAAATACAACTAATTATTATTATTGTATTTGGTATTGATATTCATTTATCTAAAACAAAGTCTGATAATGATAATTGATAACATGTAAAAGTATACTTAATATTGTGTCTGCAGGGAAGTATAAGAAAATTTTATATATCAACACCCCGGAACCAAGTTGATTCCACAAATAAATAAATAATATATATATATAGGACATATTATTCAGGTAAATATATATATATATATATATATATATATATATATATATATATTAATTAACACTTTAGAATAGTAGTTTGTAAAATTATTGATTAGAGGACATATTATTCAGGTATGGAGCTGAAAGTAGCGGAATAGGCTATAAACTAAAAAAGCATTCTGTTTATACAATTCAATCAACAATGCCAAAACCTAATACTGAACCCTCAGATCAAATATGAATCTAGGTTCAGAGTTCAAGTATCTGTTATACTTGGAAGGCAAAGAAACAGATGCCTCACTTTTTGTTAGAGCACCAGTTCCATCTGAATTTCAAGCATTCATGTTCCTATGTCCACTGACACCACAATTACAAATTGCAGAAAACTACTGAATAGCACAATATCCTTTTCCAGTTCAGAATAAAAAAGAGTGCTGGTAAAAATCTGTATATCAACTATATCAAAGTAGTGCTTGAAAAGCTTATCCAGCACAACATAATATGCACCCAGCATCAACTAGACACCTTGTCACTTTGTTCCATACGACATGCATCAAAAACCCAAAAAAGAAAAAAGAATTCATAAACTAATTTAGTACTTCAAATAATTTTCACTGTTATTTCCAGGACATAAACAATGAGTGTATCACTAGCAAATGATGTGATGAAGAAATCACCTGCATTTGAGCCCTCCTTTCTTCTTTGCGTTGTGCAACGGCAACATACAGAGGTTTCCATCCAATCATCTTCCCGTTCATTTCAGACAACTGAACAAGATTTAAGAGCAATCACCATTTCATACATGGAAATGGAAAAGAGAGAGATCTGCCAAGGAAAACAAAAGCAGAAGGAAAAGGAAAAAAGAAAAGAAAAATCAACTTACAGCTCTTGCAGCTTCCTTTGGGGTAGAAAAGGCCACAAAACCGGACCCCTTGCTCACCCCTTGTGGATCAAGCATGACCTGAACAAATTGTTGCATTATATAAAGACGAGGTTAGCTAGCTACATAAGTTTAATTAAAAGAAAAGGAAAGAACAGTTTTTTACAAGGATCATTCATGAATTTCAGTTTAACCACATATACCTTGCATGATGTTACAGTCCCAAACTCAGAGAATAGCTCTTTCAGTTTTTCATCATTTATTCTGGCATCAAGATTTTTAAGATATAAATTAGCGCCTTGTAAGCTTTCTGATGTATTATTTCTTTCCTGTTCATACTTGGTTTTAAATTCTGCCTCTCTTTCTGCTTTTCTTTGAGCCTTCCCCACGTATAAAACTTTGCCATCATTGATAGAGGTCCCGTTCAAGTTCACAACTGCAGTAGCAGCAGCATCTGGGTTTTGGAAATTTACAAAACCAAAACATCTGGACTTTCCATTTGCATCTCTCATAACAACTGCGCTAGTAATGGTACCATACTTTGCAAAAAATTTCCTAAGGTCCTCATCAGTAGTTGTTTCAGAAAAGTTTTTCACATAAACATTGGTAAACTTTGGGGATCCATTTGATTGGTTCCTGTCTTGATGACGAACAAAAATACCAAGATAAACTTGTTTATCATTTATCAACATGCCATGTAACTGTTTAATTGCATTCTGTGCAGCTTCCTCCTGATCAAACTGCACAAATCCATAACCTTTCGATTTTCCATTGCCATCTACGGCTACCTTGCAAGAAAGCACATTGCCAAAGGAAGCAAAAGTGTCATGCAATGCCTTGTTATCTATTGATGTGTCCAAATTCTTAACGAAGACATTAGCATGTCCGCTTTTCCGGATACTAGGATCTCGCTGAGAAAACATAATTCTGATAGGTTTGCCATTGATGGGTGTAAAATTCAAAAGATCCCTGGCATTAGCAGCTGCAATTTACAGATCACAAAAAGGTCAGGGCCAAAAATTAGCTACAAAATAAAAAACTAAAACATTATGCCTACCTAAAATTCTTTCAACTTTTACAAAAGCATTGATAACCTGCATTCCGGTGATTATGCAAATAACAGACACAGGTATTTTCTCGAAATAGTAAATCACTCAATGTAATGGCTCGTCCAGGTGTGTACTAATGCCACAAATAAAAAGCATCCAATTTGACCAATAATGTGCAGCAATGGAAATACACACTATGACCAATAATTTCCACTGAAAATACACTTCAAAAGAAATATGAGACCTTAAAGCAAAAATAATAATAATCTGTTTGACATATTAAAAAGGGTTGACGATATAATTTCTGAAAAACCTATAAAAAGAAAAATTAAGAACACACCAAAAACTTAATATTTCAATTGTATACTTTCCAAAAGGAAACACCATCATATATAAACTATTCACCAGCAAAAACCTTCACAATGGACAAGAAAGCACAATCATTGCAATTGAATATCATATTGATAAAACACAGTAATGTGAAAAATAAATAAATAAAAAACTTCAGAAAAATAAAATAAATAAATTAAAATTCCTGGTCATCTATTACATTTTACAACAAAAACATATACGCACACACATAAAAGAGATACTAAAACCCTAAATCCAGTATCACGTAGCACTAAACCCATCAAAGCATCAAACAAACAAATCATCAACTAAAAATAACTTCAGAAAAATAAAATAAATAAATAAAAATTCCTGGTCATCTATTACATTTTACAACAAACATATACACACACATATAAAAGAGATATTAAAACCCTAAAACCACTATCATGCAACAACCGATCAAAAAATAAAACAAACAAATCATCAACTAAAAATAACTTCAGAAAAATAAAATAAAAAATTCCCGATCATCTATTACATTTTACAACAAACACATACACACACATATAAAAGAGATATACTAAAACCCTAAAACCACCATCAAGCAACACTAAACCCATCAAAGCATCAAACAAACAAATCATCAACAAAAATTAAATACAGAAAAACAAAATAAATAAATAAAAATTCCTGATCATCTATTACATTTTACAACAAACATATTCACACACATAAAAGAAATACTAAAACCCTAAAACAACACTAAACCCATCAAAGCACCACACAAAGAAATCATCAACTAATTAAAATAAAATGTACCAAAACAGAACGCAACGTTACAATGTCTTACCGTCTTGAGCGTTACTGAAATTGACGTAAGCGTAACCCAGCGAGACTCTTCTAGCGTGATCCCTACAAACCCTAACCGAAACGACTGGCGCCACCTGGTTGAACACATCGTAGAGTTGTCCTTCGGTCACAGAGACATCGAGATCGCCCACGTACAGCGACGCATTGGCGAACCCTCCCGGCGCCGCCTGCGGCGTTTGAGGTGGCGACGCCGTCACCGACTGATTCTGGTGGGCTGGTTGCGCCGATGGTAGTGAAACCGCCGTCGCCATTACTGTATTAAGTTGAGAACAAATCAATCAATGCACTGAAAACAACAAAAGATATGCAAATGCTGAGATTAGGGTTTGTATGTGAGAGTGACTAGTGTTGATTTTTGCTTTCGAAATCAGAGCATAGGAGGGAAAAATGAAGAAGTGAACAGAAAGGTGTACATACATACATACCATATATATGCGAATGTTCAGAGAAAATTTGTAGAGAGAGAGAAATAGAGGAGAGAGAGAGAGTGGGGACTGGTCCGAACCGTTTCTATAGTGCGGAGGCAACGATTAGGACCGGGCACGTCTGTTTTGATGACGTGGCATTCGTCCATTTTTATCGTGTACCCCGGTGACGTGCTCTTTTTACGTTTTTATTTATTTTGGGACAATCTTGCCCTTGCTTCATGGGAAGGAATGGAGGGAAATGGCATATGGAAAGAAAATAAATGAGAGAATTTTTCTGTTTGGTAGAACGGATATAGAATAAGAAAGGAAGTAATGTGGAAGAGGTATCTTCAATGGAGAAATTTTTATATGGTTCACGGCTACATTGTTTTTGTCGGGTCACACGGAGTTATACATATCATTTGTGAAGAAGTTATTACATGGTTTACATATCAATAGTTAATGGTCTCGGCCTATTCATTATTGTGTTAAAAATGTGTAAGTTTGTGTTTTTTTAGCTTTTTTTTGTTTCGTGTTTAATAGTAATTGATGGGGACAATTCTAAAAAGTTCTTGTTTTTTTATTTTTATTTTTTTTGGTAACTTTTTATTTACGTGGCCGCTTTTTATTTGACGAAACTATGGAATAATTTCTCATCTTTTATGTACAAAATTTATAATTCTAAATTCATCCAAAATTGAGGTGAGAGAGAAAGAAACTAATTTTATTACTCCTTTTCCAAATTTGTTAAATTTTTATATTGGTATATTTATAAATCCTTTCTGAGACAGTATTATTCTTTTCAAATTTTCTTAATCACTGGTCACCAAATCATAAATATTCAATAAGCATGATATATAATTTAATGAAAATGGCCTCAGGCTAGACTTATTACTTTTTCTAGTATTTTGGTTTATAAAAGAAAAAATGAAAAATTGTGTATTGTTTGTGATGTTGCAGTTTTTTCCCCCCTGAAAATTACCATACAATAAATATATATATCTTCTTCTTTTTTTCTTTTTCTTTTTTTCTCTGAAAGCACAACTTTGAAGTTACTAGAGCATTAAATTTAAAATAAATTTAGGATTTATTTACTAATATAAATATGTGTACTAAGAGCACAATTATTCATTCATTACACATTGATTAATACGTAGTAATATTTGCAGAGTTTTCATTTATGGATTTAAAATTGTTCTATTCTTTATTCCTAACTTTTGCTCCTTGTTCGTGTTTATATTCCTCACAATTTACGTGCGGTGACGACCCAAACAAATCTAAGAAGAAAAGAGGTGGTTGCGATGGCGGAGGTGGCTGCGGTGGTGGTGGTGGTGGTGGAAGCTGAGTTTATAGCACACGTATGTTATTTAGAGTGGAGGGAACTGAAAGCTAGTGGTTAAGAAAAGAAAAAATGTATTTTGACTTATTTGTTTTCCTTTTTCAGTTAAATACTCCGTGTGATGTTATTTTTCATAGTATTCTTCGCTATAAAAGAGATTGATTTGTTCAAATAGATCACACATTATTAAACAGGTGTTCAACATTAAAATATGTATATATATATATATATATATATATATATATTTCAAATACAATATTATAGTATAATTATTATAAAAAAAAAAGGTTTAGAAATTTTTTTTTATTTTAAAAAAAGTATTGAGATATATATCATTATTAATTTAAACCAACATTTATTAGTATAATATAACTATCTTAGCTAATTTATTAATATTTTTTGTCATATGAATCTTAGTTCAATAAGACGACATACAATCATTATTTAAATTTATTCATTAATCAGTACATATATACATTTACCCAATTTTATTCGTACTTTCATTAATATAGTCTATATCTCTTCGTCATTTTCGTATCCTATTTTCTAATTAAAAAAAATAAAAAATAAAAATAAAAAATTGAGATTTTCCCCTGCATTGCCAAGATAATTCTTTAAAACATAAAATTAGAGTTTCACCCTTGCCGATCATATATCAAATCACTACCTCTGAAGGGTTTTACCTGGATAAGTTTATCAATGTTAAAATTTGATTCAATCCGAGCTCCAAATATTCGGTATGCAATATTTTGCATCCCAACTACTTTTGTGATCATTTAATGACACAAATTACCGGCTGCCATACTGATTTTCATCACAACATAGTGACGGGTTTCTTAGAGACTCATGATGATTCATCAGTGGGCGTATATAGTCCCGTTCCACATGCACCAGACAATTACAGAGACAAATACATTCATTTTCCTTTCCTGATCTCATATTCCATCGACTTTTGATGTATTTCCAGAAAACTCGCAATGAGATCGAGACATTACCTAGTGATCTAATTGATAGAGCACCCAGCTTCCCGAGCAAGTGTGCCCTAGTTCGAGTCCGCTCACCCTAGTTTGCCAAAAGGAAGAAAGAAAAAGTACTGCAATACAATACCTGCCTTACCTTGACAATGTTTCATTTCCATTGCTTTTCTGTAACGACAGCACACAGCAAAACAACATAATATCTGATATTCAAATACTAGAAAGACAACTGAATGGACACACTGCGACTCTCTTCCTCAACTCTTTCCCATCAAAACAGCTCTTGTTAATAGCTCTTGTTAATTTAATCCAGTGATAGCATTTACACACTAGATTAAAGGGTTTCAAAGCAGTGGCAAAGGAAAAACAAATTGACAAGCAGGGACGAAACCGAACATAAGCAATCGCCACAGTTTAACAGTCGACAATAGGTTTCTACATTGAATTTTTATCTGTCATCATAAAAATTCAATTTTTACCATTATCAGTATCAATGTAATAACATATTACTAAGAAACAAGAACAGGAATAGGAAGATATTCAAACCATCAAAAAAAAAAAAAGAAAAGATGAAGCTGCGGTACGTAGGTCAAATAGATTTTTACAATATGCATGCTGAAATAATATATAGGCCAAATTCATACATATGATGATAGAAAGCTATACGACGTCAGAACTGTGTCAAATGTCAGAACCGTGTATCATCTAAAACATACCAGATCGGTATGAACCTTTCTTGCCCATCAACCTCATTGTAATCCCGTTTCACCATTACGTTCTCCGATTCTCTCACAAGTCACACCTGTTTTCTGCCTACCACAGTAACAATAAAAAAAAAGTTCTCAACAGCTTCAAGGCAAAAAATGGAAAATGAAATGCGGAATAAGAAACGGAAACATTGTATATCCAGATATTCAAAACCTTCCATGCCTGATATGCAAATACATAATTTTTTGGAGCAAATAGACTATATGGAAAAAGAAATCCCAAAATACTTTAACTACTATTAACTAGGAAAAAAAAAAAAAAATACTTCAACTATTAACAACTATAACATGTCGCATCCAGTGTCAAATTTCATAAAAATTATGCATGTGTTGTACAGGTATTGAGATAAATTTATCTCTAATACAGGGACTGCAAAATGTAGATACCTATTATGTTTGATTCATGTTTCAACAACAATACAATAAAATAAAAATGTTTATGTTCTGTTCCGTAATAATGTATTTTGAACCTTTTTGGACTGTTTACCTTTCCTCTGTCAAAAACTGCCAAACTCTAAGGAGAATGTGATCATGGAGTCACCGACACTGTAGGCAACATCTTAAAACCATTCCTGAAATGTTCAGATGCCAAAATACATATCACCACTAAAGGTTCAAATGATGGGTAGAGCTACAGATCTCTAGATCTTAATAACTCGCTCCATTTACAGATAAAGTACACAATATGAGATAGTCTGGTTTAGTCAATATGTGAAGAGGAAATGGCACAACTAAAATATTAGCAAAGCCGAATTTTTGCTTGAGTTTAGATAATATCAATCTGATGGTCCCAAGAAATATAGAAAGGCAAATGTATTGCTCAATAATTCCTACTAGTTAAACTTACAGCCTATAATGTATCTTCTATTCTACCCAGGTGAAATATTTCAAATTGAACTAGTACACAACTTGTGAACTTGATGCAGTCCATAATAACACATGCTGAATACCTTAGTAAAATAGTTAACAAGATCATTCTTGCTCAAACCATCAAAATCAAACATAAACAAAGCAAATAATGAATAACTCAATTTAAAATCTAAATGAATCAAATTTTCAGTTCATAACTCAAAGTGAGTACAGTACTGCATCGAGTTGACCCAAGATCACATTTTTTTTTTTAAAAAAAAAAAAAAATCATAAATTTCGTATTTGATGCTTGATATTTAAGTTTAAATCTTATTCTTAACACTAAATATATACAGTAGATCATCTCATAATTTTTAAAGCCAAGTCAACCCAGTGACATTTCAAGTCGTCATGTTCTGAGCCAAACATTGGTTTAACTGAGACTTTGGAAGGCCTATTTATTACCTGTGTGACTATGACAGTACTATAACTACTGGTACTGTTGCTGCAGCTACTATATGATTATAACTACACTTAGACGGACCATTAAACGTAATTCTTATTTACTCTTGTCAAGATGTTCTGTTTCAGATATTTGTCTCACCATATCGTTTTCCTACTTCTGCTTGAGCTTCCCCACAAAATTCTATTTAAACTTCATTGAGATTTAGCCGGATTTTTACACATCAATTGGAAGTTCATAGATTTTACACAAATTTCCACACATAAATACAGCATTACATAAGACTTGAATTTCAGCCTCCAATAGGAATTACTCAAAAACAATTTGGGAAGTCAAAGAAATCCAGTAGCCAAGCATGAGCTTGATTATTTTAGTTCTGAGGGAGCTTGTAGTTGCAAACAAGAGTTCATTAATAGAAATGAACAAAGTGGTCAAATTGCAGTTCCAGAACCATACTAGCTGCTTTTCCGATATCTCAGGGAAGTGGGTGTTGGAACAAATCCAGCCTTCCTATTCTCATTATTTTTGGCCACTTCAACCGAACTTCCCTTGTTTAAACCCACCCTTTTGTTAGATGATTTGAACAGTTCTAAATTCTCCAAATTTAGATGAGCTTCCCACATGCCTCACTGCATAAGCTAAATCCTCAAGTTCCAACTGAAGTTTGGATTTCAACCGAGTTTCCACTTTCCAGTACTCATCTCCTACCAGAGAAATTCATTTTAAAAGTTCAATCTGCTTTATCCACAGTTTTTTCTTTCTGAAATTCCCAACAAAATGATGTTCACCTCTTTTTCCTTTTTATTATAATTATTATGGGGACAAAATTCAATGCTAAAAGATAAAACTATGAGTTCAGTGATCCACGGAACATGTACAAAATTCACAATCGCCACTTGAAGTTCCTCTGTTCTGTTCTCAGGTTTTTCTCTTTTTCTACATGCAAGTGGCACCTTCTCTTTCCATAGAATTAGTGTACGATGTTTTGGTATAAATTATTTGGTTGGTTCAGGATCAGAATATGTCTCCATTAAATAATAGAAATAGTGTATTGCTTCATAGAAAAGAAGAAAAAAAAAAAACACATTAGGAAGCATGGAATGTGGCAAACTTCAGATTCTCTGAATCACCCTTGCAAATTCCAAAATGTATTTTAAACTCAATTACTAATTAAAACAATCATTTTGAAGCGAAGTATATATAACAACCAACATTCAGATTTCTTTTCCAGATCATCAAATTGAATTCCAAAGCAACCATGAGGCAAATCAAACTAAATAGCTATGCACTCATCCATATTTCATTAAACTAAAGAGTTTCACTGTTCTCCAGATATGCTAAGTTGCTAACCAAGTCCATTCAATAAATGCCAACGTTCACATGATGAACAAGTGAAAACTTAATTTTCATTCTCAAAAAGTTCGACTAGGAATTACTAACAGCTGCTGCAGTACTTAAAATTGAAAAGAAGTGTTTGACTTGCCTCGTGCTGCTATTCAATAGAATAAGGTAAACAGGATCTTGAGATGAGAGCTGGAAAAGCTGCAGCACAATGTAGGCACAAGTAGTGATGCTGAAAAGATGAAAATGCATTATCAGCGGAAGACAAAAGGAGGAGCAAAGCCTAAAAATCCATTACTTCAATTGCCAAATAACTGGAGAATATTTCGATTTCTTTAAGCATAATTGCTAAGTTTCTAAGGTCATGATGGACAGGTAACATACATATCCTTTTTGACATGCATCATCTATTCATCTTGCATATATGTACATAAGGGACTACTATTGTGAGACTTGTCTTTCGAATCCTTGCAGAATTAAATACGAAGAGAATTTTGGAGAAGAAGAGGATAAGATGCACAAAATGTGTGTAACGAGTAGCAGATAGCTATGCATGAGTTCTTCCTATTTAAAATTTACAAGGCATACAACATCAATTTGGCAGTCTAAACTCAAGGATATTTCCTATTCACAAATTTGTCAGAACTGCCTTGCGGAAGATTGCATTGTACTCTTCTTTGAGAAATTATGAATTTCATTCAATAAGAACAGTTTCAATCTTTCCTCCATTTGTTGTGTCTTGATATTGCTCCAAAGAGTCTTGATAATTTAAGAAGTGAAAACCCCAGCAAGCAATCGCCTGAATTGTGAAGGAAAACTAAGTTTTGTCCTTCCAAACTGCACTTGGAATTATATTGGTTAACAATTATAGATCTATAATCTATGGAACTTGATTTTAAAAAGAAAAAAAAGAAAAAGATTAACTGAGACTAAGGCTTCGCTTGTTTGGACGTAAAATATTTTTCAGAAAATATTTTTTTATTTTCTGGAGTTTGGTTGTCTTAAAATATTTATGAAGAAAAAAAAAAATTTAAAATTTAACAAAAATAATTTATCCATAAATTTTCGGCAAGTTATTTTACATGCCCCGCCCGATGGACTCGACCTCAACCTCGACGTAGACCTTTGCCAAACACCGACAAAGTAAAAATAAAAGAATATTTTACCTGAAAAAGAAAAATATTTTCCTAAAAGAATATTTTACGTTGAAACAAATGGAGCCTAAGTGATGTAAATGCAGCATTTTGTGTTCATAACAGATACATATTGTCGCATATAAGGCCAGCCAGACAATAAGGTTCCATGGCTATGTAGATCCTATAAAAGAAAACTAAAAAAGACAAACTCTACAGCAATTTTTGCTTTCTGAAATTATAACTATCAAAAACTATATAATAACAAATCAGTTGAATTGCATAATGGCAGATATACTAAATCAAGAAGGAAAATTTACCTGCCAAAACATATCAATAAAGCTATCCAAACGAGTGCGCTCACCCAACTTGATTCTTTGTATGCTACCCAAACCTGATATCACATACAAAAGAGAAAAAGATACAAAGAATCAAACGAAGACATACTTTTCATAGTACAGCCAACCATATACAAAATGTTCTGAAAGTCTGCCTGAGAATGAGCATACTGTGGATTTACCATCTTTTTGTTAGCTACAGAAGATAGAAATATGAATCGTTTGTATATACACACACACACACATATGGACTAATTACATTCTTGCTCCTGTTACGTACATCCAAAAAGTTAAAGCAGAGGTTGCATTTTTTTTTGGAAGGTAAGTCGTGCACACAATATAGTCCCAATTTGGGACTAGATGTTGCAAGTTTATTAAGAATTTACACAGAAGATGATCATATTCTTAGATAACTAAGATTATATGGAAGCTTTTGAAAAGAAATACTGCTAAGGTTTAATTCGTTAATATTCTTTTTCTTACAGATTAAAGGAGGTAAAATAGGTTGATCTTCAAGTAGCAAAGGAAATGCAAGATGAAGTATCTGAGAATTGAGACATACCGATAGAGCCACAACATTTATGTAGAAGTCAATTAGTGTTGCTGTCATCCACCTGCAAAGATCTTAGCTACTTAAATTCACATTGTACATAAATGTGTAACTGCAAATATAGATTTTAAAGGCAGTGGCAAGAAGGCTCCCTCACCATGCACACACACTGATGCAGAGGCGATACCTACAAAACTTGCTTCCTATGAGAATGGAAGAAGCAATGGCAAGAAGCTCAAAAGATGGGTAAGTGGGTTTTAAGGTACACAAAAAGAAGTAGGTTGAGGGGGTGCTTTCAACTAGATTTTGGAGTGGGATGAAAGGGTCACTACTGTGGCTAAGATGAATTCTCCTACACTTATACATGTCTGGATGTGTGATCTGACATGTTTCCAGAAAGCCGTCCATTTGCATTTGTGAGCAAGCAAGAGATTTTTAAACCAATTTAGATGAAGAATATGCACATGCTTACACAAAAAATAGAAAAGCATATGCTTTTAACATCACAAAGTTAGAGATTCCCACCCATGAGCAAATGCCCAATTAAATAATCCTAGAGAACATTTGTTATTATGACTGGGCAATAAGTATCATACAACGATAATAGAGATACCCAAGTCCTTCAATAATTTAAGCTTTTGATTCCAAAATTTTACAAATGTGCATTTCCTCACCATGGGATAACACAATACACCTTCATACTAAATTTTTATTTCAGGGTTTTGGATGTTTTGAGAGGGACAGGCATTCCTTGTTTCTAATCCTCAGATGATGATTCTAGTAGACAACTCTACAAACAGTTAAAGTCAGACGCAACTTTTGATACATGAAGTGGATTTTGGGGTTAAAAATTAATTTGAGGCCATGAATGGTCATAACTCATATGTAGCAGGCATCTGGATACCTTATCTGATCCTGACAGATTCACATCATAAGATCTCCTTTCTCCATATTGAGGTTTCCAGTAGGGTGAGAAGAGGTAGTATTTCCAAATTTTGCCCAGGCTCTTAAAGGCTTAGAAAGACCAATAAATTCCTAAAAAGCAGATCTCCATCTAGAGGAGGTAGAATGATGTTAACCAAGTAAAACTTACTGGATACCACCCTCTATTCCCCATCATGAATCAGTTGCTAGCTGCAACTTGATTCCGCCTTCTCTTCTCAGCACCCCATCCACCCAAACCCCAAGAGCCATCCCACCACCTGCTATTGTGACCGTTGCTCCCACACGTCCATCACTGTCTCTCCAATTGCTATACCACCACCACCCAATCACTATTGCTGCCACCACATATCAAGACCATACTCATTATTGTTTTTTTTAACCTATCAAGACCATACTCTTTAACCACCACATATAGAGATTATAATGTACAGTATATTTACAAGAAGCAAAAGACTTACGGTGTCAAGAGCTCTCTGCGAAAAGGCGAACCATCCGTCAAGAGAGTGTAAATCAGAGTTCCCAACATTAAAACACCCAAAGCACTGAAAAGAACTCTTGCAGTTACAACAGAAAACTTCTTTCCGTCTACACCATCCCTAAATGACAAAATATGTCAGTGTATAAGCAGATCAGGTTATATGAGGATAGTACCAAAAAGGATAAAGGAACCATAAAAACACAAGAACCTGCATCACATAGCATCAAAAAGAAAAGATCACAGTATACTGCACTATCAACCATTTTACCAGCACTCCTTCAAGCACCCTTGACTAACAGGGACCACATGGGTATAACCCTTTAATTAACTATTTTACCACCTTTTCTTCCCTTCAATAACCCAATGATTCTGGATTTAAAAAAAAAAAAAAAAAGATGCAAAAAAAATGTATTATTAAGTAAAGATGTGGATATGTCTCGCATACAAATAAAAGCAAGGCATGGTAATGTACAGAGTGGTACATTGGACTCAAACTCGCGTCCTTATACTTGATAGCCCGAGCTTTAATCATTGTACCATCTACAACCTAGTGTATGACCCGCCTATGAGGTGTGCTAGGAGGGGAAGATTGAAGAAAGACCTATCATTTGGCGTTATTTTGCAAAAAGTGGCTGTACTGAGACTTGAACTTGCTCGTGCTTGTGGTCTCAAAGCTTTACCATCGCACCAAGCAATGACCCCTTTGAATAACCGCTAACAAAATATATTTTTGCATAATTACATCAAGTTTTCCACACTTACTTGCTGCGACGTCCTAATAGAACATAGAACATTGGATCATTTGAAGATTCTTGAGATGACAGCTTAAGGAATTGCAAAACAATGTACCCACATGTAGTGATGCTGTAAAAAGAAAGGGGGAGATCAATCATATAACATATGTCAAAATGTTAATATCATGCAAAAACATCTAGGGAAGATAACTAACTGGGATATATGAAAAATGACCTTCTTTCAATGACAACACAATACATTTATTTTGTTTTTAAAAAGAATCTTTTATTAGGAGCTCAGAATTCAGTTGGTGACTGAGAATAATTAGATGCTTAGAGTTTATTTCTAGAAAAACAAGTAAAGGCAGACTCTATTTCAACATTACATTCATGAAATCTCTCAGCATGTCAGACCTTAATGATGATGAACATAGGAATCACAAGAAAAGGAACAATAAGAAGCACACCTTCCGAAACATACTAACAGAGCCACCCAAAGTATTGCACTAATCCAGCTAGATTCTTTGTAGGAAACCCAAACCTGATATGACAAGCATACATATATAGGTGAAAAATATAGTCTTTATAAGAAAAAGGGAAAGCTATCAACTTCAAATAAATAAATAAAAGATAGGCTTCCGATTATAAACATGCTTAAAATACAACATTACTAGATAGGACAGAACTAATGAAGAAACTAGGAGGAAATATGATCATTGGACATATCTTCACAGGAAACCAATATAATAGTATAAAGGAAGGCAAAAAAGTTTGGCCCCATCATGTTCTCACTGGTTATTCTCCCACGTATGTGCAAAAAACTTCCACATTCAAACACAAAACTGCAAGAGTGTGTATATGACATAATTAGAAGCCAAAATCAATTTAGTTTTAATTGCTGCCAAATGCACTAATTAAGATATAAACTTTCATAAATCCCAAAATTTTCAGTTAAGACACCCATATGCGAAGAGGAAGAAACATTCTAAATGATAGAACTTACAACAAAAGTTTATTTTGACTACTTTTCCAACAAAGTAAAAATTCACATTTTGAAGATTTAGTGGTAAATTAATTTAATATAGCCTCTCTTTTTTCTTTTCTTTTTTTTGCTGTTAAATAAAAGGCAATTGTGAATGTGTAGTCATCTACTGATCTTAGCAGTAATATTAAATATGCTCTCATACCCCCAATGCTACAATATTGATATAGAAATCAACAAGTGTTGCTGTCATCCACCTGCGACAAATTCCAAAAACATCACTTTAGTAAATAGTGTTTCATTCTTTGAACTAATTTATAGTACTGGAAGTTAACAACAGTATTATTGACAAGACAGGTATTATGTTCCACAGTTCTGCAAGCTGCAACTGGTGTAGCAGGTAATGGCTACATCATAAGCGACGGTGGGTTACTGGCAGTATTGTGGTGTCTAATTAAGCAATGTCTCATCCTCTCGTGAGTCTGTTTAAGGCTTCTCTAGTGACTTAAATTCTTTTAGGCTGACTCGAGCTGAGTTGAATGCATCATGAACTTTTATTCTACACGAAAACCAATCCTATGTACCTTAATAATTGTTGTGAAGCTTCTTGAGACCATAACATGAATTATATAACTCGCCTCAAAGCAATTTATTATATTGTCAAACAGAACAGTGTAATTGTCCTATAGTTCATCCTCATTTCTAGATCAGAATTCTCCATT
The DNA here is from genome assembly GCF_030987335.1 of Cornus florida. NCBI lineage: Eukaryota > Viridiplantae > Streptophyta > Magnoliopsida > Cornales > Cornaceae > Cornus > Cornus florida. The sequence continues at coordinate 70,055,146 of NW_026775579.1, read as the reverse complement.
CCCTTACTTAATACAATAGAGATCAATTGTTTACTTAAACAAAAAACAATTAAGTTGAAACTTCAACTTCAATGGATTAAAATCTTGCTTGTTTGCCACTCCTCTGAACTTTCACTACCTAATTATACTATACTTTCTAAAGTTAAATGGTTTTCAATATTTCACTTGAACTTCAAAGACAGCTACAGCTTAAAAAATAAAGTTTTTTTTTTTTTTTTTCAAAAACTGTTTGGGTGAATCTTCAATTTCATGATCAAGACACTCTATTTACTCATACCTTTTTTAGACATGATTAACTATTCTCCAGGATGCAAGGTCCTATTTTCTTTGTTAACGAAGAATCACCCCATCCGCTAGCCCTTTGGACACTCAGATGGTTTGAAAACTTCGGATGTATACAATTGTCCACAAACCAAATTTAAGTCCAAGCCTCACGTTTGGTGAATCTCAAACCGGAGACCTAAGGGGAGTACCCCCTGGCCCCTAGGATGCCAAGGTCCTCATCATCGTCATTATTGCCTTAATCCCACATGAATTCTCTCTCTCCAAGATTTGAGTGAGAATTCATCAAATTTTTTTGAAAATAGGTTTTACAGTCGGTTGTCTACCTATTGCCTATTGGTCCTATTAAACATGCCAAAATTATTGGGTTTTGTGGATTGATGACGAGAACAATTTTCATCAATGACTCTCATTTTTCTAGGGAGCAATTAATATACAAGCTAATAAGGATAAAACTTGGAATTAACCAAAACATGTTAGGTTGTTAGGTCTATGGAAGAAGAAATTTAAGTCGATACATATTCATATGAGAATAAATTGATTACATAGTGGGGTTAAACTGTTTGTATTCATCAGTTGTGTCTCAAAATTAGTTTACAAACTACAATTCCAGAAAATTCAAACTCATAGATAGTCGTTCACAATGTTTCATTAGCTATGATATATATATATATATATATATATATCGAGTGTGTGGAGAGAGAGAGAGCATACGGGGTAAGAAGGCTTTTACGAAAAGGAAGGCCATCAACGCAGATAGTGTAAACAAGAGTGGCCAACATCACACATCCCAGTGCGCAGAATAGAGTTCTCAAGGCCACTGCCAACGATATAGCCATCGCTCTGTGTGTTTTTGTGCGTGTGTTTGTGCCTGAAGAAGATGAGGAAAGGAAGGAACAGCGCGAGAGACGAAAATTGTGGAAACGCCATCTCCACGACTCCACGTTTTGACTAGTCATTTAAACAAGGACGGAACAGTACGACGTCGTGCTGTAGCATTCTTAGTTACAGAAGACAAAGGGTCGGATTTGAATTGAGAAGTGAAACGGGTATTAGTGGATGGGCACGAGTATTATAACAATTTAAGTTTTTTGATTAGTGAATTAGTATTTCCATTACTGTTGGTACAAGAGTCAGATTCAGTGTCGGACTTAATTTTTTATTTGTGTCACATCAAGCACCCGACTCTGAAGTGTCCGGTTGTAGTCTTGTGTAGGGCTGTATCCCACATCGGATTCGAATAAAAAATAAATTGAGTCAGATTTAGTGTCGGACTTAATTCTTTATTTGTGTCACATCAAGCACCCGACTCTGAAGTGTCCGGGTTGTAGCTTTGTGTAGGGCTGAATCCCACATCGGATCCGAATAACAAATAAATTGAGTATAAATGCGTATGCAACACTGTCTAATACTTTAAACTTTTGAGTCAATGGAAAAAGTCTACTCTTCTAGACTGAATTACAGTTTTTATTTTATTTTATTTCCCAATTACCTTCAAATTGGAAAATTATTGAACAAACCCAATTTTTATACAGAAAAATTAAGAGGAAGGTCTTTTAACCAACCCACAAGTTTGACATAGCATGCTACATGTAAATAAATAATAAATAATTATTGTTAATAAGAAACACACTTACACACCCATTTAGCCTATTTGATGATTTAAATTCTCAACTTTAATACTCCGTTTGGTTGGAGGGATGAAAAAATAGGTGAAAATGAGAAGAGAAAGAATAGATAAGACATTCCTAAAGAAGAGAAGATGTGTCCTTCAAATTTTGTTTGGTCAGATGAAATGGATAATAAAAATGATGGATGTGATGGTACATTTTTTTTTATTTGGTTGGAAGGAAAATAGGTTTTTTATATTCTTTTTACCAATATACCCTTAATATTTTAAAATTATAAAAATTATATATCCATTCCAAGTTTGTAGGAAGGTTAGAAATGAAAAATACATGTTTTTGTTAATTTTATTTCGTTCTCCCTCTTCTTTCTCCCAATTTTGGACGGATTGAAAAATAGAAAGAAATAATAGATGTTCTTCCTTCCTTACTTCCTCCCTCTTTTCCCTTCCCTCCAATCAAATACCTAAAAATTGTTTTATCCACTCTCCCATCCCATCTCAATCCGTCCCTCCAACCAAGCATAGGATAAAGGTGAAAAAGTACCATCAACGTCTTTGGTTACATCTTGATCATTGAACCATGTACGATAGGGGAACACCTTCCTGAAATGTCATTGCCTTAATTTTTATATATATATATGAAAATAGTGACACACACAGTAAAATCAATTTATATCGACTCAAACTCAAGGTATAATGGAAGTTGGAATCCACACAAATAACCCCACCATGCCCTTTGCCCGATTCAAGTGACCTGTACCATAGATACAAGTCAGAGCAAAAGTGAAATTTCCATGATCAACAGACTTGATCATGAAAGTTTCAGAAGTGCTTCACTTTTATCTTTTCCACTTTCAGTGGATTGTACCAAACAAGAAATATACATCAACCAAGGTAGTACTATTTTTACCAAGAAAGTAATTAAATTCCATATATCCATACATCTTGTAATCAAACAAAAACAATGCAGAAATGCATTAAAAGCTTGAAATTCCAACCCATCTCACAACTAGAAACAGTACACAGCATTCCTTCCTAATTCAAGTCTCTACAACTCAAAGAATCTTAAATTGACAAAACCACCCTACCATCTTCTCAAGTGCCAAAAAAATTGAGAGAGCTAAATGTACAATCAATACCAAAAAAATTGCTTGGAATCACAACAGGAAAAAGAAAAGCTGAAAGTTAGGAAACCAAAGAGTTGAAGATGAATCTGTCAAATCATTTGCTATTTCCAACTTAACATGCACAGCCGCCCCCTTGCTCTGTTTCTGAAACTGCCTCCGGGATGCCCTGAAAATATCTGAAATTTGAAATTTAAAAAGAAATTAGTAGAGCCAAAATTTGAGCATGTTACAGGCTGTAAAACTTCATAGTACGGCAAAGGAAAGAGAATTCAATAGGAACCAAAAGTTTTTAATAACATAGAACTAAGTGAAAGGAATAGTTATTCCAAAAAAGGCTATTATGTTGAATTATTATGTTTGGAAAAAGAAGAAGAAGAAAAGAAAAAGGGCATATGGGATTAATTTCAACTCCCCATGGAACTCATTGTACTAGTTCCCATCATCATCAATCTTTTTACTTCTACTTTTTATTTTTAGCATCAAAATAAACTTAAATAAATTACGGCAGTTTCTAAACTTTATTACAGAACAAGAATCACCAAAACAATCACATAACTAAACTATTTTCAACGAACATTCTGTCCAGTAATAGTCATCAATATCATATAAAAATGGATCATTTCTAATTTATCAATGTATCATTGCAACTAATTGCATGCTACCGCAAGTCCCTCTGCCCAAATGATGTTCATAAGAATAAGTATGAATGCTGGCACCATGATGAGAACCTAACATGTACCGCCAAGAGATTAGCCCAAGTGGTATCTCCTTCCAAATAGAAGGCTGAGGGTTCAAGTCATTTGGAAGATTTAGGGTACAAGTCCCTAATGGAGCATATTAGCAAGTGTGTATGGCTTAATTGCCCAAAACAGAAAAATAAAAAAATAAAACATACATCATCATGCCCCTTTATTACTTGTACATGTACCCTTACCACTTCAACCAACCCTTACTTGAAATAATTCATCAGTCAGCCCATGCTTGCTCATTTCGATTCAGTTACATCTTTTGTACCTTCTAGGCCTGTGGCCCTCCAAATCACATAACTGAAGGGGCTTAGTTGCATAGCAACAAATTTGTTATTCATGATTTATTTGTCATGCTAAACAATCGAAAAGGAGGAAGACTTAATCGGGGGCAACCAAGAATAATTCAAAGAAAATCAGAGGAGGAACTCATAGAGAAAATAAATGAATAGTATAATAAAAACAAAATATGTTGTAAACACTAGTGGTGTTCTATAAAATAAAAGGCATCAGGGCACACCTTTTACTCTATGAGAGTTTAAACGTAAACCTCAAGGTGTTGGGCAACAACATTGCAAAATTTCAGTTTTGCATTTACAATATATAACAATAACAGAGAAGGTAAAAATAATGAAAGAACTACCAAAAATATAAACAATATATATAGAGAAATTCCTTCCTTCTATAAGCATACCGGCATTTTTTAACAAGAAAAGCTGATTGTAGATGATCTCTCAATAAATTATAAGAAGATTGTCCAAGTTAACACCAAAATATAGTAAAATCGAAATGTGAGCTTAAATAAAACTTAAAAATAGCTAAATAAAATACATAAAACAAAATAACAAAATAAACATGAACCATAAGCCTCAAAGCCTTGCCAAAGACGCACATGTGAGCCTTTCACTATGCCTAGGTTCATGAAATTTATGCTTAATGAAATCCCTGTTCAAATTCTAAGGATCAAGGCATTTCAGAACAGCACCAACTCCTTAAGCAAGCATGCTTGGAAGAAAAAAATCAGAAACTTACATATCCTGCTCATGCTCATTGGCTAAAGCAGTCTTGGCGATACAAAGGAATGCAGCATCAACATTGTAATCCTCTTTTGCAGATGTCTCAAAGTAAGGTATGTTCCCTTTTGAAGCACACCAATCCCTCGCTTTCTTCTCAGAAACCTGTACATAAAAATTAGAGCCAAATGTAGAGTAATAAACACCAGAATTTAGACAGCATTGCAACTGTAACTCCTTACCACTCGGCTATTTCCACCATCAATATCAATCTTGTTTCCAACTAATATAAATGGAAAAATCTTGGGGTCAGTTGGGTTTGCCTGCAACATAATGAAATCATGTTAACACTAAGAATTAACTTTTCTGATCTTGTCTTCCTTCTTTTTGTATCCCTAGACCAGCTGTGAAATTTAAAAGGGTCAATAATGGGATTGACTCGCAGCAATACTGTCACTAATGGCTGTTACATTGTTTAACAGCCTTATTTTAAACCTTCATATGTCACGAGGACTATTGCTCTAAAAATGCAAGCAAGCTTACCAATAACAGTCATTAATGTGAATAGCACGTGATTAATACGGGAATTAAAAGCAAGCAAGCAAGCTTACCAATACTAAGTCAGATGATTACTATTGAATACCATGAGGGTAGATTGGACTTTTTTTTGGGAGGAAATGCTAAGAAGATTGGGGTTCCATGAAAGATGGGTGAAAATTTCAAAAACTATGACCATTATAGGACTGGTATAAACTAAATATAAAGACCAAATATAACTGGGCCAAAATAAAATCTACAAACCATCACTTCCAATGAATTCAGGAATTATAAAATATCATCGGCTCCCAAAACATAAGAAAATATAAATAGATCCAGTCAACAACAAACAAAAATAAAGACTTGAATCCAACCCAAATATAATAGAAGCGATGCAAACAGCTCTACATATGAAATTATCAATATACCCCTTCTGTTGTTTCCATGCTCTGTATATGATTCATTCAATATTAAAATAAGAATATTCAAAAGGTAAACCAGATAAAGACGGTAGCTCTTGAGGGCCACCTAAAATTACAAAGAAAAATCAAGGACCTTCCATTAAAACAAAAAGGCAAAAAGCATCAAAATGACCTTTCTTCAATAAATGTTTAATTTAATTTTGCATTCTCATGGGCATTTGAAACATTATGATTTAAAAAAGAAACATTTTAATTTCAATAAATCAAAGTGTAGCTGGTATATCTATTGATTGAACTTTTTGTAGACACCAACAATGTTGCAGCTATCAGACATGAAGAACAACTACCTTAATGAGATCACTTTTATAAAGTACCTTTGACACCCTTTTCATGGGTAAGAGGTATAGTAAAAACAATTTAAGCACGTAAAAAAATACATAAAAGAATACACCAATAAGATGAAAAAAGAATAGAATTTAGAGAGCTAATTAAGTTGCTCTCAGTGACACAAGGCAAAAAGGGATAAGTTACGATCTCCACCAGAGACATGTCATCAAAAGGTATATGGTTCCTTTTCCTATTATACTATAAAATTTTTACTCTCTCTCACATTGTTCAAAAGCAATTGCTACAGAAAAGTTCTTTTACACACCAAAGAAATAAGTGAACCGAGTGCTTCAAACCAAAATAAACACAAACTGACTCCATTTTTACAACTGAAATTAGATGCCCACCAAAAACAACTCGATATGCATTGGCAGCATTGTTATGCCAAAATATATGGATTTATTGTAACTTAGACACAGTGTGCAAGTTCATCCGCACCTCAGCCTTTGATAAGATGATAACTAGAGAGGGAGAGACAGAGAGGAGAGGAGTGGAGAGAAAGTGGCTAATACAACAACTGGACCATAAATATATATATATATATAAACACATGCTCTTCCAGGTCAGTTGGTCTCAAAAAGACTGGGAAAATACAGTAGATTAGCTTGTTTTTTTTCTTTAAAGAGGAAGTGGTTATTGAGTATCATTGTTTGGTTGTGCTTAGCTGCATCTATATCCTCTCTGTAAAAAATGTTATTTGTAGTTTAATTCAAGAAATTTTGTATAATCAACATTGCTTCTTTTGCTTAAAATAGTTTTTGCAGCGATTTAGGAATCCCCCAGATGGGCACAGTGGCATTGTAACGAATCAGTATGGGATTATAGGGTGATCAGGCTTGAGGAAAAAGAGTCTGGTTATTGTTATCCCTATGTCTCATTGTAATGGTGTTCTGCTCTAATAGTGCTGTCTGATGGAACTGGTTTTATGACTTTAGAAAAACCAGTTCAGGGAGGCATGTCCCACATTAGTAGTATAAGAATTTCTTATATCCATTATTGCATCTTAGCTACCCCAAAAATTAAATAATAATAATAATAACAACAACAAAGGTGATGGAGCAAAATATATCACCTACCTGCTTGAGAAATTCTTCGTGCCAATTGTCAAGAGTATCAAAAGACCTCATGACATTAACATCGTACACTAAAACACAGCAATCTGCCCCTCTATAAAATGCAACGCCAAGACTCTGAAATCTCTCCTGCCCAGCTGTATCCCATATCTACCAATGCAAAACATACAATATTATAGAACACTCTGCAAAAGATTAACTGTCTATAAAGCTCTAAATAAACCACATAAAAATAGGCCATTATCCAATGTTGGGTCCATTCACCGAGAAGGGTGAATTAGGTACATAACTAACCTTTGGCATTATTTGCACAAGGGGCTGCCCTCATACTCAAACCCAAATTCTCAAACTCAGCCTGAGCTATAACCAGCTGCTCTAGTGAAACCATGCAATTAACCCATAAAAATAAATAAATAAATAAATGTAAAGCTAAGAACCCACTTGTAGAGTGACAAGCCTGTCATCAATTTGTAGCTCCTTGGTGAGAAAATCAGCTCCAATTGTAGCCTTATATTGCTGACTGAACTTCTTGTGTACATATCTACATATATTGTTAACGACCCACAAATATGAAACAAAAAACATAACCCAACAATAATTATAACCACAATAAGCTCAGATACTGTTAGTTGGGATATCGAAAAGGAAAATGATTCTTAAACTGATTTCTCAAACCTACTTGTATAGGTTAAGGGTTTCTATCCCTTCGATGTAGTGGACAAGATGTAGTGAATGAACCACACTTGAGCTTATCCACTACAGTCTACATCAAAGGGATAAAAACTCCTTTGTTTACACTTTTCTGCTGCACAAATAGGTCTAAATAACATTACTCTTTTGAAAATACTACTGCTAAGATTACAAAGAAAATAGACTGAAAAAGAAGACAAAAAAGAGAGCAATTTTGCACTCTCAATAGCAAACATGGCAAGAATAAAAAATAAATTGGTTCTGCAACAAAACATTGCCTTATATTGGATCAGGAACAAACAGAATCCAAGAAAACAACCTAATCCGAAAATTCAACAATGTGTAGAATTTCATTGAACTATATAAAGTAGAAACTGCGATCTCCAATTGTTCGGGAATATAAATATATATACAAAGAATTACAGATCTCACAAATCAATTTGTTAGTTGGAGGATACTGATTCATCAATGACGTCTTACCAACCCTGACAATTACCACAAAAAAATACAAAAGCAAATTCAGATTAAATGATAAATTAACAAATCAAGAAGAACGAAATTCGAACTATTGATCGTACCCACTGTCGCCGAGAACGATGACCTTGAGCAAGGTTCGCCTACGCACTGACATGGCGAGAGAGAGAGATAAAAGTAGAGAAGCTTTTACGAATCTGTGTCGAGAAGTTAGAGAGAGAAACAAACAGAGAGAAAAAGGGGCGCCAATTTCGATTCTCTCTCTCTAGAACTCTCTCAAATCATTCATAATTTGGGGACCGAGGAATAGAACAACCATACTACGAGCTGTCCAATTGGTGTTCTCACTTTATTTAAATTGCGGTTTGCACAATGTTTCAAATTTTAATGACTCTATGGTATGCTAAATCCGGAAAAAAAATCCATTAATATTGGCATTAATCAACAGCCTAATAGGAAAGAGAAAAAAAAAACGAAAGAAAAAAAACAGCCTACTAAATATAGTTATAATAATTTAATGAATATATGATGTTAACTCATTAATATTGGCATTAATTAACAGCCAAACCAAATAATAATAATAAATAATTAGCAAACTGTAATTAATATACTTTAGAACCCCTTTAACTGAAAAGTTAGGGTTGCAAACAATTTGGTTATGTATGGTTCTAGGTTGAGTTGGAATCAAAATGATCCCAGCAATTTCCAAAATATTGGTTGGAATCGACACGGTTGGACCCTAGAACCAAACCGTGAAAATGGATTAAGCTGAATTAAATTTAAAAGACCTCCTCAAAAATAAAAATAAAACTAAAAATAAAAATAGAATAAGACACTGTTAATTTATTAAGGGTCTCACTAAACTAGTAGTCTATTTTACTCGTACCGGAAATAAGGAATCCAAACTATGGAACCGATTTGGTTTGGTTTCGATTCTACGTCCTAACGGTTCCGATTCTAATTCTAATTTTTAGGAACCATTGGCATCATAATCGGGTGCACCTAGGTAATGCATATTGTGTATTTAACATATAGATATTATATATTAAAATTTATAATGAAAATTATGAAATGCGTTAGGAATGAGATGGGTGAGATTCAATAACTAAACAAGAAACTTAAAATCTATTTGGTTTGTCAAATTAACATTGGATAGTTGCTTTGGACTGGGTTGAATGTTTATTTGGTAAAGCACTGCTTTTTGGAATACAAAGTCAAACTATTTATTTTTAGTAAATAAAAAGAAAATAAAGAAGGGGAGAAAAGTTTTTATTCTGTTTAACAAATAGTCAAAAGTCGAAACTTATCACACAAAAATCTTTAATTTCTTTTTTATTTAGATTTTTATAATTTTAAAGTCACAATTCAAAATTTCAATGGTAAGTTACACTAACCCTAATTTTGTTAATACGTACCAACCTTTTCTCTTATTTATCAAATTATACTTATTTTTTTTAAAATTTGTATGCAATTTGTATGCAAATAAAATATATGTGATTATAAGTTGATCATGATACGATGGATTATTTGTTCATTAAAATATATATACATTTTTAATTATATTTTTATGTTTAATTTGTTCACATGGTCCTTTTGATGTATGTATATATTAATAGTACAATTATAATAACAACACAACACATTTATAATTACAAGTTGATCTATGATATAATGGATCATTTGTTCATAAAAATATATGTATGAACAAATATATACCACTCAAAATAATTTTCAACCACAATATCATTTGAACAAAATATCACACATTCATATATTACTCCACAAACTTAGTTCCAAGTTCCACCGACAGAGTGTAAATCATGTACCTTCATTGAGCAATTTTAGGAACTCTGACCACTTACTATAAAAAATTGAAATGCATATGGATATTATATGAAATATAATAAATTAATTTTGAAATGCTCATTATGTATTTAACATATAGATATTTTAGGAAATCTGACGAGACAATGTAAATTTTTTTTTTTTTTTTTTTTTTTTGAAATGGTAAAACAAACACACACATACCCTTTTGTCCACGTTCGGACTCAAATCCATCTCCTCTTTAGGAATATGAAGATTATTCCGCTAGGTCAAAGGCATATTGGATAATATACTAATTGTTTATACTAAAATTAGGCATTTGGATCAAGGTCAAAACACTGACATAAAAAAAAAATTAGGGTTGAGGATGAACCCTTGCACAGAGCATCTGGGACCAATCCCTGCCCCCACACCCCTATCAGTCCTAGCCAAAGGTCTCTAAGCCCACAAAGCATTACAAGCACAATACACCGTGCCACCATGTTGACAGGACGAGTTGGTAGAACAAAGAGTCATGTGCTTGTTTGGTAGCTAATCAATCTCTTCAGGTCAAATCAAAATATTAGGTAATTATTCGCTTCATTGCGTCATTTTGTACGTCACGGTATAGAAAGGTGTAAAACGGATAATATCTATCGAGCCAATTTAAAACCAAAGATGGGAAAAGGGTCGCAAGCAGAATCAGGCCAAGCTAGGACTTAGAAAATTCAAGTCTATTGAACATGCTCTTTGAAAGTTCAATGAGTGATTTGACATATATGTCACCTTAAATTCCTGGGACCTTCTAAGAACTAACACACGAAAGGAGAAAGTAAAGCCATTTGACGATGCCTTTTAGTGTCATGAATTGGTACCCAGAGATTGAACCAGTGGCTATGGACAGTCTTACTGAACTAACCTAACTTCGAGCAATGTTCCTTCCACCTTCCTCCTCTGACTGAATTCAAAACTAGGTCAAATAAACTTTATGGTGATTAATGGGACCCAGCTAATTTTCAAGTTTAGTGACCCCATAATGGAGAGCTTTTACTGGCAAATCATACCAGAGACTTGAATATTTTTGTGTTCCCACCTTCACTGTTGAATGAAAAATGTGACGTGTCAAGTGCACTTGATGACTAGTGATATCAATGGGACAGGTTCACGACAGATCGAGCCCCCTATTCCAAATTCATTTTTGGGTGCAAACAAAAAAATATGATAATGATACGTATATAGAGTGTATAATTTTCTATACGTGGATGTAGTGTAATAGTCTAGTTCGAATTCGCACTTTTCTAATAAATTCCTACTAACATTCAATTTTTGAGCAAATAAGATCTGAATGCTGAAAAGACTGAAACGTCATTCTACAGCTAAATTTGTAACCAAGCACTAAGCTCAAGCTCGGACTTATATACCCAAAAAGTATATAGGGGTGATATTTGTTCAAAATTTAAACATGATGAATGTTTTTTCAAAGTAGTCTGTCATTTTTTAATTTTTTTTTTCAAGTCTTATCAGAGTCGGGGCGGATTCAGGCCTTCCAGTATATATATATATATATATATATATATATATATATATATATATATATATTTATTTATTTATTTATTTATTTTTATAAAAAACAATTCAATCTTAATCAAATTTAAAATAAATTTATAAAATAAATATAATAATTAGCAATCATTATAACAAAAGAGTTGCTAAAATTTCAAATTATCATAAAATTTAAAATCATTTAAAATCAGTTCATAAACATATTAAAATAATCTCAAACTTGTTCCAATAAGAATGAGGCCCCTTAAATTGACATCCACGTGAACAACTAAGAGTAGAATCATGGTACCTACCTTTTCCTTTCTCTATTAGTTGTATAATTGTCAGCCATTTCTACAAATTCAAGAAGGTTCACTCATTATCGGCTTAAATTGCTAATAAAATGACAGGCACTACCATGTTAGCAGCCATTTTGGTCAAACGAAGGTTCCTCCATGGTCACATGGGCTCATTGTTACAATGGTTTGTCAGTCAAACACTTTCATGTCCTATGTGTGAAGTGAGAAAATAACATAACTATTCGTGCAAGTCAATAAATATCTTTTAAACTATTTCCATCCACCTTCTTCCATTACTATCCAATAAAACAGGCACTTGATAAAGAAGTTGTTTCTATTTGGGGGCATTCCTAGTCATTTCTCTTTCTATTTGAGGCATTCCTAGACATTTCTCACTTTGATCATCCAAATAAAATATTATAGAAACTTTTTGTCCCATTTGACCTGTCATCTTTTCATAGGCTCTAGGCTCGTTTGGATTGAGAAAAATTGAAGAGAGAGAGAGGAAGAAAATAATAATAATAATAATAATAATAACGGATAAATTGATATAAGTTATCTCATGCTTATTTTAAGGGTAAAGTGCAAAAATCTCTCTATTATATGTATACATAACGTGCAAATACTTATTTGATGATAAAAAAAAAATTCGGTACATTTTCCAAATTGAGCAAATAAAGACAATTCTTCAATTTCAAGATTGAAAAAAATGTTATTCAGACAAAATAAAAATAATAAAATAAAAGGTTTGTAAAATTTTTTTTATAAAAACTCTAAAATAAAATTTTATTTGTTTTTTGCTTTTTATTTTTATTATTTTTTGTTTTTTTCTTTATTCTTAATTTCTTTATTTTTTATTTATTAAAAAAAAGAAATATATTTCAGAAATTTTATAAAAATTTTTTGGTCAAAATGGATAAGTGCAGAAAAACACTTCTAAAGTATACTTGGCATACTTTTAGCCCCTATTTGAAAAAATGTGCAAAAAACACTCCTAATCTTTTTACATTAAGCAAAAATACTCCTCAATAAAAAATATGATGTAAATTAGTGTTGTAATACCTGTTTTGCCCTTTTACTCTTCGAAAAATGCCTAAGGGGTATATATGCTACCAATCGCATAATACAGGGGTGTTATGTGCACATTAGCTTTTATATATATATATATATATATATACATTTTTTTGAAGATTTTTTCTCTATATATATCTTTAAATTTTTTTTTTTTTTAATTTTGAGAATTTGTAGAATAAGGATTTGAATTTTTTGAGATTCCAGTTTACTATTTTCTATTAATTTTTTTTCTTCTTTATTTAATTTTTTTTTTTCGTACCAACACTGTTAAACACACACACCAAAAAAAAAAAAAAAAAAAAATTCAATATCAATGTGCACTGATTTTCGGAGTTTGAAACATATTAGTTTTCTTTAGTTTGCACTTTATTTTCGTTTTTTTTTTTTTTTTCTATTTCTATTTTTACTTTTCTTTATACTTTTATTTTTATTTTTTATTTTTATATTTACTTGTCATTGTCGGCGTCCTCCAATAGTGTTATTTTCGATCATTTTACAAAATTATTTATTTTTATATATTTTATAAAATGGTTCAGTAAGGGTAATTTAGTCAAAGTAACCTATTTGCACCAAATAAAAACTTTAGGGATGCTTTTTGCATGTGAGTGGTGACCTTCAATAGTGATATTTTCGATCATTTTACAAAATTATATATTTTTATATATTTTATAAAATGGTTCAGTAAGGATAATTTAGTCAACTTAGAGTTTAAATTTGTCAGAGGGACCTATTTATACCAAATTGAAACTTTAGGGATATTTTTTGCACATAAGGAGTGTGATATGCGCTGAAAGCATACTTTAGAGGTGTTTTAGGGTATCTTCTTCTTCTTCTTTTTTTTTTTCTTTTTTTTTTCGGTAAATAAGGATGAGGAGGGATATTGTTCTCCTTCCATTGATCCTTAATAATCACAACTTTGGCTCATAATTTTTGTGAGTCAAAGTTATCAAAATAGATATCTAATATGGGATATATATAATATATAATTAAGTATATAAAAGGAATATGACTAAAAATGACCTTAAATGACTCAAAAATAAAAGGTAATAATAAGTCAAAGATTATAAATTGGCAACTAATATGGAACGGGATGGTATTAGACAAATCTACTATTAACAATCTCCCTTTCTTGTTCTCTCCTAACATAAAAAGTAATATTAAAGTGCTAGGATTTCAATAAAATTAATAGGAGAAAAGAATACTATCATCCCTCTATGGATATATCCATCATTTTTACCCTTTAGTTGCTTCCTTCCTGTCAATCGAACAAGTGCTAGAATTTCAATAAAATTGATAGGAGAGCTAATGATTACTTATTTTGTTCTTTTTTTTCCCCTTTAAAACAAATAAATTTATATCCTACTCTAGTATTCACAAAATAAAACAATTATTTTCTTTCTTTTATTTCCATTGTTTCTTTTTTCCCAATAAATAATTTTCACTAATTTTCATAAAATGTTATCATTTCTTTATATTTCTTTCTTCGCCAAAAAAATTAAAAACTTTGTTCCTCACAATATAAAAAAGGTATAATATTAAATGTTATCCTTTTAAGTTGAGCACTAAAAAGAAGAGACAATGATCTATTAACTTGTCATGCGCGCAATCTCAAAATAAAAAGAGAGAATCTCCTTTTAAAATTAGGAATAATTTTACTAACACTCCTAGTAATTTGATCAAATATAAGTTTAAAATATCTTTCGACAACGACAATAACTATCAGTTAGGTCCAATTTTGCTTTTTGGTTACTGGCTCCGTTAAAAACATGTGAAAAGACATGTTTGCCCCTAATTTGGGACTCTAATAAGATAATATTGAACCCAATGGTAATTTCAGCCGTATACCATAAATTAAGAATATTTCATTGAAAACTATTATTATTATTATTTTTTCCAATATACTATTTAATAATACATGCATATAGGTGTAAAGTGATATATACCAAACAAGGAAGCTACTGATGAACATTCTCACATGAGCTCACGTACGTCATGGAGTGACACAAGCACTTATGTTTACTAACATCAAGGTATGCTTAACTTAACATCAAGCACTGCAAGTTGAACCAATATATATTCTGCTAGGAAAGTGATCACGAAAGCTCACAAGCCAAAGACTAGAAAAAACAAGAATATTATATATATATATATATACCATATGATCGATCAAAAGCTTGCACAGTGTGTCCCAAATCAAGTCTCTCTCTCAGTCTTTAGTCCTCCTCCTCCTCACCTTCTCTCACGCCACCATGTCCGGCCCCTCAACTTTACTGGCAACAAACCTCCCTCAAGCTGTTCAAAACCCTAATTTCACTTATTCGACGATGGAGGCTTACGATCACGATCATTATTATCATTATCAAAAGTTTGAACCATTTGATTATCATGTCCCGTTTCTTGATCCGAAGGAAGATCAAACGGTCACTTTCACTGCATCTCGACCGACCTCGGCCGTCACACAAGAAATGATCACTAGTACTGAAAGCTCAGTTAATTCAATCTGTGGCATGCCAAGAACCAATAATCACATGCAAGTGTAAGTGTCTAAGTGATCTGTTAGTTTTTTTTTTTTTTCTTTTTTTTGTTATTAATTCGATCTATTTATTTTATTTTATTTGGTTATTATTATTGTAGAAAATCTGGAAAAGGGTTGAAGAGATCAGTTAAGAATATGGATAAGGGATTAAGGATTGCTTTTCGTACCAAGTCTGAGGTTGAGGTCATGGATGATGGATTTAAATGGAGAAAGTATGGGAAGAAAAGGGTGAAAGATAGCCCCAATCTAAGGTAAATGATCAATAAGACCTTTTGATATATATGTGTGTGTGTGTGTCACTGTATGCAATTTATCTTCTTCTTCTTCTTCTTCTTCTTCTTCCCTTTTTCTTTCTTTCTTTTTTTTTTTTTTTTTTTTTTTTTTTTGGGTTACATTTAACAATGAATCATCAATTATGATAATGTTGATTTAGTAATTGATAGAGAGTATATTCTATCACAACTTGAAGCATTAAGATCATACAAAACCTTGATTCATTTCCTCATATATATATATATATAAGGATTATTTTGTTTCAACTTGCCTAACTAGAGTACAATTATTCATGGATTCTTACTGCAATATTCTCTTTTTAGTGATAATAATTAATAATAAGTGCTTGACTGCTTGTCAACTTCATTTCGCGGAAAGGCAGCTACCTCAATATTTAATATTTATATTGCATAAAAAAACAAAAACAGTAAATTAATAGAAAAGAAAAATGGAATATTATTTCTGTTGGATAAAGCCCCTTCCTTCTGCATCTTAAACTACCAAATCAATCAGAGTCGCGTTAATTTGTTGGAGAGACCTTCCCCACATCTGCATACCACTTGACTGACCCATCTTAATTGAACATATGCATGCATATATATATGTGTGTGTGTGTGTTATTGTATGTAGTTTAGAAGCATCTTCTTTTACTCTTTAAAGTCAGTCGAAGGTTAAAGTCTCCATAGAAATAAATACGAGTTCACACAAATTGAATTGGTTAGAGTTAGGCATAAAATTAAAATAAATTCAACCTAAACAGAAAATTGGAAGACTTAAACCAAACCGATTCAATCTATGAAAGTAATGTTTTGGTTTTAGGATTGTGAGTTTTTACGAGCAATCCAATGTGAGAATGAGACGAAATAATCCATTATAATTACACAATAAAGCTTCCTTATCATTGTTTATTATTTAGTTTTGATAGTCCGCCTCTGCAAATTAATTGAAATTTAGAAATATGGTAAGACCACCATTACGATAATATATTATATAGACATCGAATCGGCCGATAGGTTTTTGAGACCCAAATTCAAAAACCGATCTCATCTATAAATCTACTATCAAATCAGTAGATTAAAAAATAATCGTAACCATTGGTTTCAATTTCGACCAGATTAGATTCACGGATCAAATGAACAACCCTAAGTAAATGGTTGTTGTGGAAGAAAAAGAAATATATAAAAAGTCAAGGGAAACTTAAAATTTGTATAGGATCGTAAATAATGTAAAATGGTTACTATATCATGCATTTTCTTTGTCAACCCATGCTTAATTATAAATTAACTAGCTATAAATCTGATTTATTTGAGCAACAATTAAACAGGAATTACTACAAATGCTCAAACCAAGCATGCAAAGTGAAGAAGAGAGTAGAAAGAGACAGAGAAGACTCGAGCTATGTGATAACCTCCTATGAAGGAGTTCACAACCATGAAAGCCCTTGTGTTGTATATTACAATTATGAAGTGCCGATCAGTGAATGGACGTTGCAACATTCTCACACCTCCTCTTGAAGACTACATACATACATATATATATATATATATATATGAAATTAGATTAGTTTATATTCTATGAAAATGTAATGTTAGTTTCTTATATTTAGCTCCATTGAAAGAATTTGCTTCTTTTATCATACTTTGAGATTACTACTCTTTTGTATCTTATGCTAAGGGTGAAAAAGAGGGGATACTAATGGACATTATCCTAGAAGGTTGAGCGTTCGAATATGTTAGGGACATATTGTGTGGGTGTACGTATGTTTGCTTGAACTTTCAGATGAAAAAATAAATAAATAAATAAAAAAGGAGGAGGAACAACGATGACCTTTCATAATCATACTCAATTCATTTCAATGGAGTTTTATTCCAATTATTTAGTATTAAATAAATTATATTTTGATATTTGACTCTATTTTGGGGGTTATAAAGTAAGATTTGTGTATTAAATTATATAATATAAATATTTTTGTGCGTATATATATTTCAAAAGTTCTATTGGAGCTCCATCGGACACTCAACCTTGATTCATAAACTGGTTTAATGGTGAAAACCTCAACAGGAAATGATTGTTGGACCTGTTTAGTTCACGTTTTGTTTTTGATATTTTTGTTTTTGTTGGATACTATAATGATGAATCGTGCTAAAAATGCATTTAGTAAAAAATGCGTTTCATGAATAGTGACCAAAATCAAAACACCAATTTGATATTCAAACTTGCAACACCTTTTTACCAACTATGTTTTCCTATTTTCGCTTTCAAAAATCTTATAACAAATAAATATTACCAAACACGATTTGAATTATTATACAAAACATTCTGAAACAAAATAATTATTTTATTTCGGGTAAAAACAAAATGCCTAAGCCTTTGATGTGCTGCTACCATTGTTTTTAGCTGCACTGAAACAAGAATCTTCAGGGAACCCATCTAGACGTTTAGTGGGAATCATTTGATTACTTATAGTGAATTCAACGATGGTAAGTCAGTCAAGTTGTGAGTTCAATTAAAATTCGTCGCACCTCCAGTCCACACAAATGGTCCTACCATATTTTTAAATGCATCAACTTCATTCAAACTTTGATAAATTGAAAGAGGCTCGAAATTTCACATCATCTAATTGATGATTGTGATGGTAAGTTCGCGACCGCTGCTTAGTAGTCAATCATAGGAATGAAGACAATTTCTTCGTTTTGTTTTTCATATAAAATTATTAAGTTTTTCTCTCTCTTTCAGCCTTGACACTTTGATCTAGAACTTGAACTTATGATTCAAAATCACCAAGACGAAGATGGACCAACATTTGTCTAACCATCTGGTTTAAACGTGTTGGAGTGAATTTGAGTATTCACAAAATTGTGCCATGTAATATATGTATATATTTTTCGCTTGCGGCAAATTAGGGGGATAGGAGATTCAAACACAGGAACACTCACTAAGAAAATTGAATCACTTAGACTACTACCACACACACACATATATATAGAAAAGTTGTTACTTGATACGAATGAATATTAGAATATTAATGATGTCAAGTTTTCGTACCATAAAAGAATCCATCATTTGATACAATAAACACTGGATAGAAAACAAAATCAGAGCAATTATAATCATAAAGGAAAAACAACTATTCTAAGCAATTTCTCTTTCAATTCAAAGGAGGATTTATGTGTTTTATTGATGGATCGAAGATTGAAACATAAAAAGGTCAGTGAATACCAAATGGTTTCGATATTTTTGAAATTTTATATTTTAAATAAATTGCACATGAGTAAATTTGTAACCAAATAGTGTCCTCAAGTCCACACTTATATTCTCAAAAAGTACCTTAGGATGATATTTGCTTAGAATTTAAACATTATGGGTGTTTTTTCAAGTTTGCCCTCCATTTTATAAATATATATATTTTTCCCAAGTCATCCCATCCCGCCCCCAATCGGAGTCGAGGGGGATCCAAGCCTTCCCGCATACATATTTTTATAAAAAAAACAATTCAATCTTGATCAAATTTAAAATAAATATAATAATTAGCAATCATTAGAACAAAATAATTGTTAAAATTTTAAATTATCTTAATAATAAAGGAAAAAGAAAGATTACAACTTAAGCTTGACAGATTTTAAGCTTTTTTTTCAAATTCGTTCATAACCCTATTTAAAATAAACTCTAACTTGTTCCAATAAAAATGAAACCGGTTAAAGTGACATCCCCATGAATGACTAAGAGTACAATCATGGTACATACCTTTTTCTTTTGTCTTAATTTGTCAGCCATTTCAACAAATTCAAGAAGGTTCACTCATTATCAGCTTAAATTGCTCATAAAATGACAGGCACTCCCATGTTAGCAGCCATTTTGGTCAAAAGAAGGTTCCTCAATGGTCACATGGGCTCATAGGTACAATGGTTTGTCAAACACTTTCATGTCCTAAGTGTGAATAGAGAAAATAGCATAAATATTCGCACAAGTGAATAAATATCTTTTAAACTATTTCCATCCAGCTTCTTCCATCACTATCCAACAACACGTGCACTTAATAAAGACGATGTTTCTATTTGGGGCATTCCTAGACATTTCTCACTTTGATTATCCAAATAAAAGATTATAGAAATGTTTTGTTTTAAAAATACTAAAAAAATGGACCAATACAAGTGTCAAATTCTAATGCCCCATTTGACCTATCATTTTTTAAAAATTATCCACAATTTTGGCCCCGCAAAGAAAACATTGGCATTTTTTAGACTTTTTCATCTTTCATAGGCTCGTTTGGATTGAGGAAAATAAGAGAGAGAGAAAAAATAATAATAAAGGATAAAGAGAGATAAGTTATCTCATGTTTGTTTTAAGGGTAAAGTTCAAAAATGTTCCTATTATATATGTACATAACGTGCTAATACCTAATGATAAAAAAATTGGCTATGTACATTTTTCAAATTAAGTAAATAAAGATAATTCTTCAATTTGAAGATTGAAAAAAATGCTCTTCAGACAAAATAAAAATAAAATAAAAGGTTATTTTTTAAAAAAAATTATAAAAAATCCAAAAATAAAATTTTATTTATTTTTTTGTTTTTTGTTTTTATTATTTTTTGTTTTTATTTTCTTTATTCTTATTTTATTTATTTTTTATTTATTAAAAAAAAGATATATCTAAAATCCCTTAAGGGTATTTCGAAAATTTTATTAAAAAAAATTGGTCAAAATGAGCTGTCAAGTGGCAATTTGCTCCAAATTTTGTAAATACAGAGATTTATATGCACATGCATAAGAAAAAGGAAACAAATGCAGAAAACACCCCTAAAATATATTTCGCGTACCGCTTTTAACCATATTTGAAAAAGTGTGCAAAAAACTCCCCAAATCTTTTCGTATTGTGCAAAAATACCCCTTAATAAAAAAATCTGACATAAATTAGTGTTGTAATACCCATTTTGCCCTTTTACTCTTCCGAAAATGCTCAAGAAAGTATATATATTACCAATCTCATAATATAGTGGTGTTATGTGCACATTACCTTATATATTGAAACTTTTTTCTCTATATGTAATTTTATTTTTTTATTTTTTTTGAAAATTTGAGAATTTATAGAACAAGGATTTGAATTTTTTGAGATTTCAGTTTACTAGTTTTTACTTTTTTTTTTCCTTCTTTATTTAGATTTTTTTTCATACCAACACAGTTAAACACAAATATATATATATAATTCCAATATCAGTGTGCACTGATTTCGGAGTTTGAAGCAAATTTATTTTATTTAGTTTACACTTTATTTTCGTTTTTTATTTTCTATTTCTATCTTTACTTTTCTTTTATACTTTTATTTTTATTTCTATTTTTATCTTTACTTGTCCATTACTGGCATCCTCCAATAGTGTCATTTTCGGTCATTTTACAAAATTATTTATTTTTATATACTCAATAAAATGGTTCAGTAAGGGTAATTTAGTTAACTTAAAGTTTAAATTTGTTAGATGACCTATTTGCACCAAATTGAAATTTTAAAGGTGTTTTTTGCACTGAGGTGTGTCCTCCAATTATGTCATTTTATAAAATTATTTATTTTTATATATTTTATAAAATGATTCAGTAAGGGTAATTTAGTCAACTTATGGTTTAAATTTGTCAGAGGGACCAATTTGCACCAAATTAAAACTTTATGGATGTTTTTTGCGCGTGAGGGGTGTGGTGTTCTTTGCACATTTTTCTATACAGTTTGCACTTTACCTTTGTCTTGAATTCAAATAGGAGGAAAATAAAAGAATGGGAGGATTTAGAAGAATAAGGAGGGTACATTCTTTTTTTCGGTAAATAAGGATGAGGAGGGATAACCAACAGGTCAGTGGCCTAGCGGTATCAGGTTCTTACTTCCCTAAAGGCGGTCAAGGATTTAAGTCTCCATGAAAACATATGTGTGTGAGTATCAACTAAGAAAAAAAAGAATGAGGA
The DNA here is from genome assembly GCF_030987335.1 of Cornus florida. Classification (NCBI taxonomy): domain Eukaryota; kingdom Viridiplantae; phylum Streptophyta; class Magnoliopsida; order Cornales; family Cornaceae; genus Cornus; species Cornus florida. The sequence continues at coordinate 70,033,295 of NW_026775579.1, read as the reverse complement.
GGTGCATTGGTGGCCTCCCTGTGATCCTTAATTATTAGATAAATTTAATATTAACAATCTCTCTTTCTTGTTCTCTCCTAACATAAAAAGTAATATTAAAGTGCTAGGATTTTAATAAAATTGACAGGAGAAAAGAATGAACAATGTTTGCCTCAGGCTGCATAAGTAAGAATGTCCTTCTGATGCTGATATGGACCAATAAAAATATAGCATGTGTAAATTTTTTTTTAAAATAATTAATAAAAATTATTTGGATCTTTTTGCGGATCATCCAAAAGGAAATATATATTTTTTCCCTCACGCGTTTGAGATTTTTTACTGCAAACCCTTCATATTGCAATCCGTTACAAAAGAAATTAAACAATTAGCCCAAACATGATAACTTAACCATAATTGTAAGATTCTAATTATCAATGGAGATTAAGGAAATCAATTTGGTTTCAGATTGCAATAGGTGGTGATAAATTTTAAAATTTTAGATGTCAATAGAGTTATGCTTATTTATTAATTATTCAGATTCTTGGGTTGCAACAAAGATGGCAGACAACAAATGTGGAGGCTTGAATCATCTCTAAATTAAGATTGGATATAAAATATTAAGGTTTGGGAATGGAGGAGGTGGCAAACAGTGGAGTTCAACAAGCAGTGGAAGTGGTGGAGGTCAGTTGACGGAAGAGAGGATTAATATTAGGGTTTTAGAATTGGGGAGATGGTGGGCATCAATGGGGATTTGGTGGGAAGAGAGAATGAATCGTGAGTTAAAGAGAGAGAGAGCCCGTCTCACACACGCGTGAGAGAAAATTTTCTTCATTTTTGGATGACCCGTGAAAAGATCCGAATAATTCAAGTTTAATTTTTTAATTTTTTTACACACACATCATGTTATTATTGGTCAATATCAATATCATAAGGAAAGACCTAGTTATGCAACCTAAGACAAACTTTTTTCGAAAAGAATATTATCTTCTCTCTTCGGATGTATCCATCCATTTTACTCTTTAATTTCTTCCTTCCAACCAATCCAACAATTGCTAGGATTTCAATAAAATTAACAGGGGAGCTAACGAGTACCTATTTTGTCCTTTTTTTCCTCCTTGAAAACAAATAAAGTTATACCTACTCTTAGGGTTCGTTTGACATGCGCTTTATTTTAAACGTTTTATTTTTGGCTAAAACAGAAATAGTGTTTTAGGCGTTTTGTTTTTGTCTATGTTGCACTACTGTTATGGTTTTGGGTCATAAACAGTTATCAAAATAAGAAAAAATAATTTTTTAGTATTTTGGTTTTGGGTCAGTGTTCACGAAGTGTTTTAGCAATGTGTAGATTAAACAAGGTCACACCAAATATATTTTTGTTGACAAAATCAACACTGTAATAGTCTAAAAATAAAAATCACAAAAAAACAAAACGTATACCGGGCCTTAGTATACACAAAATAAAACAATTATTTCAAGGAAGCTACTGATGAACATTCTCAAATGAACTCACGTACGTCATGGAGTGACACAAGCTTAATGTACGTAACCATCAAGCACTGCAAGTTGAACCAATAAACAAACTCTATATATTCTGCTAGGAAAGTGATCACGAAAGCTCACAACACAAGACTAGAAAAAACAAGAATATTATACACACACACACACACCATATGATCAAAAGCTTGCATAGTGTGTCCCAAATCAAGTCCCTCTAGCTCTCAGTCTGTAGTCCTCCTCCTCCTCCTCCTCCTCCTCCTCCTCACCTTCTCTCACGCCACTATGTCCAGCTCCTCAACTTTACTGGTAAGTGGTAACAAACATATCCCTCAAGCTGTTCAAAACCCTAATTTCACTTATTCGGCGATGGAGGCTTACGATCACGATCATTATTATCATCATCAAGTGCCTGAGTGATCCCCCCCCCCCCCCCCCCTTTTTTTTTTTTTTTTTTAATTCGATCTAATTATTTTATTTTATTTGGTTATCATTATTGTAGAAAATCTGAAAAAGGGTTGAAGAGATCAATTAAGAGTATGGATGTGGGATTAAGGATAGCTTTTCGTACCAAGTCTGAGGTTGAGATCATGGATGATGGATTTAAATGGAGAAAGTATGGGAAGAAGTGGGTGAAAGATAGCCCCAATCCAAGGTAAATAATAATCAATAAGACCTTTTGATATATATATATATATGTCACTATATGCAATTTATCTTCTTCTTCAATTTTTTTTTTTTTTTTTTTGGGTTACATTTAACAATGAATCATCAATTATGATAATGTTGATTTAGTCATTGGTAGAGTATATTATTCTATCACAACTTGAAGCATTAAGATCATACAAAACCTTGATTCACTTCCCCAAATATATATATGTGTGTGTGTGTGGGGATGAAAATGATTATTTTGTTTCAACTTGCCTAGCTAGCTAGAGTACAATTATTCTTGGTTTCTTACTGCAATATTCTCTTTTTAGTGATAATAATTAATAATAATTGCTTGACTGTTTGTCAACTCATTTCGCGGAAAGGCAGCAGCTACCTCATTATTTAATATTTATAGTGCATATAAAACAAAAACAGTAAATTAATAGAAAAGAAAATGGAATATTATTTCTGTTGGATAAAGCCCCTTCCTCCTGCAACTTAAAATACCACATCAATCAGAGTCATGTTTGACTGACCCATCTTAATTGAACGTATGCATGCATTGATAAGTATATATATATATATATGTGTGTGTGTGTGTCTCGCTCTCACTGTATGTAGTTTAGAAGCATCTTTCTTTTACTCTTTAAAGTCAGAAGAGGAATAAGTAGGAGTTCACACTAATTGAATTGGTTCGAGTTGGACATAAAATTAAAATCAATTAATCCGCCTAGAGATTCAATCTATGAAAGTAACGTATTGATTTATTATTTAGTTTTGAAAGTCTAGCTTTGACTAGATATTATTATTTTTTATTTAGTTTTGATAGTCTAGTTTGCAATTTTTTATTTTTTTTTTAATTGGTAATCACACACACATGTTTTCACCGAGACTCGAACCATTTATTTTATTTTAGAAGGTAATAAAAGTCTGGTACCGCTTAACCATTGACCCATTCATCTTTGCAAATTAATTGGTAAGACCACAACAACCATAATATATTGATATATCTTCTTACTTGTAAAAAAAAAAAAAAAAAAAAAATGGAGTTATAGAAAACTAACAAATATGAAGAATTAAGGTAAAAAGACATATCTAATTAATGAAATAAATAAAAAGTATTATATTGACATCGGATTGATTTTTGAGACCCAAATTCATAGACCAATCTCATCTATAAATCCACTAACAAGCTAGTGAATTAAAAAATCAACCATGTAGGGCTCGATTTGAACCAGATTAGATTCACGGATCAAATGAATAACTCTAAAGATAAATGGGTGTGTGTGTTTCTTGTCAAGGAAGAAAAAAATAAAAACTAGGGGGAAATTTAAAATTTGTATAGGATCATAATTTAATGTAAAATGGTTACAATATCATGCATTTTCTTTCTCAACTCATGCATAATTATAAACTAGCTATGTATCTGATTCATGTGAGCAACAATTAAACAGGAATTACTACAAATGCTCAAACCAAGGATGCAATGTGAAGAAGAGAGTAGAAAGGGACAGAGAAGACTCGAGCTATGTGATTACAACCTATGAAGGAGTTCACAACCATGAAAGCCCTTGTGTTGTATTACAATGAAGTGCCGATCAGTGAATGGACTTTGCAACATTCTCACACCTCCTCTTGAAGACTACATACATACATACATACATACATATATATATATATATATATATATAATATGAAATTAGATTAGTTTATATTCTATGAAAATGTAATGTTAGTTTCTTATATTTAGCTCCATTGAAAGAATTTGCTTCTTTTATCATACTTTGAGATTACTACGCTTTTGTATCTTATGCTAAGGGTGAAAAAGAGGTGGATACCACTAATGGACATTATCCTAGAAGGTTGAGCGTTCGAATATGTTAGGGGCATATTGCGTGGGTGTATGTATGTTTGATTGAATTTTCAGATGAAAAAAATAAAAAGAGAAAGAGGAGAACAAACATGACTTACGGAATCATACTCTACGGCTTGTTGAACTCTACTGCTTGCATCTCCTCCATTCCCAAACCCTAATATTTTACGTCCAATCTTAATTTAGAGATGATTCAAGCTTCCACATTTGTTGTCTGCCATCTTTGTTGCAACCCCATCTCCAGAATGACTCAAGAGTCTGAATAATTAATAAATAAGTATAACTCTATTGGTATCTAAAATTTTAAAATTTATCACCACCTATTGCAATCTGAAACTAAATTTATTTCCTAAAACTCCATTGATAATTGGAGTCTTATAATTATGGTTAATTTACCATGTTTGGGCTAATTGTTTAGCTTCTTCTGTAACGGATTGCAATATGAAGGGTTTGCAATAGAAAATCTCAAACACAGAGGGGAAAAACAAAAATATTTCCTTTTGGATGATCCGCAAAAAGATCCAAATAATTTTTATTAATTATTTTTAAAAAATATATTTACACATGCTTCAACGGAGTTTTATTCCAATTATTTAGGATTAATTAAATAAATTATATTTTGATATTTGACTCTATTTTGGGGGGTTATAAAGTAAGATTTGTGTATTGAATCATAAATATAAATATTTTTGTGCATATATATATTTCAAAAGTTCTATTGGAACTCGATCCAACAATCAACCTTGATTCATAAACTGGTTTAATGGTGAAAACCTCAATAGGAAATGATTATTGGACCTGTTTGGTTCACGTTTTATTTTTGGTAATTTTGTTTTTGTTGGATACTGTAACAGTGAACTGTGCAAAAAAAATGCATTTTAAAAAATGTGTTTCATGAATAGTGGCCAAAAATCAAACATCAATTTGGTGTTCAAACTTGCAATACATTTTTATTAAATATATTTTCATATTTTCGCTTCCAAGAATCTTACAACAAATGAATATTACCAAACATGTTTTGAATTATTATGCAAAACACCCTATAACAAAACAATTATTTTCTTACAACAAATGAATATTACCAAATATGTTTTGAATTATTATGCAAAACACCCTACAACAAAACAATTATTTTGTTTCGGGTGAAAACAAAATAGCTGCAGTGAAAAAAGAAGCTTCAGGGAACCCATCTCGAAGTTTAGTGGGAATCATTTGATTACTTATGGTGAAGTCAACAATGGCAAGTCAAGCTGTGAGTTCAATTAAAATTCGTCGCAACACCAGTGTCCCCGCACAACTGGTCCTAACATATTTTCAAATGCATCAACTTCATTCAAACTTTTGATAAATTGAAGAGGCTCGAAATTTCACATCATCTAATTGATGATTGTGATGGTAAGTTCGTGACCTATATTTTGTAGTCAATCAGAGGAACGAAGACAATTTCTTGGTTTTGTTTTCCATATCAAATTATTAAGCTTTTCACTCTCTTCCAGCCTTGAAACCTTGACCTAGGGTTTCCGTCTAACCGTCCCGTAGTCACAAAATGAGGTGTGAACGTGAACCCTTGATATAGGACTTTGGGGTGTAAACGTGTGGGAGTGAATGTGAGTATTCACAAAATTGTGCCATGTAATATATATGACGCTCCATCAATTAGGCCACTGTATAATCATATATATATATATATGTATGTATGAAAAAGTTATTACTTGATATGAATGAATATTAGAATATTAATGATGTCATTTTTCATACTATAAAACAATCCATCATTTGATACAATAAACACTGGATAGAAAACAAAAACAGAGCAATTATAATCGTAAAGGAAAAACAACCATTCTAAGCAATTTCTCTTTTAATTCAAAGGAGGATTTATGAGTGCTATTGATGGATTGAGAATTGAAACATAAAAAAAGTCGGTGAATACCAATGTGTAACATTTCTAATATCTTAAAGCAATCAAGCTGGAACTTTTAACCTCGTTTTAGGTGCATGCATCAACACTGGCTCAAAAGGCTAGGGTTCAGTGGCAGCTTGAGTTCGCAAAGCAAGAGGTGGAGTGAACAAAGAAGAAACAAATGCGAGGCCCTCACAAACAATTTAAGCAAATACAAAGAAGCCAGGAGATTTCGCGATCCAAATAACTATCAATGGTTACAGTAAATGAGAACTTGCTCAAAAGAATGACAGGACATAAACAGATAGAAGAAACCGGACGATAATTACTGAAAAAAGAGTCCATTAGGATACACCATGATAATTTGAACCACATCAAATGATTATCCACCCGGTGACTGAAATATAAACTGGTAAATTTCTAGACAGTAACAATACACATTCAAAGGTTTGGACCACGATTTTTCAGTAACTATTTAATCACCAGGCGTGACTTCGTACTAAAAAAAAAAAAAAAAGTAGTTACTGTAAAACCAAGCTTGCAAAATTCTTTCCGAAATTCATCAGCATTTGCCAAGCATGATGGCATCTACTCACCAACCACGGTTTTTCAGGAAGTTCCTAGTTCTCTTTCTCAAGCGAGTAAAAACGATGACACCACAAGCAAGAACCCATGGAGGGACTCTCCCATCTGAGAAGTTTATTTTTTTCATCCATCGTGGGGGTTCCTTCATAACGAATGTTATCATGAGGGTTATAACCACAACTCCTAACAAGATCTTGGTAATAGGTTTGATCATGGAGTCCTGAAATGAAGGTAAATGGGATAAGGAATTAACTCACTTCATGTATAAAAGCATGCAGCACAAACTAGTAATAGATATAAGCTGAAAAGCAATTATATGTACAAGCATTTCAACTCAACAAAGACTAGTCCCAACTATCTGCTATCGATGTACCAATCATATTTTCTCATTCTACTCTAAGGTTTTAACTTTTAGTGATATCACATGCTAGCATATCATTCCTTGCTATCTCAATCCATATTAATTTGGTATTCCCTTTTTTATTCGTGTTTTAATTTTACCATATCAAAACAACATGTATAATATTAACGTGCTTATGTATAAAAAAAATTAATAATAATAAAATAAAAACAATGTATATGAACTTCAAGGATCCTAATCTTTTTCCGGAAATGCCAACACAACCACAATTCTGGGAGATCCCATGCAAGAAGTACAAAGTGATAATTGGGAATTTCATGCAAAAAGTTGTTCCATAAGGGTATTTAAACAACTGAAAGGGAAATTTAACCATTTAAGAGACATTTAGAGAGTGCAGTTACCTGCTTAAAATACTACATACTTAAAGTTGTTCCTAAGGGGCACTTTTGATATTTAAACAACTGAAAGCGAAATTGTACCATTAAGAGACATTTAGAGAGTGCAGTTACCTGCTTATAATACTACATAGTATCTATCCTGTTTCCAATCGAAATTTGAATATTAGAAAGAAAATGAGATTTGACTGCTCAAAAGATATATACTGTCTAAATGATCCAAGGACACTATTGAAGATACGGCGTCTAGTTGTCCAACCTTGTACCATGCTTTTCACATGCCAATTTTAAGATGGTGTGAAAAACACTCAAGAGTATGGGTATTGTGGTAGTAAATGATTTCCACCTGCTGAATGCTAGTTTCACTCAATCTTCATTTGTAAAAATACCGGGGGGGGGGGGGGGGGGGGGGGGGGTGTTGTAGGGAGTGGGGGTGAAGGGATTTAAGCACTTTCTTATTGTTATTTATTTAATTGTGTTCCCACTTCCCACTTTGGAAGGAGATATTCAATGGTCTAATTCAAGTACTTTTTCATAGGCCTAGTTCAGATCATTGCAAATTTGCAGTATTATCTTTCCATGGCATCAATTTTTTGTGGAGCCTTTCTTCCTTTAAACTTGAAAAGATATGCCCTCTTCTATTAGTTTGGAAAACAAATCCAAAATTAATTAAGACAATATTAACATGGTGGGATGGGGGGAGAGTTCAAAATATCCATCAAATAAGTGGAATCAAGAAACTGTCTACTTCCAAATAATGCTTTGAGGCCATACCACATCAGAATCTAGTGAAAAGGATGGACACATGTGGTCTTTATGAGCAGGAAATTCAATATTTATGAGACAAAAACAAAGGAAATGAATAGTTCAGAAAACAAAAGGTACAAAATCCAACCTCAAGGGCAAATGGGAGGAGATCTTAGTTGAAGGAAACATTGAAGAAACATGTTTTGAAATGAGTGAAGAAAAAAAGGCAAAGCCGATACTAATTCTCTCTCGGAAATGCAAAGAATAAGGTAACGCAAATTTACACATATATGCTTCAGGCAGGGAATGAGTACCTAGAAAATTACCACTTTATGATTCTGAACTTTGGTCTGCCCTGTAGTCTAGACCTAGAGTCAATGATCTCGAATAAGACTTCTATGAGTTTAGGTAAGGCTTCTTGGTAGGGAAAATCTATCGCGAAAGATTATGTTAACTGTCCCATTGTCCATCTTGCTAATCATAAGGTGTCATCTCAGATGGATTTGATAAGGAACTTCCTTAAGATTATTTGGATATCATTCATAAATAATTCATACTACGTTATAATTATTTACAAAATTATAAGTGCTACTATCATTACTCCCTTCGCGACTCCATCATACTGGCCTTGATCTGTGAATCATCAGTTATGGTATTTTCCTTTGTACCTCAAAATTCTCAATTCATTGGATGCAAGCAAATCAGCAGAGGCATTAGCACCATGTAGGGGTGCAAAAAAAACAACAAAACCGACCCGATCTGCTCCATGGGGATTGGTTTGGTTTTAAAGGATTATCGGTTCGGTTCGGTTCAGTTTTAAAATAAAAAAAAGTCTAGACCAGTTCAGTTCACAGATTGAGGGTAGAAAAATCCAAACCAATCAGTGCATTATATATAAAATATATATGGTTGTCTACACTACATACCATGGAATTGCCTACACCTGATCAGCCAATATATATTCAACAATTTCTTACCTAAAAGATTCTAGCCCTAAATCATTCTTCTCAGAGCAACAGAGCTGCACCCCTTGACTGCCCCCTGCCACTCCTCTTTTCCGTCACCCTCAACTGCTCACTTGGCCGAGCTCACCAACCCTCAAGGCTACTTCTCTCCTCCACTTTGGCCGGTCATAAACCATTGTCGCATCAAAATTGACCATCGTGTTGCACACACACACAATCCCTATTTCTCACACACACTCAATCATTCCTCTCATCCTAGTTTATTCAAATGAATCCTATTTATTAATTGACTTGTCAAATAAAGTTTGGATTTTGTGTTCTAATATATGCATTTCAACAACTTCGGCTGAGGTTTTTAGGGTCAAAATTTTGTTGAATTTTGTTAGTATTAGGCTATTAGCATGCGAAACCCCCATCTTTTTGCACATTCTATCGTTTGTTGAATTTTGTTAGTATTAGGATACAAATCTGCAAAACATTCTTTCTTTTGAGTTCTACTTTATGTTTGGCTAGAAAGTAATTCTTGAATTTTCTGAAAATGAGTTCTCTATTAAGGTCCAAACTGCCAAACCAAACCAATCCAATCCATTCTCTTACGGTTCAGATTGGTTCAGAATAGATGGAGTGATAGGTTCGGTTTGGTTTCAAATTTCTTGAAACTGTAGAGAGCTGATTGGTTTCCATTAATCCTAAAACTAATCCAATCCCAACCATGTGCGCCCCAGCACCATGTTTACAAACATTTTAAGGATGAGAGGTCCTTGTGTCACACCACTCACCCTCCAACAGTCCAACACTTGCGTTATATTTTACTTATCAAAAACAGAAAAGAATGAGAGGTCCTCGTGTGATTTAGTTACAAGTGTTTTCTCTTTTTCAATCGAGTGCCTTTATGTGAGTATACAAGAAAGGTCAAATAAGACCCACTAACGAATAAATGAACTGTGTGGCTTAGATTCCTCCTAATCTTCAACTAATGAACTTTTTAAGCATTCTTTGCAATGAACATATCCTTCTCACCAAAACACAACAACCAAATTATATATAAACAGAAATTTTGAACTTGACACACACACAAATAGAACGAAAACTTAAGAGATGTAGTCACCGGAACTAATTTCAGTTTACAAGAAATGACCATAATGAGCTTATTAATATTAAAATTTTGAAAATTATTTCTGCTATAAATTCTATTTGTGAATCACTTTCCCTTTCTAGTTCCCCTTTTACTTTAAAAACCTCTTCATAATTGTGTCATTCAACTTCGAAATTCAAATTAACACCTAAAGACGAAACAAAAATTGACCTAAATATATCCAAAGCAACACTTATAAGTAATAACAATCACAGAGAGAGAGAGAGAGAGAGAGAGAGAGAGTTGTCTGTATATGTACCTTGGGTTCCCCATCAATGCAAATTACGGACCCATCGGTGTAAGGAAGCAACGATCGGCCATTTTTGGGATTGAACCGAATGGGAACGCCGCGACCCATTTGAGGATTGAAGGCGAAGACCGACTTGAAGCCATACTTGTCAAGAATATCTCTAACTTCGAGCTGGTCTTGGTCCCAACCACCTAGGCTCGACTTGAACTCGTCGATCGGCCCTTCGCCTCTCCGAAACAGACGAATCTCGACCTCTGGAACCTTGGTCCGCACAGACCTCGCCCTAGGGTTCGACTCGGGCTTCTGTAGCAGCGGAGTCGACTCGTCGGCGGCGTCGCTGACGCCGTCGATGGACGTCGTTGTGGTGGTTTCCTCGATCTCTCCGGTTTGGTTCTCTAATTCCATGGCTTTTGTTTTTGCTTGTTTGGCCGGCGAGTTAAGCGAGGACTTGGTTGGTTTATAAAGGCTTTGCATGTTGGGACGGTTTAAAGTAGTAAAATTGGGGATTTTCTCGTGGACGGCTCTGATCTGGCCACGTCATATGGAGCCCACTCAGCATCTAATTTTTCATCGAACAACCAATTTAAGTTGTCAAAGTAGTGTAGTATCGTGTAACGTTGTAATTCACTTTGTTCAATGATTTGTCAATTTAAGTTGTCAATGATTTGTGGTTCAACCAAATTCAACGGCCAAGAGAGCACCAGCTTATTGTCCTAATTCTGTTCGAAAAAAAATTCACCCATTGGAAGAATTTGGTGTTGAAATTAATTGAGAATTATAGTATGTTTGAGAGTCTTGAGTCTTTTGAATGTTTGAATCATTTGGCTCGTTTATTAGTTTAATTGTTCAATCTCAAGCTTATTATTTTAAATTTGATATACTTTGTTGCGGATCAATTTAAAGGTGCTTATTAAGTTGGTAGATGGTATCTTTTCTACCCTCGAGAGTGAATTATATTTGTGACAAATAAAGACTCTAGAAATTCAAATAATGTTCTTTAAATTATGTCGTTTCAATCCTTTTCAATTACTGAGTAATACAACAAATTACAAACTATTAAGAGTTAAATTTAAAGAAAAATATTTAATATTAAAAAATAGCGGTTATAAGATACGACACGAATACCTTTATTATTCAAGTTGTAGGGTTGTGTTGCCGAGCCCCCTACCATACAATTTTGCTATAAATATATCATATATTATTTAATTGATATGTTGTGTAGGGGTAGACAAATAATTTATGAATTCACGAATTCAATCCACAGGCAAATAATCTGTGAATCCGCGAATTCGATTCAATCTGTGTGGATTCGATCGGATTGTTACACTCACGAATCGTTGGCGGATTAAAAATGAGAATTTGTAACTCACGGATTGAGTTATTAAAAATCTGATCTGATTCGTGAATTCAATCTGATCCGTGAAATTTATATATATATATTTTTAAATAATATATTAATTAATAATAATTTAATAGATTCTAAGGATGTATTAATTAATAATTATTTAAATATATGAATTAATATAAATAAATTAGAAATTTATCTATTGAGTTTTGGTTAAAATAAAAATAAAAATAAATAATATTAATTATAAAAATAATAATAATAATGGAAAATTTAGATAAAATTCAATTATTTTATTGTTTCTGATTTTTTTTTTTTTCACTCTTTATTGTTTTTTCTTTAAATAAGAATCAAATTATATATATATATATATATATATATTGACATTTTTGTTTGGTACTTCTCTTTTTATCTATTTTTAAAAAATTGACTCATCAAGAAGACGAATAAGACAAGAACTTGCCCTGTGTTACTTCCGGTTACTTCCACCGTCGAACGAACTTGTAAGAAAAGCGGCCAAAGCATGGACCAGTGCTCAAACGTTGACGAACCTAACCCTAACCCTCCCATGGCCGAGCCAGAACTCATCGCCAACCTACACTCCCAGCTCCACTCTCTCCGGAACAGAGTCAAGGTCTTTTCTCGCCTCCTCTAACTAAACTAGGGTTTTAATCACTGATAAAGAAAAAAAAAAAAACTCACTTATACAAATTTTTTCATATAATAACTTGGGTATTCGTAAATCCAGGAACTAGAGACTGAGAATGCCAAACTATTATATCGGATTTCCAATTGCCACTGTAACAAGGTTAGTTATATATATACATACATATATATGCATGCACACACACATTTGTTGCTATAATTTTTAAGAAATGTGTTTGAAAAAACTGCAGTGAAATGATTGTATAATTGTTGTGTAGATAGAGGGGAATGTAGATTCCAATGTTGCAGACAGAGTTGGCAATTCAGTGGAGGAGAGTGCCAAATTAGAAGCATGTGTTGGTAATACCCAAAAGAAGTCAAAGGAGATAATGCCAGGTTTTTTTTTTTTCCTCATTATTATGTTGATTGCCAAAATTAAACTTGAATTGATCACTGGTTTATTTATTTTTCCAATTTTAATAATAAAAAAGTTTAATATTAGTAAAATTCTTACTACTTTAGTGTGCGAAAGCGGAAATGTTCAGAATTTCATTATATTCTGTTAGAAAATTACAAATAATGGCCTCAAGTTACTTTACAAGAAAATCGAGGAAACAAGAGTATCAAACATCAATAATTTCTTTATGTTATCCATCTTATTTAGTACAGAAGATATCATGCCATAGCTGGTTTAAACAACTGATTGCACTACTATTTGAATAACAAGAATTGGGATTTGAGTTCATGATTTTGATGTTATTATATTTTTGTTGTTCTCTGGATGAAGAAAACTTCTGGAGGCTTATAGATACATGTTTATGGTCCTGGTTCTCTATGTAATTTCATTGGAATAACTTTTATTCAAATTTATTTAATTTATGTACATGGGTACATTGGCTATTGATTTTTGTTTTGCTTGCTAAGATGCTCTCCCCAAATAAATACTTAGTAGTTTTCAGTTTTATCTATATAGTATGACTGCAAACGCGATTGTGTGAAAGAAATTACAATATAACCATATGTAGTCCATTTTAATTATTTATACATGTGTGTACATTATAACTTGTACTACAACTTGGAACTTTATTGTCTGTAAGTATGGATGATGAGATCATTATGAAATGATAAAAAAAAGAAAAGAAAGGAAAATGGATCTATTTGTTTGAGTTATAGAACTCCAAAAGAAGCTTTCCGATGATTCATCCATAGAGTAAAAAAGGATCTAATAGTTTTGTTTTATTTTTTATTTTAATCTCTCTCTCTCTCTCTCTCTCTCTCTCTCTCTCTATATATATATATATATAAATTTTTTAAGGCTTATCCCACCCTGTCTGTATCACCTCCTATTTCATTTATAAAGTTTGTATGCTACTATGCGTGGTTGCTATTCCGTTAAGCACTTCAAGTTTGAAAAGGAAAGAGGAACTTTTTGTAAATTGGAAAAGAAAATTTTTAAAGGTTGTGCTACTTATCATGTTGACAACGTGCTAAAGAAAATCTTCTTCCAAATGATCATATATTTGTGAGTTTTTTTTTTTTTTTTTTTTTTTTTCTTGCCACTTTCTCACTGGTGGATTTTAAGGTTATGACTTCTGTTCAGATGGTTTACTCACAGGCACTTAAACAAAAAAAAAAAAAAAAAGGAGGAAAGAAAAAAAAGATGGTTTACTCACAGGCCTCTATTGCAAATGCCTTGGATTCCTTCACTTGTGGAGGAAATATCTACTGTCTCAACTTTCTAGAATAAGCGTGGAGTGTTGGAGTTTGGGAGCTTGGGAGTGCATAAAGAAAATAATTTAACGACAAATGGGAATAAGATAGGAAGTGTATTTGAAGCATTAGACTGGAATTGCATTGCATCAGTCATGCAAATGCTGTAAATATGGCAAAAGTATTCACAGTGGTAGCTAATTATTGGCTGGTATGATTAGGTTGATAGGCTCCTTACTTGATTAAGAAGTTAGAGTCATGGCTTCACTTTTGTCTAACTTTCAGATTTCCAATATTGCTTCAGTCAATTTTCCGTGTGCATCATGTCATGCCTCCTTCTGTATGGAAGGTTCTGAGAAGTGTGGAAGTCGGAGTCATGGTTATATGTTTAAAACTAATTACATTTTGATGCAGGTTGTAAAATGAGGGCCATGCATCACCACTCCAAGAGATATGTTGCTCTGAAAGTGATGTATTTTGGGCAAAGGTACAAATTGTATTCATAGTTATCAATTTAATTAACTAACTAATCTCTAGTCCTTTGTTACAATTTCCATCCCTCAACACCTTATGCTCTTTTCCTTGGGATGCAGTTGAGTATATGACTTGGAATTTTAAATTTGTGGATCAGAGGCCTAAGTCAACACCACAAAAGAGAATAAAGAAGCTGAATAAATATAGAAGTTCTTTTTTGATTATATTTTACTTACAAATTTAGAACTCAACTTTTATTGTTAAACTTGTTTGGCATGATGTGGTTATGTAGTCTTATGGTCTTGGGTATCAATTAGTGTCAAAATGGGACATATGTTGCCTACTCTAAGAGGTTTGCACTTAAGTCTGTGTCATGTTGAGTTGAGTTCTTTGGTTGTTGGTGGGTCAATCTAAATTTGAACAAACAATTATGCATGTATTTAAATGTTCTTTCTTGTGTGTGTTTTTTTGAGTATATGAAACACGAATCTTTCTACAAAGGGGCTTACTGTATCAGATATAGATACTCTTCCTATACTCACAAATATGTGCCTAATACTTTCTAAATGTATCAATAATTTGAATATGTGTATATATATATATACACACACTTAATTTCTTATGAGATGTAGTGGAACCAAAAAACAGGCCTCGTGTACTAAACCAAAAAGTATAGGACTTTTTTGATCTGTAATAAATGATATACTTGAAAATTTTATTGTTGTATTTTGTTTCTAATTTGATTATGCATTTGAGTTTGTGATTTTTCCTTCCTTCTCCAAGTTTTCTCGTAAAAGTTATTTTTCTTTTTCTTCTTATATATATATATATGACCATGTTAATGGTTCAAAAAAATTCATACTATGATGTTACCACATGTGCTGCATTACAGGTTCTATGGTTTTGCTTCAGAGGCACAAATGGATCCAACTGTTGAGGTGTGTTTCTTCAATTATACAGTTTTTTTATGTAATAAGGTGAAAGACATGTGTGAATTAGGAATGGACCCAAAATGTTCCTGGATCCACAGCGCTAGATGCTTGATTGATACATATATATTAGTGTCTGTATGTATTTTACTCCTTTCCCAAAAGAAAAAGTGGTAAATCACTTGTTAATATAATTAAATATAACTTTTTAATATATAAGAAGAAGACACACACTTTGCATGTGCTCCTTATGTTATTGACAATGGGATGCACCATGATCTAATGTTATCCTCTTCTCGGATGACGTAATTACTTCTGCTATGTTATTTTGCATGTTGCTGAAGTACAAATGGTGCAACATTTCACCATAGTGGGATAATATCTTACAATGATCCTATTAAGACTATTATCAGAATTTAGGGAATCCTGTTGCTTTGTTACATCAGTGGTTTCATTGAAGTTTTTTGCTGGCTGTTTGCCTAATGCATCCTTCCTCATTTGGTGGCTAATCCTATTAGTGGAATGTAGCTAATCCCAGTGCTTTGTTACCGTTGTCAGGGGCTTATTTTTTATTAGTTATATAATGTTGGGGCTTATGTGTAATTTCTGAAACTTGTTAGTATAAATAGAATGTGGTGGAAGGATGAAAGTTTTCTTTCATTCTTTCTCTCTTTCTCTATCTCTCTCTCTCTTTTTCTCTCATCCTCTTTTTTCTCTTTTTTTTTCTTATACTTTACTCTTGATTTGATTATCTCTTAAAGTCAACAGTTACATCAAGGGTTATGTCAAAAGATTTAAATATTAAAGTTAGACCCTCTCTAATAGCTTAAGCTTTTATGGTAGATGGTGGTTAACTTATCAAAAAAAAAAAAAAAAAACTTTGATGGTAGATGGTGGTTAACATGGTATCAAAGCAGTCAAGGTCCTAAGTTCAAACCTTACCGTCACCTTGATAATTCAAGTTGAAACACGTGTTGGACCAAAAGAAGGCCACACGTGAGGGGGCGTGTTAGAAGATTTAAATATTAAGGTCTAAGCTCTTAGATCAGATGGTGGTTAACATGTTTCATTGAAGGTTTTATGCTGGCTGTTCACATAATGCATCCTTCCTAAAGGGCACATTTTGGACCAGCAATGTCAATGGCAGGAACTAGAAGCGACACGGGTGGTATCAAGATTTGAAATTGAAAGTAACAACAACTGATAGACATATCCTATTTCACCTTCCTCGTTGCTGAGCTGTGCTACTTGTCTTCTCTTTATGGCCTTGCCCACATGTGGGCTAGCCAAATGGAAACCCAACCCACATGCTATTACCAACTGCCGGATTCCATTTTAATATATATTCTTTGAACTTCAAAGTTGGAACTTTGCTGATGGACTCTACAAGTATCCATCCTAGACCATCACAAACAAGCCTTAAAAGAGTGCAAGTAATGGACTGGCCAATGCTATTATCCCACAAAGATTGTATGTTAGGATTATTTGTCCCAAATCAAAATAGTCTTAAGCTGTGTGCAGATTATCTCCCAAGCAATTCACACCTTTCAGGAAAAGAATTATCGAGTTTCTTTGGTTCTACTATAATGTATCACCAAACAGTCTCTAGCTTCAATAGTGTAGTGCATCTAGGTATGTCAGTGTATGAAAAGATGGAATACTGAAGTTTTGATTAGGGATGGCAACGGGGCGGGTTTGGAGCGGGTTTCTCTAAATCCCGCCCCGCCCTTTTTAATTTTTGTCAAGTCCATGCCAGCCCCGAGACTCGCGACGGGTTGGATTTTCATGTCCAGCCCCGCCCCGTTAGGAAATACTATGCCCCCGTGCCCACCCCGCTAACAAATTTTTTTCTCCCACTTTTTGGAACTTAAGCTCCTACTATTTAAATGTGGAAAGCCTGGGAATGGCACAATATAAATGAAATTATGTATCCCAACAAAAATAAAAAAATAACATGCACATAACATAATTCAGAGAACATAATAAACAAAAATAAAAATTTAATACAACTAAATCACAAGAAGTTCTAAGCTCCAACTTCCACCATAACAAAAACAAAAACAAAAACAAATTTAATACCAAGTTTACATCCCAAATTAGGATTGTAAGAGATGGGTAACTGAGTAAGGCGCTAAAATAAGTTATTAATATTATATATATATATATATATATATATATATATATAAATTATAAATATATGCTTAGCGGGCGGGGCGGGGCGGGGCCCCTAGGATATATATATATTGAACCCTTACCCGCCCTATGACCCGTGACGGGTACAAAATTTGTATCCATGCCTGCCCTAACGGTATAAAAAGTGTTCTCATATCCGTTATTAACGGGGCGGGGCAGTAAAAATTGACATCCCTAGTTTTGATTCTCATTCAGTGCTTGAAGAGTGGATTGGAAATGATATTGATTGATATCTTTGGCCATCTTTCATGTTGATCTCACAAAATGCAACTTTCTTTATAGAAGGCTTTGACTTTAGATGAACTTTCAGTTTCTAAACCTTTTAAGTGGAAATAAGAAATGACCATTTAGATAATTTCTTTAAGGATTTTGACCAGCATTCATAGAAGAACTGAAAATTTGACTCAAGAAGTTATACTTGCATTGACATCAAAGTTTCTTGTATTGATTTTTTTTTTTTTTTTGATAAGTAAATTTTCTTGTTCTGAACTTGGAGGCTAGATTTCTTTACATTGAATCAACTAGTAGAAAATCTTTTGTTTTCTTTGCTTAATATTAGATTCCTTTCAGTCTGAAATTTTCAAAGCTCTTGAGAAGACGAAGCTCATCGTTGGTGACAAGAAGGATTTAAAGTACTCAAGATGTGGTAGAACAGACAAAGGAGTTTCTTCTGTTGGGCAAGTAAGTTGAGAGTAGAAGCAAATATATATATATATTTTAAAATTTTTTTATCTGTTATTGCTAGTATATAAGATTGTGAAAAGTTTCATGGACATCCCATTGTTTGAACTTTATCGGTGTTATAATTTGATAAGCCCAACCTCTAGGTTAGGCCTGCCTGCCCTATTTTAAATAAATCGAATATATGAAGACATATTGAGATATATTGATGCTTGTAATCTGGGCACAGAGAAAGAGGTTTGAGGCTGTGAGGAAGGATATGATTGCCTGGATTTAACCCAGGCTAATGTTCCACATAGAGAGATAACAGAGGCAGGATGGTCTATGTATCTGACACCAAATAGTGAGAGGCTAATAAAGCTTTATATTCATTGTTTTGAGTTTGATTTTTGTTTTTTTAGGCTGTTGCGTAATCCAAGTTTATAGTGGCATATTTTGGTGGTGTTAAAAATCATATCCTCAAAATCTGAAGCCAAATTAAGATGCAAAACTCGTAATTTCCATATCTGATGATCCTATGGGTGCATCCATTTATTTGTTTGGTTATTTTTATGTTTTTAATTTCTCCCCCTGTAACCTCCATATTTTTTCTATGTGCACGTAAAGGCAGCTTCTCAAGCATCCCGTCTTACCATTTTTGAATCATTTGAGAGCACAAAAGTGATTGGTGCAGGTGATTGCTCTTCTTTTACGATCGAATCATAAGGAAACAGAAGGGACTGGTGGATATTCTGGGGAATTCACTCGAAAAAACCATGGTTTGCCAATGCCTCCTTGTGAATTTGAACTTTTAATATTCTGTACCAGCCAATCATTACATCTGTTCATTTCTGTGGTACTTGACAAGTTCTGTATGTAGAGTAATAAACATTGCCATAATCTTTTAAAGTCTCATGGGTGGTGACACATCATAATTTTGGCTCCAATTTTTTGAAAGAAATGCTAGAATGCTCGACTCCTTTGGAATATTTTTGATCTATTTAGATCATTTGAAAAAAAATTCAGCCTTTTTTTTTTTTTTTTAAATCATCTGTATCTCCCTGGATTTTATTTAAACCGATTATCCCCTCATATTATTATTATTATTTTTTATCAGAGGGAGAAATTGATTATGTGAGAATCCTGAACAGAATCCTTCCTAAAGATATTCGAGTTATTGGCTGGTGTCCTGCTCCAATAAATTTCAGTGCAAGGTTTGTCCAACTTTAGGGATCTTTTTCTTTACTAAAACTTCTGTTATTGTGATAGTAATTTATGGTAAATGTCTAACTACTCGCTTCATTTCAAAAAGATGAGATCCATATTTTAAATATTTTTTTCCCTGAATAAAGGATTGGCATTTTTATGAATATGAAAGAATTGCAGGAAAACTAGCAGCTAGTTATATATGAACCTCCATGGTTTACCGTTCTGACTGGAGCCCATGATGGCATAATAGATTCCTTTTCCTTGAATATGTAGTTGATGAACTGTACTCAAAGACAGATGCTTTAAAGAAGGGTTTTGTGTTTTTTCTTGCATACTCTCCAGTGTAAACATTGTGCCATGAGCAGCAAATAGCTGCTTTATTAGTTCTGTGGTCCATTTTCTGTTAGATATTTAGTCCTGTTGCAAGCATGATTATTATTATTACTTATTTATTTAAAATTATATATTATTTATTTTAACAAAAGGAACATACAGTAGTTTGCTTGGTTCATTTTCATTTGAGTTTACATGGTCTGTTTTTTATTTTATTTTATTTTATTATTATTTGTTTTTTATTTATTTTTAATTCCCAAGCAGGTTTAGCTGTTTTAGCAGGGTTTACAAATACTTTTTTTGGAGAGTAAACCTGAATATAGTGGTATGCTCATCTTGATTTCTTATGTATGCAACACGTGTGAAATCCATTTAGTCCGGCTCGTTTATTGCTCAGATTCTGAAACTGTTATATATTTGGTACATGTTTCACTAGGCGATGGAGACTGCTGGTAAGAAATTTGTTGGGGAACATGACTTCAGAAACTTCTGTAAGATGGATGCAGCAAATGTGCATAATTATAGGCGGCATATCACTTCGTTCGATATTTCACCATGCAATGAAAGGTGAAGAATAGTACCTGTAAATATTTTTTCTATTTACACATCATGTTCTTTAATTATGGTGGCAGATGGCATTAAACTTCACAACTATAGCCTTCTAAATTTCAAATAGTTACTTCTTTTCACTTAGGCTTGTACTCAAATTTCCTAAGGATTCATCATAATAAAATCATAAAGTAGACACGTAAGCCATATAGGGAAAATTTGATTAATTCTCTTAGTTTCTAGTTGATTTTCTGAGATGATATAGGGAAAATTTGATTAATCCTTTGGAATTGTTAATTCCTCTTTGTATCATCTTATAAATCATTCTAATTGCAAATAAATAAATAAATAAGGGTCCGTTTCGGATTAATTTTCTGATGATTTACTTAGCAATGGATCACAATTTTGGAAGCATTGTATTCCATTTACTTGAACTGTGTTTGTCTGGATGTCGGAGAAATGCTGGTGGGAGAAAAGAGAGGAAGTTGAGAACCAATGAGAGATTGATGGAAATGATGTTAAATACAGAGAACACGTGTTAGTGTTTTGTTCATGTATGTTTCTTATTTGCCGACACATTTAGTGAATGTTAGTGCAGGCATATGTGGACTGAATGTTTGAGCCAGCTTCAATAGTACTCTTCTTAATCCAGTAGTGTATTGCGTTAAAGGCCTGTTTCTGTTCGCACACACTGTGTATTATGTACATTATCTTCCTTTGGAATTCTTAATTCCTCTTTATATCATCTTATAAATCATTTTAATTAGCAAATATATATATATATATATATATATATATATATATATATATATGTATATATATATTTGGATAGCAGCTGCCATAAGCTTTCTGACTCATTCTCAAACTTGGTGATGACATCTATTGTGCTATGTCATTTATGTATATATAAAGTAGTGCATGTACTTGTGTCCATAACTTCAGTATTACACTTTTTAGTATAAATGGGAGAGTATACATCAGGTGTCATTTCGAACAGTCAAATTATTTTGAAGGGCATTTTGCTGAATATTTGGCTACTCTGTTACTAATGCTTTGTTCGGTAGGAAGGAAGGAAGAGGGGTGGAAGGAAAATAGGAGGGAATGAACAAAGTTCCTTCATTCGGTAGGAAGGAGCCAGGGAGAGAAAAGATAATAGGAGGGATGGCTCATCCCTCCTCCTCTATAAATTTTGATCTGTCCAAATTTGGGCGGAAGACACGAGAGAAAATAAGTGAAGTTGTTATAAAAATATTAAATTACAATATTATCCTTCAAAATCCCTACACATCTCATCTTACGCAAAATCTTTCTATCTTGCTCTTGCTACGTACATATATATATAGATTGATTCATGTGTTACAAACTTATTTGATTAATCTGTTATATATATATATATATATATATATATATATATATATATATGGTCCAAGATCTGCACCATATAAATATATATAGGTCTGGACCATATATATATATATATATATTCATGATAAAGGGAAAGAAAGGGAAAGTTATATATATATATATATATATATATATGTATATATATATGTATATATATATGTGTGTGTCTGTGTGTGGATTGTTTGTTTTATAATTGCCTTAGTAGTATAAAAAAGGATCAGAGGAAAAAAGTGTATTTATTATTGCTCCTTGACTACTCACCCCATTGTTAATCTGATGACAATGTCTTTCACATTCTCAAAAAAATATGATGTCAAGCTAAATTCATACTGGTTAAAATTATCGGAAATAAAATAGGGATAGTGGTCCTTGGAATGCTAGATTTTGTTTTCAGTTTAATGCTATATATATATATAAAAGAGGCAAACAACAAATTAGAGTGAAATTAGAGATAAAAAAAATGCTGATGGGTATAAGGGTAAAAATAATATAAAATTATCACTTCCCTTGTCTCCTAACGAACAAAGGAAGTTGTCAATTTTTTCTCTTCACTTCCACCCAACCGAACAAAACGAGGGAAGTTCATATTCTCTTCCCTAGGGATGTCTCATTTTTCCCTTCTTCCCTCCCTTCCATCCAATTTTTTTCCGTCTTACCAAACGAAGCATAATTGCTTACTCAAGTTTGCTACTATCATTTTTGAGTAAGTTGATTATGTGCAAGTTTGCTTGGATATCTTTTTTAGTAGAACAGGAAGTATAGATTTCCCACTCGCATTTTGCTTGCTCAAACTGTGTAGATTATGTGAAGTTTTTCTTCTTATCTGCAGGTTTGAAGGCGATGAGCTTTGGGCAATGAAAATCAAAGGTAGTGCTTTCCTGTGGCACCAGGTCCGGTGCATGGTTGCTGTACTATTTTTGGTTGGCCAGGGTCTTGAATCCCCTAATGTGCGTAGTAGCTGATCTCCTCAAAATTGATTTGTTTTAAGTCCTGTTGATGTGGCTGTTTGCTCATTGAAGAAATTCAGCATAGGACATATTGTCTCTTATTTTTCAGCCTTCAATTTGTCCAACATGATGGCTCTGAAATCCTTTAATTTAGAAAATAGCATTTAAGATGTACAACGTGTATGCCAAAAAGATGTGCAGCAATGTAGTAGTGATACACAGCCCGTATCTTTGCAGCTTGAAAAAGGGGAAAAAGGTTATACTCATGAAAGAGACGAGTTTCATATTCTTAGGGCTGTGCATAGTTTACCTATGGACTTAATATCTTGTTTCCATTCTCATTGTCGGCATCCATAACAGTTTGACCGAAGATGATTGTTGTTGCCTTTTCAGGTGGGCTCATTACTAGACAACATCCTCTGTATGTTGTTCCATTTTTTTTTTTTTAAATTATATATCAAGAAGGCATTCTTGCAATTAAAATCATGCAAGGGATTGTAGAGTTCTTGAGCTGTAATGATCCAATTGATGGTAGTCAGTTTGTGTTATGCACAGTGGTTGTGGTGTTTTATCAATGGTTGAGTAAAATGCGTGTAATATTTGTGGAGTTCCCTCAGGTTGAAATATTGGTGTGGGAGATTTTGATTGTGTCTTATCAGATGCTGTACTTTCATAGAAAGCTAATTAATGGCTGCATCTAGAATGTGGCCTTTTTTAAATATTAAATTCTTTTAGGGAACTTGGTATGCTTTACTAGGAAGTAGGAACTCACATCAAGTGTTTAAATTGTTATAATTGTAGGTGATAGATGCATTACTGGATATTGAAAGGACCTCACGGAAACCTCAATACACGATGGCTCCAGATATTCCATTGGTTCTTCAATCCTGTGAATTTGAAGATCTCAGATTTATGTGCTCATCAGGTACCTTAGCACTAAAACCATACCTAATCCTTGTTGCAGCTATTAATGTTAACTTCTCTTGCATGATACCTAATAATTTTCTTTGTGAAACATGCGCTGTAGTTACCTAATTTATACTTTACGGATAATACTCATGGAAGCATATGAAATAAGACAGTTTATCATTGTTTAACCTAATGTTTGCAAGTGGTATTCCAAATTCCATTAGGTTTCAGTGGCAGAATGTTGCCAGTTGCCACTCACTTCATCTTGTTTGTTACTCCCTCCATCGCATATTAATAGTCCATCTTTCCATTTTTGGTTGTCCCATAATAGTTGTCTCATATCAAAAATCAATGCACTTTTTTTTATTTATAATATTCCCAATTTACCACTAAAAGATAAAACAAATTTAAATCTCCAAATGGTGGACCCCATCAGAGAATAACTTTTAAAATGGGTAAATTTGGAAATATATTCGCTGCCATGTAATAAAATACAATAAAAGCTAGTATCTTAAAATATGTGAATTTTGAAACTGGACATCTACATAAATGGGACAGAGGTAGTACGTCATTTCAAACAATTACTCTGACGGTCAATCTTCTTGTATGTATTGTGTACACTTCTATATATATATTATACACACACACACACACACACACACACACACACACACACACACACATATGTATAATATGATTCATTACATATTCATGAAATGTTCCCATAGATGATTCTCCATTTTTTTTTCCCTTCGAATACTATTACAATGTGAACGTTCTAATTTTCTTTCTTTTCTATTTATTATATTTGTTTCTTTTTTAATTTCTTCTTCTTCCTTATTTTTTTTATTTTTTTTGGACCCAATTGGGGTTAGTGGTCAACATTAATATCCTTGGATTTCTCAAAATCTTTTCCTTCATGTATACAAGACTTGAGGGTATTTTCATGTGTTCTTTCCCCATCTGAATGTTCTTATATAAATGGAGTAAAATGAGGTATTTGTTGGCAACGTATGCTGTTGTTCTTGTTTTTCAATCTGTAAATATGATATAATTAATACATTTAAATTATAGAGAGGCTATTGCTTCAACATTTGGTTCTTTGTCAACTCCCATGACTCAGTTATCAAATGCGTTTAATGATTAGACGGGCTTAGTGATGTGACACTACATCCTGGTGTCATTTAGTTCAGTAAAAATAAGTGAAATGGATTAAGTGCTGTAATTGATTTTTTTGAGATTTCATGGTATTGTTGGTTTTTTGGGCTATACTGTTACAACTCATACAAGTCATGCCTTCAGTAATTTATTTCCATCATCCTTTTTCTTGAATATTTTTGAGAGCATGCTTGCTTGCTTAATGGCCATTTTCACATGCACCGACTTATTTAAATCCACGTGTTTGTATGAATTTTATGCATAGATGCCAGGCAAGCATTGCAAGCGCACTTGGAGAAGGAATGTCGAACTTACAAACTCCAAGCTACAATCTTTCACGAGGCCCTGTTGAGCTGTTCAGTTGTTGAAAGTGGTGCATAAAGCAATATTCCTGCTTTTTATTGTCTTGAACTTGTTTTTCTTACCTTTCCTTATTTCTAAGAAAACTTTGAAAATTTTCAGATGATTATTCGTTGAATAATAGAATGAAAAAGAAATCGGCTTCCCATGTTCCTCTCATGTCACGACCAACTGAGCGTGAGTCCTCTCCATTAAACTTAGTTTTCTATTCTGGTGAATGTCAGTAGTTTTCTCTTCTTAAAATGGTTTATACGAGATGGAAGTAGTTGCTTGAAATGAAATTTGTTTGTGTCAAATTGTGTGAGTTGTCTATCCAAGTGTGAAACTGCAAAGTGCATTTATAGCTCCATAGAGAAAGAATAAACTTGTAGAAGATGATTTATAGCTAAAAGGATGAGAATGGCTTTAAGTGCTTGCGGAATAGTTTAACCTCTTATGCTTATTTATTGCTGGAAGAACATTTAATGATCAGATACTGTGCTTTTTCTTTTTCTTCTTCGCAATAGATCATGGCTAAATGATTTGCTTTCAGCTTGGTTAATTGTCAACCAACTACCTTTTCATCTGTAATGTTTTCCATAATATTGTACAGCCATATTTTTTAGCAGAAACTTTTGGAAGTGTTTCCAAATGTTCTTGGGCAAATTGAGAATAAGTTGGTAGACTAGTGTAGCTATATTAACATGTAACCACCATACTTCTACACTTTTACCAGAGTCAAAAGTCACTACAGAACAAAAACAGACAGATGCTCCCTTCGTTTGTTATTGTGGCAATTCAGCTGCTTGATGGTGCGTTTATCATCCATCCTCGTTTCAAAGAGCCTTGTTCTCCCATATATATTAGTCTTCTCTTATCTGCATCTGTATCTTAGACGGGCCACTTCTTGTTTTTTCTCCATATTTTTATGATCTTCCTGTACATTTATGTTGCCATATTGTAGTCTTCTATTCTTGTTAACTTAAGTTTGTGCTTGAACTGTTTCCAGCATCTTATGAAGAGCGGCATACTAAGTTGAATCTGGCAGCACAAAAGTAGCTTGCTTTCAGGAGCTGAATTTGTTGAATGGAGGAGGTGCCTAACTGCTCTCTTTATGTTGTATGTAACATTAAGATAACTATTCTTATTCAATAATCTTGTTTTCTGATATAGATTTCTTATTGATAGGGAACTTTTGTGTTTCTTGAGATGAATAAATAACTAAGGTACCAATTTGTTGCCCGTGGTTCAAAGATTTCATATTTTGCCCTTGCGAGGATGATCACACAAATACATTTTCCGTTTGTCAAGCCACCTCTGTTGATTAGGTTATATGTACTATGGATTCATCGTCACATTCTTCTCCCTCCCATTCAGATGCAACGCGATACTGCACTACTGTTCTACAAGGGTTTGCAAGATCTGTTGCAGAAACACATTTTTGCTCATATTTTAGTGAGGAACTAATTTAGTGTAAGGGCTAGTTACCCCTTTTGAATGGTCATAAGATCTTTGTATTTTGTAGTCCATAGAGCGGGTGTAACTCAATTGTTTGGACTCAACACGTAACACGTAACACATTTTTAATTATCTGAGTGACGATGAAACTTAAATTTTGTTCTGATACCATGAGGATTACTATTTCCTCTAAACACAAAGAAATTAAAAATTTCTTGATTATTAATATGCATTCTCTTACACAAAGAAATTAAAATTTTGCTATTTGTAGTGAACTCTCAATCGAGCCAATGTTGTTTCTAGTGCTAATAATTGTGATATGTGAGAATCAGGTGTGATTCTGTCTTATACTGCTTATGCAACACAGTGATTCTGTCCTGTACTGCTTATGCAACACAATAAATCGTTATGTAACAGTGATGTAAAATTATTGCGTAAGCGATCTAAGGCTGTTGTTACATAAGTGATGTAAAGTTGTTGCGCTGACACCAGACATTTTGTGACACATTTGAGGGTCTAACCGCTTTTCAATAATTATGCAACACAATACATCATTATGTAACAGTGATGTAAAATTGTTGCGTAAGCGATCTAAGGCTGTTGTTACATAAGTGATGTAAAGTTGCTGCATTGACACCAGACATTCTATGGCACATTTGAGGGTCTAATCACAATGCATAATTCTTTTCAATAGGAGATAACACTTATTTGTTTGTTTGTTTTGTGTTTGGTTGATTGTTATGTGGTTCAATGTGGTTTGAGGTTCCCGAACCATGTTTGTCACAGCCTACGGTTCATGTTTGTCACAGCCTATGGTTTCGGGTCCGGGTCGTTACAACACGTGAAACCTGTTTGGATGGGTGAGATTTTTCTAGTGGCCTGGTTTTTGTGTGGCTTCCAAAGAGTGATACAAAAGTCAATAGTCTCGATCATAATGTGACTGTAGGGTCTGCATGTTGTTCATACTGGGTTTTCCATTGCCCAAATAATATTAGGACATGTACAGTTGGGTAAAAAAAAGTCCAGCTAATAAAGGTCCAAAAATTCAATCATTTAATCGACTATTGGTAGTGGTTGTGGGACATATTGGCCAATATGTCCATTCAAAAAAGAAAGGAAAAATTGAAGATTTTCATTGCTTTACTTTTGGTGTGCATGTGGATATCAGTTGTGCCTTCAAACCAACTCCTCATTTCCCATCATATCTGTGTAAAAGCAGACCCAAAAGGTCCCAAAACAACTCACCATCTTCTTTTTACAAGTCTAATGGTGTGACTATGAAACCATAATCACATGAAAGTACAACTCACCACCATTTTATGATCCTAAATTTTCGCATATTTGTTTATATAAAAAGTAAATATGGAGATGATGATTACCACCTACACTATGCTAAAAAAAAAAAAAAAAAAAAACCCACCTTGTTATATATTTAATGTGTAAATACGGTCAACAGATATTAAGAAACAATTTGTACATATTTTCAAATCCTACATTTACAAAAAAAAAATTATATAACTGGAGTGGTTTTTTTTTTTTGCACCTTACCCATCAATGAATTCATTTTCTCTTACATATTTTATCATGGTAGTTACTTGGTTTTTTAACATCTTCTTTTTTTCTTTTTCTTTTTTACAACAAGAATATAGTAGCTATAACTTATAAGGTCTTCCATCGTGGAAGAGAATATTCAAAACCTTTTTCAATTATATTTGCTTATCAAAATAATAATAATAATTATAAAAATCTTTATCAATAGTTTCATTTTCTTTTCGTTGTTCTCCCATCACAATCTAGAGAATATTTTTCTTTTATGATTTAAGATTGTTTTCTTTTTCTTTTTCTAAATATTTTTTTAGAACAAATAAAGTGTAAGGGGTCGAATGTTTCGTGATCCGACCAAATCTATCCGAATTTGATGCAGGACAAATCTCTAGCATTCTCTTTTATCCGAACTCATAACGCTCTCATTGCGAACAAGTTACCTTCTTGGGGTGACACATCTCGAGTCGGGCGTATGACGTGGCATTATATTAAGGATTGGATCTGGTTACCGACCGTAACAAGTCGGGAGCTTTGCAATCCGATCCAAAAACTTAAATTATTAGGTAGGACTAACACTTAACTCATTTATATCTTCATTTATATCCATTATATTTTTTACCCGAATCGAATGCATGATAAACCTATAATATATAGCATAATGCCAAGTCATTTGAAGTTTGTAAAATAATTTTCAAATTAATCAGTCTTACTTGTTAATAGGATACGTTAACAAATAGCGCAGGACAAAAAAAAAATTAGATAGAAGAAAAAAAATTACAAAGAAATTCTACAAAGAACTTCTTCATAAAATTTCTTAAATTTTATTTTTAAAAAAGAAAATTTATTTATTTTTGTTATTATTATTGCTTCATATATACGGTTCCCGCGAGGGAAACTCGGATCAAACAACGCGCCCTCTCTCTCTTCCTCTTTCTCTCTAAAATTCCCCCTTCCTCCTCTTCTCTCTCTGTATAATATACACACATATATATGTGTAGATGTGTGCATTTTTGTTGAGGTCGTTGGTAGGGTAGTGGTGTTGGTAGAAGAAAATGGAGGCAGCAATGGGATTGATGAGAAGGATTCCTCCGAAGCATACAGAGACTGCTCTCTCTGCTCTCCTAAGCCTCTTGCCCGACCATTCCTCCGATCTCCTTTCTCAAGTTGATCAGCCTCTTCAGGTCCCTTTCCATTTCACACACACACACACACACACACGCTTATATATAACCTGTTTCTGTCTTCGTGGTTTTTTTTATCATATGTTAAAACAATATTCGAATATGTTTTGTATCGAACGCCTTCGATACTGTTGTGTAGTTGATGAGGTCTGTTTAGATTTTGGGTCCGTTTGAGTGAATTTGTGTTGGTTTGGTGTTCATGGATTGCAGAAATGATGGGTACCTCTCAATTTGTTAGGGTTTCGAAATGTTTAACCCTATCTTCGATTAATTGAAAATTGAAATCCTATAGTGTTTTTTTTTTCCCTGGAAGACTACGCATAAGGTCTCTATCTCGCTTAAATTGTGTACTTTAGGTCTGCTTCTGGAATTATCGTGCTCTCAATCCATCTACTGATATAAACAAACAGAGGAAAAGGAAGGAAATAAAATTTTGAATCTCATGCTTTTATGTTGATTCGGTTTTTGAGGAAAAACAAAAAAAATAAAAATAAAGAGTGCGAAAGTTTGCCTCAAGTAATTTTATTTCCTGTGGCTTTCAATTTCTTGGATAAGCACGACATGCCACCTTCCGGGGATGATTGAAGATGGCAATCAGTGACGAGCCATACATGCCACCTTCCGGAGATGATCGAAGATGGCAATCAGCAACAGAGCCAGAAAAGGATTTGAGAGGGGCAGCCCTGAACAACAATAATACAATTAAAAATTATTTTAAACTACCATATCATCAAAATTGTTCATACTTCCCTTCAGATTACTTTTTCCAATAAATACTTTCACTTCAATTATCATCAAGTTAACACATTAAAAGTAACCCAAATTGAAAGAATTCTAGCAAGAATCATGCATACTCTTAAATTTTCTAATTTAGAAAGATAAATTGAAATTGTGATCTCATAGATTTGATATGATTAATCTTATTTTTTATTTTATTTTGGTAGACCAAGATAATAAATACAATTTTAGAAAATTAGTGGTCGACATATATCCACGAAGCCCGACATAATAATAAAATATTAAAAGATTAGAGAATCAATAAACAAGTTTAGAGTGAGTGAGAATAAACAAATTACAAGCCTTAATCTACTCCATGTACATATATGTATATTTAGATACATATATGTTTAGGGGGTTCTACCAAAAATTTAATGGGGGCATTCCTAGAGTTTTAGAAAAAAATTAAGTATGTAATATAAATAAATGAAATTTGCCCCACATGGTTCCGTCCATGATGGCAATCAAGCTAAAGGAGGCTGTATGCCCTGTTTGCTTTAATGGATAACTTCTTAGTTTGCTGATGAATGCAGCTTTCATATTAGATCTAGTGGAGTTGCAAGTATATTGCTTTAAGGTTCAGTCATATAGAATATGGATTCTCCAGTAATCGCATTGCTACTCTCTGTATATTCTGCTGATCATAAATAGTCCTGTTATGTTTTTCTGCCATATCTAATCTATTATTAGGTTATATTGGTTTTAAATCACAGTATCAGGCTATATAACAGTCATGGTCAAATTGTTACAATATTGGAAATATTGGGTAAGGTGGACAATGAATTGTTGGTTATTGGTGTTGTAGTTTGTCACATTTTAATATTTGTGATTGTTTTGTCTCATTGTTATGGCACCTTGGAAGGTCTTTCCTTTTTCATTTCACTTTATATTGGCTATAAATAAGCGTACTATTTATTGTGAAGAACATTGCACTAACTAAAACAAAATAATAGATAGAAATGTAATTACAAGTCATAAATAATAAAAAAGGAAATAGTAAAAAAAAAACATTACCTCATCTATTCATGATGCAAGTCATCCTAATCATCTTAGCAAACAAAGATCCAGGTTTATTCTCAAAACATGTGTGCTATACTAAGTAAAATAACTTAAAGCTCTAGAACGAATAATGAAAAGTACTTCAGGTTACAAATCTGGTAGACCCCAATAGCTCAGATTGGAAAATCCCTCAGATATTGTCGGGTTAGGCTCCAAATCAGTAGATGCGA
This sequence comes from Cornus florida, assembly GCF_030987335.1. Lineage (NCBI taxonomy): Eukaryota > Viridiplantae > Streptophyta > Magnoliopsida > Cornales > Cornaceae > Cornus > Cornus florida. The sequence continues at coordinate 70,001,963 of NW_026775579.1, read as the reverse complement.
CCTCCTTATAAAATAGTAAAGACTGCAAATGCTCAAGTAAACGAGAAAAAAATTAGGTTGCTTTGGCCAAACCTAGTTTTTTTTTTTTTGGCTGTATTGGTTGATGCTGCCATGTTTTGTTTGCACCAATAATCAGCAACCAACTTGGTAAATTCCAGGGTCATTACGTAGGAAGATATTTTGTTAAGATTGAGATCAATTTTAATTTGGAGCCATATACATGAACTTTTTTTATGATAAGTCTTATAAATGAATGACACTAATATGTTTTAACGTGTCCAAAAAGATTATATTCGGATTTAGATTAAGCTGATTTGTCTTGACTTAGGAGATATAGTGGTGCAGTGTTTATAAAAATAAGCAACTGCTACCTATTGTCGAGATGAAGAGCAGTTGATATAGTGATGGGCTAACTTGTAAGATTCAGACAGAGAGTAAAAGAGGAAGGCAGAGAATGGAGATAGGTTTCGTTATCTATTGAGTAGCTCTGTTATGTGGAAATATGTTGTTGCACTAAATTCTTATTAGTAGCGCTTTGTCGTGAATGTGGTTTGTGTGACTGGATTCAATCAAATAAGCAGAACAGCAGAGGCTGCTAAAAGGGCCAAAAAGGGGAGGAAAAAGAAATTATCTCCTTTCTTTTTCCTCTCCTGAATATTTTTGGTTGATTCTTGGCATATACTATTGCTTTCTCTGCCACATGGTATGATTGGTCTACTAGTTGCATATTGAAAGTAAACAGACTATGAATGGCTTGCTTTTTGGTTCTAGATTCACCTCAGAGTTGTCAGTTTGGCTTTCCAGCCAAATATGAACCCTACCCTGCTGTTCTGTTGTGATATTAATCATTATACTGTTGATGGAAAGGCAGATCTTCCACCTAATGGTCTTTTTTGGAGCAAGAGGAGATGGATCATACTGTTTTATCACTTGTATTTTCTAGATGTCATCATTTTTGCTATTTGTTTATCTATTTTTTTCTTACACTATTAATGCTTCTTTTGCAAATTTTTAGAAATGACTAGTTTCTTAGCTCGACAAGATTTATTGGCCTTCCAAACACCCTTTTTCTTATATGTGAGAGTTTTTTCTAATATGGAACCACTGTATTTTTTCCGTAGGCAAGCAAAATCTTTAACCGAAATAGAAGAGAGTACAAAGATATGCGATGGAGCTTTAGAAGAGCATTTCAAGTGCTAACACACCTCGAACATGGGGGACACACTTAAACCTTGTTTACAAGAATAATACTCTCATAAAACAAGAGATTAGGTTATGAAGAAAACACAGCAAAAAGTAAAAAATACATTATGAAAACAAATTACTGTTGCCAAACACACCCTTGGGTAAAGGTCAACCCAAAATCAAAGCCTAAAGAGACCCAATTTAATGGGTGAACACAACTGGATAAACAAGGAATTCTGTTCGCATGGGTTACCCGGCTCCTACCTCTTACGAGATCAGCAAAGCAGGAAAAGGAATGTCATTCGAATTTTATCATCACCATCGTCATCCTTGCCTTTATCCGGTTTGGATGGGGTCAGTCACATAATTTCATTTTTTTTCATTCTTTCCTATTATACACCATGTCTCCTCTAATATTTTATTTTTTTTATAAAATTTTTTTTTTAATTATTTCATCCCATGTAAGTTTTGTTCGGCCTCTTTTGCTTACCTTCTAGGCGAACAACCCCCTTCCTCTTCTAACGAGCGCATCTTCAGTTCTATGTTGTATATGACCACCATACCACCTAAGTCTACTTCTCTACTTCTCTTTTTCTTTTTCTTTTTATAGCAGGGGAATTGTTTTTTCCCTTTAATTTTCTTCACTTATAGAAGGGAATTTTTCCTTTGCCATCTCTGTGGAGTATGGATAATGCTAGTAGATTTATCTGATTGTTTTTGCCAGTTATAAATATCCTTCTTCTTGAAGAATTAACATTTTAGAAGTCAACTTGGATTTGTTTTTCTTATGTGTACTTTGATTTTATCAAAAAAATTTGATGAATTTTGGTCTATATATTATTGCTTACCTGTAATTGTTTGGGAATTTTGTCTTGCGAAAACAACAGATTTTGCATGATATAGACTGTGGAAAGGAGTTCATATTGTGTGAATACAACCGTGATGCTGATTCTTACAGGTAAATGGTCCACCAATTTTCCCTCCTGAAAAGTTGTAGTTAAAGTGAATGGAATTGAAGCTTAGTAACATAATCTGTCCAAAATGGTGGTCTTTTCTTTTTCCTATTTGAAACTCCAGACACCCCCACTTTGCCCCTTTGTAAATGGTCAGACAGAATAATTAGAGGGATCTCTTTCAGGTGCAAATATTCTCTCATTGAGAAAGTATGTCTTTCGTGAATGACGGTGCCCTGGTTATGTCCAAGTAGTACCATTTCTAGAACCCTTGGCAACTTCATGCTTCATTTTTCAAGAACTGAAAAATGTTTTATCCCATATATTTGATGTTAGGTACATGTATTTTTTGCATCTTGCTGCTCAAGGAACATATATTCAGTGATATACTTTGCTATTACTATGCTTTTGTTGTGTTTAGACTGAAATTTGTTTATTTCTTCTAAGTTATTTTATTATTGTTTTGGTTGTAGATCACCTTGGTCAAATAAATACCATCCACCATTGGAGGACGGACCCTTCCCATCTCCAGAGCTGAGGAAACTCGAGATTGAAGCAAACGATGTCTTTGCAATTTATCGTGACCAGTGAGGTCCTTTACTTACCTCGTCCTTTTGTTTGTTTTATAATTTCTCAAATGATTTTTGACAAAATATGAGAATTTCTTTTCCTTTATTATCCTTCAAACACGTGTTTATTTGATTTTTTAAACACATTTTAATTTGAATCTTGTAAATTTTTTAATTAAAATGACAAGTGATGTGAATTGGCTTAGATGTGAAAAACAATAGTCAATAATTTGTACTAGTTTATTTTTTTATTTTTTTTTCTGAAGAACTAGTAGCAACTTGATTAACCAATATATTGGTAGGTATTATGAAGGTGGCTTTTCCTCTGTATATATGTGGGAAGATGATAATGAAGGTTTTGTAGCTTGCTTCTTGATAAAGAAAGGTGAAACTTTTCTCTTAAATAATGGACTCAAAAGTTTTTGCATCCTTTTACTAATCTTTAATGGTTCTTGAGTATGTAGATGGCTCAAAGTCGGGACAAGGCAGAAGAGGTTATCTGCAGGAGGGAGCATGGGATGCCATACATGTTATTGAGGTAGACTTCATCTTCCAAAGACGCAGAGAGTATAAATGTAGAACGTGGATCCCATTCTCCTCACCCCTTCCCTGCTTTTTCCCACTTTTCTTTCCAAGTATATTTTGGCATTCATTCTTTATTGATTGTTTAGGTGGGACCTGATGAGGAAGGAACAGCACATTACTGTCTAACCAGTACTGTCATGCTGTCGTTGACTACAGATAATGAGTTGTCAGGCACATTTAATTTGTCCGGATCAATTAGAAGACAGGTAACTCTTTCCCTATACGATTTTAGTACTTCGAAATTTTATCAGAAAAGTAAGAGAAGCACAACTTAGAAACATGTTGTTTCATGCTGATTAAGTGTAGGATTTTCTCAACTTACCTTTAACTGGAAAAAAAATGGTGTAGGTTTTTCTGAATACTAGATTAAATATGGATAAACAATTATTTATTTGAAGAATTCTATAAAAAGGCACGGTTGGGAACTAATAGGAAAAAAAATCCATATTTGCCACTGAGTTTAAACTTCTTCAGCATGAATGAGCCTTAAACCATAATAGATATGCTTTGGACCTTGGTTAAGTGCATGTTTTTGGTACCTATTTTATTTACTATGTGGTGAAAATGGCAAAATTTGAAGGGTAAATTGAAGATTGAGTCCATATATATATATGGGGATTTATCAGAAGTAATCAAACTAATCTCGTGTGGGTCATATTTATATATGACCCCCCTTGTGCAAGAGAGGCATTGCCCTTGCATCCTTGTTTGCAGTACCTATATCAGTAGCTGGAATCACCACTTTCATCGCCTTTGGAATATTGTCGCTGATACCTTTTTAATTTTTATAGTTAATGGGATCTTTTTCTTTTGGAAGTAATTAATAATGATAGTTGATGCCTTATTACTGATGAATGATCATCTTTTTTAATCTTTTTCAATAGTATTGTGCTGGCTACCACCCATTGCAACTTTGACGTAGCTTGGGATAGGTGATGCAGGGGAATTAGCTCACAATTGTGCTTATTGATGTTGTTGACAGGATATATTATCGATGCACTAATGTTTTTCTAAGTGAAATTATATATACCACTCTGTGAACTCCGCACAACACTTCTTGGCAGGTTTTATCTAATCAGTTATCTGCATAAGCAGCCTAGTTAGAGAAACTCAATACAATCCATAGATCAACCTCATAAAGCATAAAGCCTTCCAGCTATCTTGATTTGCTTATGACAATCCCTTTAATCATTCAGCTCGTGTCGTGTCGTGACAATATTTTAAATTGGCCATCATGTTTATTTTTGCCACCTTGTGCGACTTTTCTTTTGGCAGTCCATTATTTTTTATAAATAAAATTACGTACTTTTTTTCTTATAAAAAAATATATATAGAGAGACCTTGTATTTATCTTTAGTTAGTGTTGCCCATAGCTTATTACATTTGATTTGAAGTTTATTTTAGGAAGTGCCAACATGGTGTCTCTTCTCTGATGCATCTTTCTGATTTTATAAATTCCACTAATTACAGTCCCAATTATTTGAACTGTAACTAATGAGTAATTGCATATATTTACTGATTTATATTGGTTAGATGCTCAAGTCTAACAATTTATAATATTCTGAAATCTCTAGTAACAGCTTAATGTTGGTTTTATGATGTGCTTTTCTATTCCCTTTTCTGCCGGACAGATGAATATGGATCTCACTGTGGCAGAGGGTCATCTATGTAACATGGGAAGGATGATTGAAGAAATGGAGGGGAAGCTGAGAAACTCACTGGATCAGGTATTGTGGTTTATATTCTAGTATAATCTCATTTCGGTTTTGGTTTTGGTTTTGTTACTACATGTATGCATGTATGTATATCGACGACACATTTCCTTCTTTTTTTGGGGCTTTCAAATCAAAATGATTTTTCGAATAGAATTGAGTTCGGAAATCGACATGAAATTGCAGGTATACTTTGGGAAGACAAAAGAGATGGTTTGTACTTTGCGACCACCGTCTGAACTGGTGCAAATGAGACTACCGGATAGCTAATGTGTGCATCTCTTGGGCCCTATTAAGTGAGAAATGTACAAGATTGATTTGTCTCATATTTATCAGCATTCCTTGAGACTACTGAAGCATACATTTTCCGATATTTATTGTCTTTGTATTAAGTTCAAGAAATTAGGGAAATTTTAGACTTCCATTGGTTCTGATTCGTTTTATGAATTATACTTTTTTACGCAGCACTCTCTCTCTCTCTATATATATATTTCTTGACCACGGTATAATAGATGAATTATCAATTTATCAAAGATAGTTTATATATATATATATATATATATATATATATGTACAATAGAAAAAGAATAACACCAAATTCTCATTAACTATTCAACATGTAGTAACCAAAACAGTAGCCACGTGAATCGTTTGATATCAGCCTGATTCCGTTCCTTTGAGTTTGTTCTATTTATCACTAAATTTATTTGGTTGGCCAATCGGGCTCGACTAAAATATCGATCATGGATAAAAAAGATCACAGTGTTATATATACATGCCTATAATGCATCCATGTATGTAGGCAAATAAAAAGCAGCTCATTAAGGCTCGTAATTGTTTTTTCCAAATAAAATATTATATTTTTTTTATTTTTTCGATGTTTGACAGGTTGAGATTGAGGACGAGTTTACGGGTGATCACCAAATATCAAAATATAATGCAGCAGAAATCTACATGACAAAAGGTCGAGGTTCAGTTGAGAGAGGCGGGTATAGACAGTACCGGGGGGACTTGGATGGTGAAGAGAGGCTCATTGCAAACTCACTCCCGTCAAAGAAAGGGTACGGGCCAGCTTAAGCCCTTAAGCTCTGTTTTCTTGCTGCTCTGACAAGCCAGCTAAACCTCCACGAATCATCTGGTTCATGAAGAACCTTTATATGAGTGCGCACTCACCACCCGACCCAATACAGTGACCATCCATTCACTGCACCGGACTGTACCCAACTTCCACAAACTTTCCAACGCCTTAATGCTCCCACTTGGGTTATAGGCTCACGTAACTAAGCCCAGCAACGTGGCGGTTCAACTCATATTTTTATAAAGACAAAATTTGTTCCATAATATTCCGATGTGGGAAATCAAAGGTATTTAGTATTTCTATTGTTTCCCTCCTCGTCTCATCAAGATCCTTATACGCCTAAAACAAGGTTCTATTTTATGATCGCTACCACTCAAGTCCCTATTTCACCTATTGAGTTTTGGTGTATTAGATCACTAAAGATTGGGAGATTTTGGATTGAATTTGGAGGCCATTCGGGAGTTCATTTACGCTTGGAGAAAGTATTAACACCCCTTGGGGTACTAACACCCCAAGACGCCTGCACCAAGTACAACTACTGATACTCCGTGCTGAACTCCATTCCCATTCATACGATTGTGCAATGATCACTTTGGACTTTTTGAGAACTTCATATACACACAATAGCTACTTTGGACTCTCATATGGTTTGGGAACGAAGTCCAAACGCGCACAATTTCCTATGGTTTGGGAACGAAGTTCGAGAACACAATTTCCTACGGACTCTTGTATGGTTTGAGAACTCCAAACACGCACAATCGTCTGCCACGTGCATCACTTAAATTCCGACTTCGTACTCGTCAAAATCGAACAAGCTATCTGCCTAAAGAGACTTCACATTCGGTGAGATTCAAACCAGTAACCTAGACTACTCCCATGACCAATGTTAAAGAACATCGTGCCTTTTAAAACTAGAAACATGAATCTCCAAAAAAAACATTTTCTATGCTGTAAACACATGAATATAAGTTAAATAACAACAAAGCAACCTTTCCTAAAACGGATTCAGAATATCTGAAAATGTATAGTGCACATAACAAGGTAAAATTCATGGACAAACACAAGGCAGAATTGTAACAGATCTTAAAGCATATTTAAAGAGCTTCGATCCTAAAATGTGGACAATACGAAACACTAAAAAACTGGAGCAACCTCATAAAACTCATTCAAGGGCAGATGTACCCTTTTCCTCTCATCATAACATTCATAAACAAAGTGAAAATAGTATTATCCGAAGAGTTCGAAACGAGATGTATGTATGAAAGAAAGCTTTAGGCCTTTGTCTCGGCTTCAGCACTAGCGGGTGGTGCGGCTTCTGCATTCTACTCTTCAGTCTCACTGTCATCATTTTCTGCAAGGACAAAGTCGGCAAATGATTTAAAATGAAACAAGCAACTTCACTTCTTGTATTTCAATGACTAAAACATAGAATCAGCTTATAGAGGACGCCCATGATTGTATGAATATTAAGATCTACCTTCATCCTTGAAGGCAGCATCATCGTTCTCGAAATCTCCAGCGCCACCCATGTTGAGTTTCTGCAAGAAAACAGAGAGAGCTAATGATATATGCAAACATTTTATTCAGATTATGCGCATTTACGTGACGATTTTGCGACTTACCGAAAAATCGAAATCGCCATCTTCAAAGTCCATACCAGCTCCAACTGAAATATTAAAAATGTCAATTTTTTACCTTATATTACAATGACAGAGATCAGCAACTTGACAGGGACAGGAAGCAGAGAACTTACCCTTGCTGTCCTGCTCCTCATCTTCATCAACCCATTTGTCCCAATCAACTTTCAAAAAAAGAGGTGGTTTTCCCTCCTGCTTAATCAATCTGCTCCACCATTTACTCTCTGCCTTCTTTATAAGGTAGCAGATGTTTCTCAAGCCAATATTAGCCTTGCTCTCCTGCAATCGTCAATTTTTATACACCTATAATTTATGAAATGCAAATGACTACCAAGAAAAATGAATAATGTCCGTGGTACCTACATTTACATCAACCTTGTCAAAAAGGTCAATATCTATTTCATAAGGCACGCTATCTGCTCCGCTGGTAGCAGAAAAGAAGAATTTGCCCTCGGGCTCCAGTTTCAGTTTCACATCCTTGGCATCGGGCAAGTCAATTGTAATGTACAACTTGTCAGACCTCTGAGCCCACTTTACTGTAGGGTGTCGGCTGAACATTGTACATTTAAAAAGAAATTAAATAGAGGAAATTAAAAATTGAACCAACATAAAGAAGTTACATTTAGTTGGGAAAAGGTTTCGTTGTTGTTGTTGTTGTTGTATAAAGAAGTTACATTTCATAGTAAAACAGGAATCAAGATTTTGAAGTTCAACTTTAAACGTGAGATTTAACAGCCACGGCTCTAAAACATATTAGTCACCTGTAACCAGCATTGTAATATATAAAATAAAGGTAAATGCTGTAAATTAAATCAACAAACAGCTGCATTCGCTACCCCCATGGATTTCACAAATAGAATGCCACTTAATTTCTTACCAATATTTCCATGAATCACAAGAATTAAATGTTGCAAGATCCTCCATGTTAAGTATCAATCCATCCATAGTTTCACAATATTATGATGACCTATGAACTACAAAATTCAAAATGAGAAGCACAGACACCTTTAATGACGAACTGTCTCCATATCGAATGAGTGCCAGATAGAGGACCAACTCCCCCTTAAGGCGATTAAGGTAGTTGCCTGAGACTCCACATCAAACAAAAAGGCCCCATCAAATTTCCTATGTAGGACCCATTAAACTAATTGTAGGTTCCCTTTTTCCTTGTGTGGACTCCAACTACATTTGGCAGATGTAATATACAACACACATAATTATGCAAAATCACTATGACACATTCCATTTGCTTCTTTATTTTTCTTCTCTCTCTCTCACAGTTTCTCTTATCTTTGGAACATCCTCTCACTTCTTTCCTTCACATGAGCCTAATCCACTCAACACAAGATTCCTTCTACCATAGAATTAATTAATATTGTTTACATGAAAATATCAAAAATCAAAAAGTTTCTATAGTTCTCACCTTAAGCCTCAGACTTTATCAAGTCAACGATGAATAACTGAACACCAAATGCCTCTTGGACAACAATGACTTAGGACAAGTGCATAATTTGAAAAAAAAAAAAAAAAAAAAAAATTTGTGTATAAAATGACAAACATTTCTTGTAAGCATATGCGGAGTGCTCAGATAGGAGTGGAAATAGATGTAATTGTTGGCATTAAAATGCATAGTTGATTGCTTTCAGACTTGGACATATCTTCATGCATTAAAACAAGGCCCTTATCTCATGCTTTACTAAAACAAGGTTGGTTCCGCAAGAGAAACAAACTAGAAGAATGCCAGTTTGGTCAATAGTCCGGATTACTGGATTAGCTAAAGAGACATGATTTAAGTTGGAAAATATTGCTATCAGTAAGGTAGATGACTTAAGGATGCAAAGTACAATTAAGAGAACTGATAACTGGCAGGAACCGGAGTGGCCTTAGGTTAAGGAGCAAAGAACCAATGATTATATTGTACGTGTGTTTCAGAAGTCAAACATATCACATATGCATAAATTACACACACCAACAAAAGAACACAATTACACAACTATAATAAAACTAGGTTTTGTCAATTCAGTTATCAGGCTAGCTAAATAAACTTATTTAACAACCATATCTCAAATTAAGTGAGATGGATGTATTCTTAGGTTCAGGCTCTAGATTCTTAAGTTGGTTCATGTTAATGTGAACCATGTCAAAGTCGGGCAAAGTTACCACCTCAAGCCTATTGAATCAACCTGGCCATGTTTAAAGTAATCCAGGCCAAGTTGGCGAGCTAAATAGTAATTTCAATTTTCAACCATGTGAATGATTATGTGGCAACTGTGGGGAAATAATCACTCAAAACTAAGTTCACAACCTCCATTAATCCATATAATTTATAAAAAAAATACATATATATATATATATATATATATATATCACAAAAACCAACATATCTAATTACGCGATATCTCAATAACATCAAATATATTGGTTGTCTTAACCTTGCATGTAAATTATTGCTCAAAATAATTAAATAACCACATGCCATCACCTCACATTTCACTAAACCCAATGTCTCGTATCTCATTCACCTTGTAATCTATACATTTTTCTATTTTAGAAGTACTTGTAATCTATACATTTAAAACAAAACAACTGGTAACCTTTAAACCACTCGGCACAAAATTCCAATTCAATACAAGGCCGCAAATATAGAAATTATTTCGACATCGTTACAAGTATAAATAGGCCAATCAACACGCATAAAGGTCTCTCCCTCTCTAAATACCTAAACATATACACACAGTTCTAACCATCCATAAAATTCAAAAAATTGATCTTTCAACTCAAGTTATACCTTCCATATTTCAATTTTTTTTTTTGGGTTCAATGAATCAAATCAACAACAAACTACAGATTAAAACCCTACAATTCTTTCTCTCTGTGTATGATTTATGTATTTATTAATGACACTCACACACCAATTCTGGAACAGAAGTTAAAACCCTAAAGTTAACCCCCTGTGACCTGTATGATCCTCCAGAACAAAAATAAAATAACAAAAAAACAAAAACAAGTTAGTTTCAATTAATACAAAACCCTAGGGTTTGGCCGCTACCAGAGACATAGAGACCGAAAAAAAATAATAATAAGAGCGAACAAAGTGCAATAAAAAAATGTTTGAAATAAAATGAAGAGATTCAAATGAGAAAGCAAATATAAGAAATCTGATCACATCTATATATACACTATATATATATACACACACAGACATATACTTATACATACATATACATATATTTTGAGTACATGTAAGTGCAAGGAGAGAGAACCTCATCTTCTTCTTCGTCGAGATTGGTGTGTCCTTCACAGTCTTTAGCGCTCTCGCTCTTCTTTGCTCGCCGTGATACAGTACTATATGGCGGTTGTGTGCTTATATATGTATATATATATATATAGAGTTTTTAATTACCAAAAAAACTGCGAGAAATGTCTAGATGTTTCCGTCTCGGCGCCGCGATAAGCATGATATAACGGAGTACATAATTTATACGGAGTTTTTGTGTGCGTAATGTGTATATCAATCATTTATAATTGGATATATAAAGTTTATTAATTAAAAATGAAAAAAATATTAATTTATAGAATTAGTCCATTAAATACTAATTTTAATTTACCATGTGTATTATTAATGAAAGTTTGAGTGAAAACTTCTACATTTTTTTAATTGAGGTAGTAAAGAAATTTTTTTATATTGAAGACTGAAATATTTATAATGTAAAAATATTTATTCGTACAAATTTATTAAGAATATTTTGGAAATTTTATAAATAAATAAAATAGTTAAAATTAACAATGAAGAGATAATTTGTTACAAATTTTCAAATTATATGAATTTATATGGATTTAAGAATATTTCTTATCTAATCAGTTGATAATGAATTAGTGATTAATTGAGAAATGTTATTGCTAACATTTCAACTTTGTATGCTTCAATTGTTTTTATCTTCTAAAACGAAAAAAAATAAAAAAATAAAATATTTTTATTAATTTGATTAAAAAAAAACCTTTATCAATATATTCTTCTTCTACACCTCCTCATAGTTAAGATTTTCATTAAAAATATTAATTTAAAAAAAGACATAAGTTTAGTCAGTCTAATTAGATCAAACAATTATTCAAATTAAGAATATGATTACAAATTATTTTAAAAAATGATCTTACACTCTACTTTTAAATAATAATTTATTTTATTTATTAAAACAATAAAGTTGAGAGAAAGTGTACTGAAATAAAGTGTCATCTTATTTGTCTAATTCTTTTCATTTGAAATATAAATTTTATATTTAAGCTAGAGAAAAATATTAGAAAACATTTTTCTTTATTTAATTATCTTTTTCCTTTCCTTCAGTTTTTCATGCCCCTTCCCTTGGTAAGTTGGTATGGCCTCTGAGTCGTCTCTCTCATCGCATGGCCTTCGTCGACTCACTCTTACGGAAATGCACTTCTCTCTCACACATCAAACAGCTTCAGGCACACCTCATCATCACCGGTCTCTTCCGATTCTACCCTTCTCGCTCCAAGCTCCTCGACTTCTGCGCCACCTCCTCCGCCGGCAGCCTCCCCTACGCCACCGCCGTCTTCCTCCGAATCCAATCTCCGGCCACCAACGACTGGAACGCCATCATTCGCGGCATGGCCCAAAGCGACCAACCCACGGATGCCATCGCGTGCTACCGCACCATGTCACGTGAATCGTCCTACAAGCCCGACGCTCTTACTTGTTCGTTCGCACTCAAGGCCTGCGCTCGAACTCTGGCTCGCTCTGAGGCAATGCAGATTCACTCACAGGTGATACGGTTTGGGGTTGAAGCTGATGTGCTGTTACAGACAACGGTGTTGGATGTGTATGCGAAGTCGGGTGATTTGGACAATGCCCAGAAGATGTTCGATGAAATGTCAATTAGAGATATTGCCAGTTGGAACGCTTTGATTGCTGGGTTGGCTCAGGGAAGTCGACCCAGTGAAGCTTTGGAGCTCTTTAAGAGAATGAGAGTAGAGGGTTTGAGGCCTAATGAAATTACTGTGCTCGGCGCTCTCTCAGCTTGCTCACAATTGGGTGCAATAAGAGAGGGCGAAAAGATATGTAATTACATTAGAAATGAGAAGCTAGATACGAATGTGCAAGTTTGTAACGCGGTAATTGATATGTATGCAAAATGTGGGTTTGTGGATAAAGCTTACCATGCTTTTGAGGGTATGAGTTGCAGGAAGAGTCTTGTTACTTGGAATACGATGATCATGGCACTGGCAATGCACGGTGATGGAGTTGCAGCGCTCGAGCTTTTCGAGCAAATGGGACGAGCTGGGGTGTCCCCTGATGGTGTGAGTTTCCTTGGAGCCCTATGTGCGTGTAATCACGCAGGGCTAGTGGAAGATGGGGTGAAGTTGTTTGATTCGATGGCAGGGTGTGGAGTGAGTCCTAATGTGAAGCATTATGGTAGCGTGGTTGATTTATTGGGTAGAGCGGGGCGGCTTGAGGAAGCTTTTGGAATTGTAAATTCAATGCCTATGGTACCTGATGTAGTACTTTGGCAAACTCTGCTAGGTGCATGCAAAACTTATGGGAATGTCGAAATGGCTGAACAAGCATCAAGGAGGCTTGTGGAGATGGGTTCGAGTAGTTGTGGGGATTTTGTGTTGTTGTCAAATGTTTATGCAGCACACAAGAGATGGGACGACGTAGGTAGGGTGAGGGAGGCAATGAAGAATAGAGACGTGAGGAAGGTGCCGGGGTTTAGCTATATTGAAGTGGATGGTGTGATACACAAGTTTGTCAATGGTGATCAGAGCCATTCGAATTGGAGGGAAATTTATAGGAAGCTTGATGAGATTAGGTTTAGGATTGAAGCATATGGCTATGTGCCTGAGACTGATTATGTGCTGCATGATATAGGACAGGAGGATAAGGAAAATGCATTGTGCCATCATAGTGAAAAGCTGGCCGTGGCTTTTGGTTTGATTAGCACCAGTGAGGGGACTCCAATTCAAGTGATTAAGAATCTCAGGATATGTGGAGATTGTCATGCTGTGATTAAGCTCATATCAAAGATTTACTCTCGAGAAATTATTGTAAGAGATCGTGCTAGGTTTCACAGGTTCAAAGAAGGAAACTGTTCATGCAGAGATTATTGGTGAATTAATACTATTATTTATTTGATGTATCATTACAAAGAAATTGTGGAAAAGATAATTGTTATCATGTAGGAACATTTGTTCTATTCAAAATTAAGCACGAATACACAATTTTGGCCACTGCGGGCTCCTCTTAACTCTATCAACTGCTAGTTGCAGAGCAGAACAGTGTGCTTCAAGATTGTTTAAATCTGTTGACACCAACACTTACAGGACATTTTACGGCGTGCTGACACTGATGCTTTCACCTGGTCTATCAATCATTGTGTAACTGCAGACAAGGGTTTTCTACTGTAATTCGCTCAGAGTCATTGGTGGCCTAAGTAATGGAGCATAGCCTGCTTCAAACGCTTTCCTTCAAGTGTGTTAAAGAAGGCAGCCTGTGCATGCTGCTCTGGAAACGGCAGTCTAGTTGCCGGGTGCTTCAAGATTACTTTGGAACTCATTAGGGCAGAAAAATACTCCTTTTACATAGACTCAGATGTAATTAAGGAGAAAACATCATTTTGTTTGTTGAGAAAGGGGAAGCGAGACAAGCACGAGTTGACAGAGCTCTGTGTCTGGGAAATGATTGGCTTTCTGAAGGATGCATCTTGGTTAAACAAATAGAGTTGTTACATAGAATATTCCAATTACACTTGAGAAATAAAAAGTTATCAGTGCATTCCAAAATATGGTACACTCGGAACAGCTCATTAAACATTATTTGCAATTACATTATCCTAAGCAACATAAATCAAAATATTCAAATACACTAATGTCATCTTGCCAGAACACATACATAAAATGTATACTGCACAATGCATAACTCATGGGTAACAAACTTACAACCCACTGGGTCGGTTGATAAAATTAATGTAACAAAGTAAACGGAAAAACAATAATTAAATGCAAATCGAAAGAAAATGAACAATTTGAATCTCCGCAGCAAACTCAACTCCAGGTAGGAAACGGAAGCCCCAAAATAGAATTCTATCACAGCTTCTCTAAGAGTGGCAAAACCTCAACTGAAAAGTAATCATACAATGACGACTAGAAATGTTACACATAGAAATGGTCAAATGCAACTAGTCTTTCACTAGTCTTGCCTCAAAACCTCCTTCAGGTCGCTTCACGAGAATGTAAGGCATGTGGGTTCCAAGAAGCTTATCCCAGATAGGAAAGAAAGGTTGTGAATAGTTGAACTTTGTCCCTTGGAGTTGATGATGAATATCGTGATAAGCAGTATTGTTTTGGAAAAATAGATGGAAGATGTTCCCAGGCAACCAGAGTCCACAGTGATCATCAACTGTTTTTATCACAGCGAAGCAGAAGAAAATCACAGCCGTCCGTGCAGTCATTCCTGAGACAAGGAAAGAGATGGCCCCACCAAAAGTGTCTAGCAGGAGACCCTCAAGCGGATGATTGTAGAGGGCTCCAATTGCATAAGGGACGACTAACCTATGATGCTGTGAGTGGATGTGACGATACAAAAATTTGTTCTGGTGCATGTAGCGGTGCACAAAGTACTGCCATGTGTCCATGACGAGCATTGCAACGACAATCTGCGCAATTAGGACAGGAAGGGATGGCTGAACTGCGATTCCTGATGAACTTAGCTTTGAGGTAAACTGCAGCAAAAAATGAAGAGGATTTGGTCTTAAATGTATAGAAATGATTTGGTAGTGTAAAAGACCATAAACGTCCAATATCCTATAATGAGCCACATAATACCATCCTTCAACTTAGCATCATTAGGATCATTTTTTCCCAGCATAAGAAACCAGAATATATTATTAAGTAAAAAGAAATACAAATACCACCAAACATTAGAATGAGGAGCGTCTCCTTCACCTCCCACAAAGAGGAGGTTGAGGGTTCAAGTCAGAATTGGAACGAAGTGAGTGTGTCATACCTTCAAAAGAGAGAGGAAAAAATAAAAAATAAAAATAGTATGTCAAAGGATGAGATATCGTTGACACAAATAGGACTATATAAGAAAAAATTATGAGTAGAGGCCTCTTAAACTCTCTCCGCAACTTCTAGCATGGTAAAATGACCTCCAAAGATGTTATTAGTGATGGCCCCTCCCTTTGTTAAGAAATCTGCAACTCTCTCTACAACCTCAAGGAGGGTAAAGACACCTCTAAGTCTCTCTCCATAAACTTCAAGAAGGGTAAAAAGACCTCTAAAAGATGTTAAAGTAGTGGCACACTATTTGTTAAGAAATCTGCCTCATTTGCTGATATTGCAACCCAACTACTCTTCATTTGTAGAATAGAAGATAAGTCCTAAAATTCTCTCATATTTAAGCCAATCAACGTCATTAGCATAATAAAAGCTAGCGTCCACCCAAAAATCATCCAACAAGATTAATTACTCACATATTTTTGTTGTTTAGCTTATCATTAGGGCCTTAGCAATTACAGTATTAGTTGTAAGATAGAGCAAAAGAAACAGGAAGAAGTCCAGATATTCAAACTACAATGTCCCTAACTACTAGAGCAATATTAAGAACTAGAGTCGTCTTTTTTTTTTTTCCCTCATTTTTATCAGGGGCAATGGGAATGCAGGTCCCCACTACAATAAATTATGACATAGGCTCTGCCACTTGGGCAGACCTTAGGCCACGCCCCTCGCAAGTACAATGGAGGTTGCCACCCTAGACCATGGGCTTTCTTGATCACCCATCGACCCTGTCTAGGTAAGTACGTTCAAGACTAGACTTCCTTTCCTAAACTCAGAAGTTATGTATCGAATCCCCAATTCTAACTTGATACCATTCAGTATGCATGGGAGCAAACAGACAGAATAATTTCCATAGCAGGAGGTATAAATGTAGGATCATAATAGCATAATATGCTTGAGAAGGATGTAATAAAATATCATGGTAAAGAGATAAGGATATAACGTGCTAACTTCCTATTTGTCCTCTTTTACCAAGAGGAAGGAGATGCATATTCCTC
This sequence comes from Cornus florida, assembly GCF_030987335.1. Classification (NCBI taxonomy): domain Eukaryota; kingdom Viridiplantae; phylum Streptophyta; class Magnoliopsida; order Cornales; family Cornaceae; genus Cornus; species Cornus florida. The sequence continues at coordinate 69,985,173 of NW_026775579.1, read as the reverse complement.
TGCTATCATTTGGAAGCTTCAATGTAATCTTGAGCATAGTTTCGCATGCAACTTTTTGCAGATTATTTTTGCGCGTCTTAATACCCCTTTATACCAAGAAATTAGAACGCAATTTCATCATGCCTGAAAGGGACCTATCTTACAGAAACAAGGTGTAACAGACCAGAAACTTTTCTTCTTTTTATCTTCAAGCCCAAGAAAAAGGATGAACTGACAGTATACAATAGTAGGAATGAGTAAAGTGGATTGCTCGCATATGAAAAAAAGAAAGCACAGGTCCCTCAGTCATCTTCCTAGGTCCTATGATTAGAAAAGAGTGGAAAAAGAGAATCCATGTGGCCAACCCCATTTGTACGGGATAAGGCAAGGATTATGATATAATGTCTACTTACTGGTCCCTCAATCATCTTGCAGAAAATCTACAATATCAACAACCACAACCTTCAACAACCACCCCCCCAAAAAAAAAAAAAAAAGAAGAAGAAAAAAGGACAAATGAATATATAAAGAGAAAATCATTCTTTGATAGGTGAAAATAGCAATCACTCCAAAAAAAAGAAGAAAATTAAAAAAAATTCAAGAGGATAGGGATTACAATAGCAATAACAGCAATTAAGGACAGAATGAAGATTGGTGGCCAGAGTTTAAGGTTGTGTTATAATATGCTGAGAGCATGAGGCAAGCCAAGAATTTTCTTCATATGAATAAATAAAATTTTATAAGAAAACAAGGATGGGTTAAGCTCATGTACACTCAGAAATGCACATATAAGTAGCTAAAATCACAAAGGGAAGTCCTTTTGTGTTTAAAATCCTTAAACAAGAATCCCTAACCAAATTCCTTCCCCCGAAATCCAAATAAAGATTCAAAGTAGCAATTGGAATTTTTTTTTTTTATGTCCATGGATTCTTCAGTTTATCCTTCCAAACGCTCCAAAGGAAAGGAAGGGGTTCCCTTTCCAAACATCTGTGAAATACCTTCTTCATCAAACTCACTATCCTGAGAGAAACTTGATGGTCAAATTAGGTATAGGCAACTGAAGCCTAGAAAACTCCATAGAAACTTGATGGTCAAATTAGGTATAGGCAACTGAAGCCTAGAAAACTCCATCAAGCCCCACAATACATAGCGATGCAAAATAAATGGTCAGACTAATCCCCTACCGTTGCACATAACGCCCTACTTGTAATATAACAATTCCTTTTTCAAATGATCAATTGAAAAACACTTGTCCCTTGCATCATGTTGGACAAAGATTGTCAATTTATTGCAACTGTTGTCACTAGGACCCTTTGTGATGAAAGAGTCCCCTTCCCTTCCATTGGCATCTCAAATAAGATTTAACCAACATTCAGCAAGAACCCAAAAACCCAGTAGCATTTCATCGTTGAACAACCAAACATTCATATTTTGGCTTGTGTTGTTTAGCTGAACTCAAGCAAGTTCACAAAATTACTCAAACCATGTGTTAGCATGAAATCCAACTTAGCCCTAAAAGGACAACCAACTATACTAAATTCCTACAATTTTTTTTAATTTTTTTTTTATAAGTATGTATTCATTAAAGAGCACCCAGAAGGGGAGTGCAGCCCAAAACAAGTTGCACAAAAGCCTACATCCTCGAGCTATCCACAAAATTCAAAGAATCTCCACATATTTACAATTAAAGCCCTAGACCCAACAGAACACCGTCCAAGGAAACTCCACCCCATAAAAGGATCTCCTATTTCTCTCTCTCTCTCTCTCCATAAGGCCCACCACAGACAAAGTGGGGGTAGCCCTCCATGCATTTCTGACTTGGAAATGCACTCGGCATTTGTCCCAAGCGTCAATCAAGCACCTCGTGGACTTTGGCATGACCCACTAGATCTCAAAGATGGCACACCACAAATCCCACCCATTCCTTGTCCTAGGGCAATGGAGAAGAAGTATATCTACCGTCTCCTCATCCCTTTTGCACCATACAACACCAATTGACAATAATCTGACACCGCCTTCTCAGATTCAAAATCCTCCCCAATGTTGTTGTCCAAACAAAAAAGGCCACCTTCAAGGGGACTTTTGAGCGTCAAATTCCTTTCCACGGAAAGGATGTCCCCTGAGCATCCATCAGCTAGCAATATAAAGACTGAACCTCAAATCTCTCCTGGCTCGAACCCATCCACATCCACTCATCCATCCACTCCCAGAGATAGTGTGGCAACTCAACCATATCCTCTAACCCCCAATCAAGCAAAAGCCTCTTAAACTGCATGTCCTAGGTCAACCTCCAGCCAAATGATAGCAGTAAGCGACCAACACATGCCCATCCATAGCAATCCTCTCACCACACCAAGAATCCTCCCAAAAACTAATAAGGCGCCTGTCCTAAATTCCTACAATGTTAAGGATCATGACCCAATAGTGTGGTCCCCTTTAACAATGGATGCGAGGGGGATAGAGTCGATAGACTGAAATGGAATACAGACCTAATATCCACATTTGAACCTACATTCTCACATTTGATAGTTGATGTTTGACCACTTTACCAAGTAATGCCCCTAAAATATCTAAAATGTTGCTAATTAGAATTTAAATAACATAGAATAGCATTTCAATAAACGTTCAATATGTTTAGTTCCCTTCCATGTCCTCTAGCACAATTACAATTGGGAAATTCTAATACACCTTTTAGCTTACCTAGACATGACCACTTTTGAAACAATCAATGATTCATGTCATCTTTATGGTGATTTATGTGTGTACGGTTTTTTTTTTTTTTTTTTTTTTTCCATGTGTACTCTAACCATATATATGTTATTGTTGTGACTTACACCACTATGAGTGAAAAACTCTATGTAGACAAGGCTGAAGAGAAGACCGTTAAATTTCCAATAAACAAATTATTATAAATATTTTCCTTCCTGAAATAGAAGCACTTGGAGTTTCTTTGAACATCATGTAACTTTGTTTAGATCTACAACTCAAAAAATCAAATCTTTTAAACTGTGTTCACTGCCAATCTCAAACCTCAAGTCGGAGAATCAAGAGCAAATCCATATCCAGTCCTATTTTAATCCAGTAAGGTCCTTGTCAAGCCCTAGCTGCCATGTAGTTGGGGCCAGAATTCCATGACATGCTCACGACTCAGTGCTCACCTACCTACATATAATTTTTTTTCCAAATGTATATGGATCTTCAGGGTTAGACTTGGGTCATGACAAGCCATCTTAGATAACTGCACACTGCAGTGTAGACAATCATCTCATTATTTTCAACTTTTTTTTAGTTATTTATCCCCTTATACTTTCTTTATACACGTGTAAAATGGATATGTGCCAATATGGGCAATTTCGATCCAACATAACTCAAATTTAGCACTCTCATGCTAGTCCTTGCAACTCTTGCTATATGCTAAGCATTAATAGATTGTAAACAATATAAGGAGGTGTGGTGGATAATACAGGCCCTAGCAACAACATGGTTACAGTAACTAAGCCTTAATCACCATCCTAGTCTTTTCAAAGAAAACCTAGGTCGGAGAAATAGAGCCCATTTTAATGGAAACCCACTCATAACAAAAAACTGGGTGAAATGTAATCAGCTCGTTACCTACATTTTGAAAATCACAATTCCATTCCTCAAACAAGTCCTCTACCATACTCCACCACTGATGGAGTCATTCTACATATCTTCAAAAGTCCCCAGCAAACACCAGTAGAAAGGACACATCCCTACAATTAAGTGACACTATCCATCAAATATGCAAAAACCCAAAAAGACCTTCTCCCAACCCCTGGCGCCCAAAAGAACAGTTACACATACACAGCAAACAATTGTACTAAAACTGGTAAACACAAATCAACATGTACATTCACTCACATATACAAATGTGTATTTTTTAGATTCTGAAGGGCATAATTTGGTAGCTGATAATAGCCGATAGTCCATGACAGGTTACCAACTTCCCTGCAGTTTCTATACATTTCTCAAGTCCAGATAAACCAATTTCAAAATCAAGAATATATTACACAAATTGAACTAATCAAACTTTTGGACAACTATACATTTCCCAAGTCCAGATAAACCCAGTTCAAAATCAAGCATATATTACACAAATTGAACTAACCCAGTTCAAAATCAAGCCTAAACTACCAAATTCAACTAATTAAATCTTTGCACATTACCATCTATCATCAAAAACAAAATTAAAAACAATGCACAATGATAATACTAATAATGATAAATAGAATGAGGGTTTAAGAACTGACCAAGAACAATGCCTGGGCAACAGTGGCCTGGACAAGCTGTTGAAGCAACACGCCCTTAATAACCGACCACAGTGGCACCGTGTTCTTCTCTTCCTCTTCCTTTCTGGTGTGCAGACGGTACTTGTCTAGAGGCGGTAACAGCTGATAAAACCCAGCGTACAACCAGTACACTACAATTGGGGCAAATGTGCCCATCGATTCATCGCTCACATAGCCTTCCCAAAACACCATTTTTCAACCAAACAAATCAGAAACACCTCAAATTTCGAACCCTGATTGGATAGAGAAGTCAAATGAAGATCAGAACTTTACATACATACATATATATATATATAAGCAAATTGAGCTCTGAAATGGGAATGAGTGAGTTGCTTATAATGTGTTCAATCAGATCTAGCTAAGCCATTTCGAACGAACAAATCAGGGCATCGATACATATATACGTATGTATATACGTATATACATATCGAATCTCAGCGTTGGTGACAGTTGTGAGGCTTCTGAGATTCGTTTAAAAACCGATCTTTATTAGTGGGGTGGGAGAGGGGGATAGAAAAATGATTTTTATTTTTTATTTTTATTTTGGGAAAAAATGGTTGTTAAAGGTGGATCTGATATTTTTAGATAAATTGTGTTTCATTCGATAGTATGTGGGTCCAGTTATAGTATATGTTTGTTGTCTTTCCCCACTCGTGACAATCCAATTGACCATCTTCTTTGTGTGTGACAAAGGGTCTCCTTCGAGCCAATTCGGTTCGTCAAATCAACTTAGGTTTTGGAAAGTGTTTCCAACCTTAATAATGTATTTCAATCGGTGCTGATCAGTTGTTTAAAAATATTTTTATTCAATCATGAGATGTTGATCAGTTAAAATTACATTATATGTGTTGTTTTTAAGACTTCTATTTAAAATGAGAGTCATAATTAGCATGCGACTTCTTGATTTAGCCATTTGGTCTTGATTAATTTAGAAGAGTTTTAGTTCAGCCAAGCTCAGCCTCATGGTGCTGATTGATTTTGCTGAAAGTTTTGATTCAACCACCTCATGCATTGACCAGGTATAAATAGCACCACTTCTTTTCTTAGAAGTTTTATTTAGTATTTCCATTGCATTGTATTTCTCTTATTAGGAGTAGTATTAAAATCCAACACTTCTTATATTTTGTATGCAAATCCTACTTATAAAATAGGATTAATTACAATGACACCCTCTGAGGTTTGTTGTATTGACAGCCATATACAAGTTAGCCCTTTTTTAAACAAAGACAACTTTAAGTTTGCAAATTTGAACTATGACACCCCAAACATGATGAAAGTACATGTTTACCCTTTGACCACGTAAAATGACCAAATTACCCTCATCCAAAAAATCTTTTATTCTTCCCATTTTTGGATCTTCCCTGCAAAAAATAAATAAATAAATAAATTTCATTATACACAACCACTACACCGGCACCACCACTGCAACCTCCACCATAGTTGTCAAAGGCGCCGGAGGCGCAAGGCGCCTCCAGGCGCCAGGTTAACGCCTTGAGTGTACTCAAGGCGGTTGGGTTATATAAGGCGTGCGCCTTTACGATCAAGGCGCCAGGCTACAGGCGCTAGAAAGGTGCGCTCGCATGAAACTTTTGTTTTTAACTTCTTTTCCTTATTTTTTTTTGTTTTGTTTGTGACTCTGTAGTCTGTAACTCTGTATTGTTATATTATTTGTATTTTGTATTGTATTATTTTAAACTTGAAAGCTCAAAGCCAAAGCCTATTGCAAGTTTGCAACATAAAAAACGAAAAAAAAAAAAGAGAAGCAAAGGAAAGAAGAACACAGAATCACAGACTGACAGAGGCAGCGAAGTACTCACTCGGGACTCTCGGATTTGCGTCGGCTCTCTCCAGGTTAGTTCTTCTTCTTCTCTCCTTCTCTTCTTCTTCTCTCCTCCTTCTCTTCTCGGATCTGCCGGATCGGTGATTCGGTCAGATTTTTTTTTTTTTTGTCTTCTTTTCTTCTTCTTCTTCTTTTCTTCTCTCGAGTCTGGGCCCTGGGGCCTCTCGGTTCTTTCTTGCTAGATATTTATGTCATTTATTTCTATTTTTCTTCTTCTTTTTATTTTTTTATTTATTTTTTTGCCTCTAGTTTTATTCTTCTTTTTCTTTTTTTCTTTTTTTCTTCTTCTTTTCTTGAGTCTCGGCTCTCTCCTGGCAGATTTGTTTTTTTTTTTTTTTTTTTTTTTTCTTCTTTTTATTTTTTGTTTCTCCAGTATTTTATTTATTTATTTATTTATTCATTTTTCAGTCTTGGCTCTCTCCTGAGTCCTGAGTCCTGGCAGATTTTTTTTTTTTTCTTCTTTTTATTATTATTATTTTTTTTTTCTTACTCCAGTTTTTTTATTTGTGTGAACAGTTGCATTTGTTCCATTCTAACATGTTGGTTTGAGGAAATGCATTTTTATCTAATTTTGTTAAAATGAAATAATTAGTTAAGTGTACTCTAATTTTGTAAAATCTTGATATACATTGTTGGATCGAAATTTTTGGCAGCTTAAACTTTTGTGATAATTAATATTCTCGAGTATTAAGGACCATTATGTACAAAGAAGAATCGAAGATAAAAAAGTGCTTTGCATAAATACCACTTTCTTAAGGTAATGATTGAGTTAAATCCATGAATAGCTGAAATTGCTGAATAGAAAGTAACTAATATTTTTGGTGAGGCCAGTAATCATGTGTCACGGACTGCTTTTTCTCCAAATTCTTTTGCTCTTCACTAAATTATACTTAAGCTCGGCTGCTCGGTGAAAATGGAAACATGTAAATTATGGTGTATACGGAATCATATTCTCATTAAAAAAATTTAAAATGTATACATGCAAAGTGATCATAACTCATAAGATGTGTTGATTAACTGTGGAATCAAAAAGCACAATCAATCTCAACATGGAAGTTTGGAACAAAGAGAGAATGAAAGGAAAGAAGGCACCCAAGCGAAAGTGATTGCTCTTGCCAATGAAGCTGTCACATTGTCAATACTTAATACATTACCTTACCCACCCAAAAAAACAAATGAAAAGTTAATAAATTATTCAATATCCGGATTTGCACATTCAGAGTTTACCATTTAATAATAATAATAAAATCATAGCATGCATCCAATTTGAGCTAGTCACCAAATTCTAATGAGAGTATGAGACCTTAAAGAATAATATTTTGTTTTTTGCATTCTGCCAAAGCTTTGTATTTATTTTTTTAAATTGAAATGTTAATATTGCTAATTGCTTTGAAGCTCTGTATTTATTTATTTATTTGCCAGAGTTGTTGCAGACACTGATTACATGATGCTATTATTTTATTATCTTGAATTTGATTGTAGTTTGTACTTTAAAAGATGCCTAGTGATGGTTCAAGAAAGGATCCGGCATGGAATTACTCACATTTGGAGAATCCGAAAGATATAAATGCCGTCACTTGTAACTTTTGTGCAAAAGTTACAAAATGAGGTATTTATCGGGCTAAACAACACTTAGCTGGAGGGTATAGAAATGTGAGTGCATGCCCAAGATGCCCATCTAGTGTTAGAGAAGAAATCAAAGAGTACATGAGTAAGAAAAAGGAAAAAAAAGATCAAATGAATTTGTTACCTAGTGATGAAATTAATTTCATTGATGGAGAGGATGAGGATGACATTATGGAAGTTAACAATTGAGGAAAAAGGGTAGCCAGTGCAGGCAGTGCTAGTGTCAATTCCTCAAAGATGCAAAAGCAAAAGGGACCGATTGATTTATATTTCACTCCCAGACCGGAAATTGTGGTACAAAAAAGAAAGGAGGGGGGAAAACAAACAGCCATTAATGATGCATGCAAGAAAGAGTTGAGAGGAAGAGCGTGTGCTGCTTTTGCAAGGTGGATGTATGATGCAGGAATTGCATTCAATGCTGTTAAGTATGATAGCTTTGCCGAGGTTGTTGAAGCAATTGGACAATATGGTCCTGGCATGAAACCACCTAGTTATCATGAGGTGAGAGTTCCTTTGCTTAGGAAGGAATTGGATAATACCAATGCTTTGATGAATGACCATAGGGAGGAGTGGTCAAAATTTGGATGCTCATTAATGACAGATGGGTGGACAGACAAGAGAGGGAGAACATTGCTTAATTTCCTAGTAAATAGTCTAAGGAGAACCATGTTTATTGAGTCGATAGATACTTCTTCTTTTTCAAAGGATGATGACAAGATGTTTGACTTGCTTAATAAATTTGTGAACCGCATTGGAGTAGCAAATGTCGTCCAAGTCGTCACAGATAGTGAGTCAAGCAATAAGTATGCCGGTAAGAATGTTCAATGTTTATAACTTTTAGAGTTTACATTCTTTACAAATATATAATTTAAATCAATTTTGATTTACTCATTCTCTTTATATCATTTTTTTTTTTTTTTCCGTTTGGTTTCAAATAGGGAGGATGTTAGAGAAAGAACACCCACATTTGTATTGGACCCCATGTGCTGCTCATTGCTTAGACTTGATGTTGGAAGACATTGGGAAAATACCGTCCATCTCTAGAACAATGCAGAGGGCAGTGGAGTTGAATAGTTATATTTATATGCGACCAAAGTTGTTAAACATTATGAGGAACTTTACTCACAAAAAGGAGTTGCTTAGGCCTGCTAAGACTCGATTTGCTACATGTTTCATCACATTATCAAGTATTCACAAGCAAAAGAATAACTTGAGAAAGATGTTTACTTCAGAAGAATGGAATCGTAGTAAATGGGCGAAAGAGGAAGCCGGTAAAAGAGTTGCTTCTTATGTTTTGATGCCTTCCTTTTGGAATAACATTGTCTTTAGCCTTAAGGTTTCTGGTCCTCTTATTCCGGTTTTGAGATTAGTTGATGGCGAGAAAAAGCCTCCCATGGGATACATTTATGCGGCTATGGATAGGGCTAAAGAAGCCATTGCAAAATCATTTGGGGGAGTAGAAGATAAATACTCAGATATTTTTGAAATAATTGATAAGAAGTGGAATGTTCAACTTCATCGCCCTTTGCATGCAGCAGGTTATTATTTGAACCCAGAATACTTTTATTCAAATTCGAAAATTGAAGAAGATGAAGAGATTGCAAATGGTTTGTATGCATGCATTGCAAGGTTAGTCCCGGATGTCAAAGACCAAGACAAAATTACTGAGGAGCTGTCCTTATATTCTAAAGCTGAGGGCCTCTTTGGTAATCCCTTTGCTATTAGACAGAGAAGTACACGAGGACCAAGTAAAGTGGTAAAGTATATTAAGTTAATATAGCTAAGTGTTAAAATTATTTTGACAATAGAGTCGATAGAAAGATGAAGCTAAAGTTGCTAAACATCATTATTAATTTTTTTTTAATAGCTAATTGGTGGGAAGCTTATGACAAGTCAACAAAACTTCTCCAAAAGTTTGCTATAAAGGTTTTAAGCCTTACTTGCAGTTCTTCTGGTTGTGAACGAAATTGGAGCGTGTTTGAGCATGTAAGTATATACTATTTACTAACTAGGTTTGTAATTTAATTGTTGAAAATTAAAATTTTAATTTTATATACTTACTAGTTAAAGTTGAATTTATTGCAGCTTCATAACAAGAAAAGAAATAGGCTCGCTCAAACAACGTTGAATGATTTAGTGTTCATCAAATATAATAGAGCATTGAGGCGTCGATATAATATGCGTGACACTCTTGATCCCATTTTACTCGATGACATTGATGAGAGCAACGAGTGGTTGACGGGGAGGATGGATGATTCTGATGCAGAACATGATCTAGTCTATGAAGATGATTCCTTGACATGGGGTGATGTTGCTAATTTTGCTGGTATTGGAGAGGCAAGCAGGCCGCAACGGTCTACTAGATCAAAATCTAGTTCTAGTTCACGGTTACCAACAAAGGGAGCAGGAAGTTCTTCAGTTCGACTTGTGGATGAGGATGAGGATGATTCAGATGAGATAGAAGAGGATCCTGAGAATTATGAATCATTTAGTGACGATCAAAATGATGTTTTGCTTATTGATGACGAGGATGATATTTAGATTCATTGGTGTTGTCTTCTTAGGAAGAATGATGTTTATGTTTGTTTTAGTTTTATCTTATACTTCTCTTTAGTTGACTTTTGCATCTTTATGTTAATATGTTTGATTATTCACTGTCTTGAACTCAAGTACTTGATTTACTTGGTTTTGGCATCTTTATGTTGAATATTTAACTTAAGTAATTCATTTAGTTGACTTTTACATCTTTCTATATACTATTGCATGATTTGCATCTTTAATACTTTATTGGGTGAGTTTTGTTTTTTTTTTTTTTCCAACGTGCGCTTTGCTTCAGTCGGGCGCGCGCCTTGCCTTGCGCCTCAGGCTCCAAGAGGCATTTGCGCTTTTGTGCGCCTTGAGCCTTTAACAACTATGACCTCCACAACCACCATCTTCTCCCCGTTCCACCGCCATCACACAAACCCAACACTTCAAAATTACATACATTTATCTATATATACATACATATATATATATATATATATATATATATATATATAGATACATACAACGCCTTGCCCGCCGTTCGTGCTCTCTGCAGCCGGCTACCTATCTCATCCGAGCTTCCCCCTTGCTCGTCGGTAGCCGTTCCGAAGTTCTCTGCACACCTCATCACGGCTGAGTTCAGTCCACATTCCACAACCGCGCGAACTCATCATAGAAATCCACATCGTTGATGTGGTTGAATCGCAGTGGGCTTGCGGCGCTACACCGGCAGGAGGTGGTGACAAGGACGGTTCGCGGCAGAGACAAGGTGGATGGTGGGTTTGCAAGGCGGCTCAGCGGGATCTCGCGACGAGTAAGGAGAAGCCCTCACCAACCAAGCCCTCACCAACCGCCACAAGTCCTCCATGGCCGAGCCATCCACAGTCAAGCTCTCCACAGCCGAGGCCGAGTTCATCCCAAATGGCGAGAGACATGCCGAACAAGCAAGGACTGAAAACGCGAAGGCCAATAAAATTTCTCCAGTGGCTGTGGGATATGGCGTTAATGGAGGACCGAATCGGAACAGTGGCCACGGTTGAAGGCCATATTGCCTCGAGATCGGCAAAATCGACGGCAGTAAATAACTTAATTTTTTGACTGAATCGGAGGGCAAAAAGGACTGCACGGCAAGGACGACGGTGACTACAATAAATTTGATGAGGACGACGGCGACCAAAGATTTTGACTGGACTGTTCTTACTGGTGATGCAAGGATGTGCGACGAGGGTCTATTCTTAGCTAAGAGAAGTGCGTCTAAACTGAACAACGGTGAAGAGGATTGAACGGAGATGCATTATCTCTTACCGACGAGGACGACAACGACCTGAAATGGTGGGGTTCTGATTGGCAAGCACATTATCTATAGCCGGCGACAGACAATTTTATCTTTTATGGGTTTTGAGGGCTGTTGAAAGAGAGAGGTGAGAGAGTAAAGTTGTGTACAAGAATGAAAGAGAGAGATGAGGGTAGTTTGGTCATTTTAGGTTAGGATTAAAATATATCTCAAGGCATATTAGACATTTCATGTCACTTAAGGCTGTGTTTAAAAAATGGGGTGTCATTATTCAAGTTTGCAAACCTGAGGGGTATCTTTGTCCAAAGAAGGGCTAAGTTATATATGGCTGTCAATATGGCAAACCTCAGGGGGTGTCGTTGTAATTAACCCTATAAAATAAAAGTTAGACGCTTGGCTTCAGTCCCCTCTACCATTATTTTCTATGCTTGTCTAGTTTGTTTTACTCCCTTCATCCATTCCACTTTTAGTGCTGAAAGTCCTCTTTATTGAGGCGTCAAAGAACATGGAGGAATGGTTCATCTTCGCCTTCCAGCAATCGCCTGATTCACAAAAGGGCCGATTACGAATTTTGTCAGCGCCAAGAATAATTTGACTATCCAACCACTCTGAGTCGAAAGACTCTGGTATGCCCCTAAAAAAAAGAGCCAAACAATTTATTTGAATCACTTTAAATCCTACTTTTGCCTCTCTACCAAACTCTATATGAAGAAATCACTTGGAAGGCGACAAAATTTCAAGAATACTAAATACATAAAAATGTGATCACGAGAGAAAATGATATTATAATTACAGTTATTGTGCCAAAAGGAGAGAAAATGATATTATAATTACAGTTATTGTGCCAAAAGGAGAGTCGCGTACAATATTTTCTTACAGATGCCTGGATAGCCCAGTGAGTTAGTATTTTCGGTAAATTTTGAAATGTCAAGTTTTGACTCTCTGCATTTACTAATTTAACTTCTAACACTTCTTACCTTAAAAAAATAAATAAATAAATCTACTTGAAATCATATACAACATAGATAATCTCAAAGTGCATCCAACCAATTTCTTCATTTCTTGAGTTTATCATTTTACACAAGTTCGGTCTAAGATTCTACAAAATAAATAAATAGTATTTTCGAAAAATATATATTTAGAAAACAAATCATCTACACCGGATAAAAAATTATTAAAGCATAGAATCATAAAATTATATTATATTAATACACCAACTTAACTCACCCTGTCAACAACAACAACATTATCTTTTTTATTTATATTTCCGGTAGTTTTCAAACAAAGATCCACTATTATACATAGGACCATAAACGGACCGCAAATGCTTCGAAAACGGACTTGTAATTTAATTATTCTAATGTTGCGTTTAGAAGTATTAAATTGATATTTTAAAATTAATTATGTATTTTATTTTTATTTTTTTGTCAAAAGGATAAAAAATGCGCTGTTTTTTCTATACAAACAAAACCTAAATTGGATACTTTGCACATAAATAGAGAAACAGAGAGGTTGACAAGCAGAGTGATTGGGAGACCAGTTGCATCAACTCTAGATGGAATTAAGTTCTATTCAAAATTTCGAAGACAAGTCAAGTCATTTGAGCTATAAAATTTTTATTATTTTTTTAATATTTATACCATTTTAACAAAACTATAATTATATTCTTAGAAAGACATACGAATACAATATGATAAGATACAAACACAGAAATGCAATAAATTTTAAATTAAAAAAAAAATGGTATGACATGAATACGTCAAATATAATATAAATATATTATTATATATAAGAATAATATTTTTTATATCATTTTATCCATATAATTATAAATCAATCAATAATTTAAAGTTCAGGCTTCGGTTTGTTTAGACGTAATATGTTCTTTCTGAAATTTTTTTTTTTTTCAAGTAAAATATTATTTTATTTTTACTTTGTCTGTATTTGGTAAAGATTTACGTCAATATTAAGGTTTGAGTCCATCAAACATGACATGTAAATTATTTTTATTAAATTTTAATATTTTTTTCTTTATAAATATTTTACGACAATCAAATACCGTAAAATATTCAAAGAACTTTAGAGTTAAGTATTTGTTATTTTTGTTTTCTAAAGTTTTATATTATTTTTTAATTAAACTATAATCTATTGTCACAAACCAAACCGCTCTTCTCCCATTCGCCGATTAACCGTAATTTGTACGCTACTACTTTTCTCTCTCTAAAAAAACCCCAAAAATTTAGGGTTTCCAATCAATCGTATTCCCAATTCGGTTTCTGAATTCTTGTAATTGTGTTGATTTGTATATATAAATAATTTTGATTCGGCTAAGTTCGTCTGAAGGCCATGAAGGTTTTGGACTCGTCTGTGTGTGGGGGAGACGGTGATGCCTGGCCACCGGGGTTCCGATTCCATCCCACCGACGAAGAGCTCGTGTTATACTATCTGAAGAGGAAGATCTGTCGCCTGCGGCTCAAGCTCGACATCATCGCAGAGACCGATGTCTACAAATGGGATCCAGAAGAGTTGCCAGGTAACAATCCGTTGCTTGAATTCACGGTTTCTTGCCTGATTTACTGTTGTGTTTGATCGTATTTTCTATTTGGGTGTGATTTTATTTTCTTGACTCATCGGTTATTAACATGATTCACTGTTGTGTTGGAATGGTATTCGGGTATGCCTTGTTTTGTTGAATTATGTGTTTCTTTTTTTTTTTTTTCTTTTTTTTTTTTTTTTGTTCTATTTGGCTGGGATATTTCATTTGGGTATACGTTATTTTCTTGAAATATTGATTATGATCATCAATACATCCAGTCAGTAGTTGTGCCTTGTGATCTATTTAAAGGCTGATTTTGTGATAATCATTGAAAATCCTTTTGTTTGGGAAGGTGATTCTGTGTGTGTTATGCATCATCTTATGCTACTCCCATTTTAATGGGAATGCGAGAACCACAGAAATCTAAAGAGGGTTGGAGGACTGAAATAGTGAAATGAGGAGCGCATGGCATCCTAGTACCTGCATTTCTAGTTTACGATCATATTATGTTAATGTTTTTCATTGTATTGGGTGTTGCTTAGGTTGCTTGAATTCATTGTCATGTCTGGAGACACGAGTAACTCTTTGCATTTGATTTCAGCTTAAGACATAACCTACTGATCTGTATATTTTGACCCTGCGTTTGGGCTATTATTTTTCACCTGATTGCTTATGGATAGTGTGTTGTTCAGTGTATATATAAATATGAAAAGTAGGGAAGTCAGTTATTCTTCATTAAGCCACCGGGATATAATTTGTTATAGGATGCTACATCTGTTGATAATCAGCAGTACTTCACAATTTTTTGGTCTAAAATGGATATGATCCTTCATTCTGTACTTTCTATTTTGTATAAACTGTTTGCAAAAGGCTAAAGTGCCAAAAATTAAATGCTTAACTGCCTCCCTTTATTCACACTGCCGCTTTCCGATTGATGGTAACAGCGT
The DNA here is from genome assembly GCF_030987335.1 of Cornus florida. NCBI lineage: Eukaryota > Viridiplantae > Streptophyta > Magnoliopsida > Cornales > Cornaceae > Cornus > Cornus florida. The sequence continues at coordinate 69,970,115 of NW_026775579.1, read as the reverse complement.
CACATTTGTAGTAAGTTGTATATCGTCGTCTAAGACACTGGAATATCGATTATGATCATCAATACATCCAGCATCTAGATGTGTGTGTGCCTGTGTTCTTTTCAGAGTTTGTTTAGATTGAAGTCTCGTTCTTTATTCAAGCATTTGTCTTTGGTATGCTGAACTTTTGGTTTAATTCAGTGTTATTGGGTACTTGTTTGATTAACGTAGTGTAGGTAAAAACCACTCTTTCATCAAATTTTCCAATTATTTTTCTAATTCTGCTTCATATTTAAGATTCAGAGTGTGTAAATTCTTGTTTTTGTAATTATATTTTGTTCTTCTCTAGTACCTTTTTAAATTTTGGATGACTTCACAGTTTGTTCATAATATAACTTAGACTATGCACCTGTTCTAATTGCTACTTGTTAATGGTATACTGTTTATTTCAGTTTTTTGAATTTGAGAATCAACTGAATTTTGCAAAATTTTCGACTGCAGGGCAATCTAAATTAAAGACTGGGGACAGACAATGGTTCTTCTTCAGCCCTAGAGATAGGAAGTACCCCAACGGAGGTAGATCAAATAGGGCAACCAGACATGGGTACTGGAAAGCAACCGGAAAGGACCGTGCCGTTAAATGCAATTCTCGTTCTGTTGGGGTGAAGAAGACTCTGGTTTTCTACAAATGTCGTGCACCTAGTGGTGAACGCACAGATTGGGTGATGCACGAGTACACCATGGACGAAGAGGAACTCAAGAAATGCCAATCTGCACAGGACTATTTTGCATTGTATAAAGTCTTCAAGAAGAGTGGACCTGGTCCAAAAAACGGCGAACAGTATGGTGCTCCATTTAAGGAAGAGGATTGGGCTGAGGAGGAGTACTCAAATGGTAATCACGATCTCCAGGAAAATTCTGTGATGCAGGTCAATGATGTTGCTTCCACCTCTATGGCACCAGTCCGAGAGGATGAAACTGGTTACATCAGGGCGAATGGTCAAGTGTCTCCTAAAAGGGATCTCAAGGAGTTCATGAACCGAATTACGGATGAACCTTCTTTTGCCCAACTACTTGCTGTGGTGGATCCATTGGTGGATCCATCCTTTAGGGAAGCCAATAGTCTTCGACAGAGCGTAGTGACCCACCAAAGCAGCCAGCAGTATGATTTGCAGACAAGCTTTGACTTGACTCGGTCTGCCATCCATAATGTACAAATGCATGAGGCACTTGAGGTCACATCTGCTGTGAATGTTTGTGAACAGGGACCTTATGCAACTGAGGATGATTTCCTTGAAGATTTAATTGAAATGGATGATCTCGTTGAAATGGATGATCTTGTTGGTCCAGTAGCTGCTATTCAGAACATTGAGAACTTGCAGTTTTCTGAGTTCGATGGATTGGGTGAGGTGGAGAAATTGAGTGAGGTTGATGACCTCTACCTGGACGCAGCCATGTTTCTTCATGACATAAACCATGGGCCACAGTCATATTTTAATAATCTAGAGGATGGGATGGTAAATCCCCTGGATTTCCAGTTTGGATCCTGTTCGAATGATGCAAATCACAGCATAATTACACCAGCAGCATCAAATCACGGTACTGTTCCTGAACCATCTTCAGGTGAATATTTCTACAGGTTTTAATTTTGATGGCTGTAATCTGCTATTTGTCACTACTGTGGTTGTAGTTTGCGAGTCCTTTTTGAAGCTATGATGTTTTTTTTTTTTTTTTGAGTTGTTGTTTTATGAATATGTTATCTGACTGCATAGAGCTCTTGACCAGATGGATGGTTGTTTGGTAGACCATGTCATCATCCAGATGGTGAAAGCCCTTTTGCCCCAGTGGGAGAAGGGAACTTTTGAACCAAGCTTCAAGAGCTCTTCTGCTAATAACTCTCATGTGTAAATTATAGCTAATGTCAGGAAGTTTCTGGTGATGTTTAGGTGTGGTATGTGCTGCTGGTAATTCTGGAAATCTTCCTTCTAGTACAAATCAAAATGAAAGTGGCAAAGAGGACGATGGTACGGTTAGGTGGTTCTCTTCTGCTCTATGGTCATTTGTGGAGTCGATACCCACCACTCCGGCTTTCTCGTCAGAGAGTGCCTTGGTGAACAGGGCTTCTGAGCGAATGTCTAGCTTTGGCAGGGTGAGGATCGACGCAGGGAACACAAATGTTGCTACTGGTAACTCCACTGCAACTGTAATAAGATCAGGCAAATGTAATAGTAATTTTTTGTGTTTTTCTGTTCTTAGAGTGGTGTGTGCTATATTGTGGATGATAGGATCTGTAAACTGTCTTTGGAAGATTCATTTCTTATTCAATTCAATTTGTTCATTTTATAATTTTTTTGTGTCAGTCGTTGGTTTATGGGCAAAGCCTATTTTGAAGCAAAGGAAACAATTGTACTAAAAAAAAAAAGATGCACATACACAGCAAACAATTGTACTAAAACTGGTAGACACAAATCAACATGTACATTCACTCACATATACAAATGTGTATTTTTGAGAGTCTGAAGGGCATAATTTGGTAGCTGATAACAGCCGAAAGTCCATGACAGCTTACCAACTGCCCTGCAGTTTCTGTACATTTCTCAAGTCCAGATAAACCAAGTTCAAAATCAAGAATATATTACACAAATTGAACTAATCAAACTTTTGGACGACTATACATTTCCCAAGTCCAGATAAACCCAGCTCAAAATCAAGCATATATTACACATAACTAACCCAGTTCAAAATCAAGCATAAACTACCAAATTCAACTAATCAAATCTTTGCACATTACCATCTATCATCAAAAACAAAATTAAACACAATGCACAATGATAATACTAATAATGATAAATAGAATGAGGGTTTAAGAACTGACGAAGAACAATGCCTGGGCAACAGTGGCCTGGACAAGCTGTTGAAGCAACACGCCCTTAACAACCGACCACAGTGGCACCGTGTTCTTCTCTTCCTCTTCCTTTCTGGTGTGCAGACGGTACTTGTCTAGAGGCGGTAACAGCTGATAAAACCCAGCGTACAACCAGTACACTACAATTGGGGCAAATGTGCCCATCGATTCATCACTCACATAGCCTTCCCAAAACACCATTTTTCAACCAAACAAATCAGAAACACGTGGAGAGAGAAGTCAAATGAAGATCAGAATTTTACATACATATATATATATAAGCAAATTGAGCTCTGAAATGGGAATGAGTGAGTTGCTTATAATGTGTTCGATCAGATCTAGCTAAGCCATTTCGCACGGACAAATCAGGGCATCGATACATATATACGTATGTATATACGTATATACATATCGAATCTCAGCGTTGGTGACAGTTGTGAGGCTTCTGAGATTCGTTTAAAAACCGATCTTTATTAGTGGGGTGGAAGAGGGGGATAGAAAAATGATTTTTATTTTGGGAAAAAATGGTTATAGAAGGTGGATCTGATAATTTTAGATAAATTGTGTTTCATTCGATGGTATGTGGTCCAGTTATAGTATATGTTTGTTGTCTTTCCCCACTCGTGACAATCCAATTGACCACTTTCTTTGTGTGTGTGTGTGTGTGTGTGTGTGTGTGTGTGTGTGAGCGAGAAAGGGTCTCCTTCGAACCAATTCGATTCTCTAGTCAATTTAGGTTTTGGAAAGTGTTTGCACCCTAAAAATATTTTTCGATCACTGGTGCTGATCAGTTGTTTAAATTTTTTTTAATTCGACCATGACTTTTCGTTAGGATTACAATATGATGTATTGTTTTTAAGGCTTCTATTTAGAATGGAAGTCTTAATTAGCATGCGAATTCTTGATTCAGCCATATTCAGTCATTTGTTGTCTTTTCTTTGTATTGTACTTCTTTCATTAGAAGTTTTACTTGGTATTTTTTTTTTTTTTTTTTTTTGCATTGTACTTCTTTTCTTATGAGTAGTATTAAATTCAACACTTCTTATATTTTGTATGCGAATCCTACTTATGAAATAAAAGTCAGATGTTTGGCTTCAATCCTCTCTATTTTTATTTTCTAAGTCTCTTGGAACATATGAATGCTTATGTAGTTTGTTTTTTTCCTTCATTCATTCCTCTTTTAGTGCTAAAAGTCTTCTTTATTGAGGCGTAGAAGAACATGAAGGAAGGAGTTATCATTGCCTTCCGACAGTTGTCTGATTCACAAAAGGGCTGATTACGAATTCAGTCAGCGCCAAGGATAGTTTGGCTTTCTGAGTCGAAAGACTCTGGCACGCCCCTAAAAACAAGAGCCAAACAATTTATTTGAATCACTTTAAATTCTACTTCTGCCTCTCCACCAAACTCAAAAGAAATCTCTTGGAAGGTGACAAAATTTCAAGAATACTAAACGGATAAAAATGTGACCACGAGAGAAAATGATACTATAATTGAAGTTATTGAGTCAAAAGGGGAGTTGAGTACAACATCTCCTTATAGATGTCTCGATACTCCAGTGAGTTAGTACTTTCGGTGAATTTTGAAATGTCAAGTTTCCACTCTCTACATCTATTAATCTAACTTCTAACACTTCTTACCTTAAAATAAAAATAAAAAATACAACATCTCCTTGAAATCATATACAAGATAATCTCAAAGGACATCCAACCAATTTCTCCATTTATTTAGTTTATCATTTTACACAAGTTCCGTCTAAGATTCGACAAAATAAATAAATAGTATCCAAATTTAAAAAATATATATATTTGGAAAACAAATCATCTACACTAATCATAGATTTTACACCAGATAACAAATTATTAAAGTATAGAATCATAAAATCATATTCTATTAATACAACAACTTAACTCACCCTTACTCAACAACGTTATCTTTTTTATTTATATTTTCGGGTAGTCTTCAAACAAAGAACCACTATTATACATAGGACCATAGAAGGACCGCAAATGCTTCCAACGGACTTGTAATTTAATTATTCTAACGTTGCATTCAGAAGTATCAAATTGATGTTTTAAAAGTAATCATGTATTATTTTTTATTTTTGTCAAAAGGAGCAAGAATGCTCTGTTTTTTCTATGCAAATAAAACCTAAATCGGATATTTTGGACATAAATAGAGCAACAGAGAAGTTGACAAACAGAGTGATTGAGAGACCAGTTGCATCAACTCTAGATGATACTAAGGTCTATTCAAAATCTTAAGACAAGTCAAGTCATTTGAGCTATGATTTTTGTTTTTTTATTTTATTTTTTATTTTATACTATTTTAACAAAACTATAATTATATTCTTAGTAATTACTTTCATCACTACTAACGGTTTATAGTAAATGACAACAAGAAGAACAAAATTCAATTATTTAGGGGAGTTTATGTCCAAAAAAAATTCATAGGGTGTTATTGTGCCAAAAAGTGAAAGTAGTGATGCTATAAAAACAAAAATGCCCATAAGTTTAAATTAATACAAATACCTTGAAACAATTTTCTTAATTTTTTTTTTAAAAAAAAAAATGAGAAAGGAAAAGAAAAACTAAAATGAAATTCATTTTTTCAAAACCTAAATTTTCTTAAATTTATGTTAAGAGGTATTTTTGTCATTATAAGACCACTTTAATGGTGTGCAATTTTCAGAAATTTCTTTAAGTTTAATTTTTAAAGGAAAAAAAAATAATCTTTCTTAAATTTATATTAAGGGATATTTTTGCTATTGTAACATCATTTTGCAACAATTGGTTAGTTTATAGTTTATGTCAAAAAAAGCAAATAAATTAAAAAAAAATAAAAATTTCAAGAGATTTTGGGTCAAAAATTAAAAGTAAAGGGAGATTTTATGCAAATTCGTTCTTTTATAACATTTAAAATATGTCATATTGTGCTCTATCATTCATAAGTTTAGAGTTAGGAAGCACATATACGAATATGATATGACAAGATACAGACACGACGATACGATAAATCTAAAAATATACGTCAAATACAATATAAATATATTATTATATATATGAATAATATTTGTTAATCATTTTATCCATATAATTATAAATCAATCAAAAATTTGGAGTTTAGAGCTAAATATTTGTTATTTTTGTTTTCTAAATTTTTATATTATTTTCTAATTAACCTATAATCTATTTTAAATTGTGTTGAATTTTATTTTTTTAAAAAGAAAATTATAAAATTACCATGCCATATTCAGAAGGTGTCCAAAACATATCCTTATACTGTCCATGCTATGTCCCAACTGTATCCGATCAAAAAATAATATATTTATTATCCAGAATATTTCTTGGGTATCTACGTATTTTTAGAAAAATATTGGTGCTTCCTGGAGACATATATTGTTTTTTTTGAAAAAAAATGACAAAGCTGACAAATCCACTCTCACCTTAGTTACTTCGTTTTTTACTTCTCTGTTTTTTTTTTTTTTTATATATATATTTAATAAAATCTTTTTATATATTTAATCAAATCACTAAACAAATTACTTTGTTTCCCAATGTTGAGAGTGGATATAAAAACAAAATTTTGATGTAATGATGTATATTATACATTTATTTGGGTTTCTTGGGACTTAGTTGTGACGTCCACTGCTTATATACAACCATCCATGACAGGTTGTCACATTTTCCATACATCTCAAGCTTGCATCAGTAGTTGCAAACCACACAATTTCAAGCATTCAACTGGATATAATTAAAGAATAAAGAATGCAGGATGAATAACATGCAAATAGATATTTGTGCAGTTGTTCTGGACCGCATCCCCCTTTAGGCTGCTCTTCAATGAATACTTGCTTTAAAAAAAAATAATGTAATTAAATAAAAAAATATTTGGAAAAATGCAAATGATAAGAGTGGCTTAATAAAATAAAAATAAAAATAAAAAACAAAATTACTGCCAATTAACATGGTGGCAGCATTAATGACCTTCAGTTATTTGTCTACAAAGGACCCTCCTGATATACACTTCAAAGCGTAGTCTAACATTCTAAGTCCTAAAGTCCAATGCAGTTCACCTTTCTCAGTTTCTCACATTAACAAACTGATCACATATTTATATCATGAAAATTCAACAATCTTACCAACATAGGTAGGTTTAGACCTTTGAACAATATAGAATTTGCCTTTCCATAAAATAATAATAATAATAATAAAATAAAAATAAACAACATAGAATTTGGGTTAAATACTCTTGGAAAGCATCTTCCCAGCCAAATAATATTTTGGGCAACCAATTGCCCCAAAAGCTTAAGCTTAAAAGAGAGTGATAAAATTTTTACCCATAATTTTGAATGATAAAATAATAAAAGAGAAAGAAAGATAATGAAATAAAGAAATACAACATATAAGGCAATTGGTTCTTCAATAGGCCATGAGGAACACGTTAAAGTAGTGGCACTGGCACACTCTTTGTTAAGAAATCTGCCTCATTTGCTGATATTGCAACCCAACTACTCTTCATTTGTAGAATAGAAGATAAGTCCTAAAACTCTCTCATATTTAGGCCAATCAATGTCATTAGCATACTAAAAGCTAGCGTCCACCCAAAAATCATCCAACAAGATTAATTACTCACATATTTTAGTTGTTTAGCTTATCATTAGTGCCTTAGCAATTACAGAACTAGTTGTAAGATAGAGCCAAAGAAACAGGAAGAAGTCCATATGAAATTAAAAGAAGTCCAGATATTCAAACTACAGTGTCCCTAACTACTAGTGCAATATTAAGGACTAGAGTTTTTTTTTTTTTTTTCCTCATTTTTATCAGGGGCAATGGGAAAACAGGTCCCCACTACAATAAATTATGACATAGGCTCTGCCACGTTTTAATCTAAAAGGCATAACAAACCATTCATGTCTTTCAGGACATGTAAATACAGTCCATTCAATGGATTCGTTAGATATACGGATTTGTTAAAATCCTGATTTGTAGTCAAATTTAGAAAACTATTTTTTATCATGTATTCTGTTAATTAAAACATATTTATTTGGGATTTTATAACTGTCATCATAAGTATTATCATTTAATCTTTTATAATTTATAACCATTCGAGCTTTTCCTCTTTTTATTTTTGCGTAGTTTCTGACCATAAAAGCTGGACTCCTTGGTCATCTAGAGTACAAGGATTATCCTGAGTTTTTATAGTTAAAAGGGAGTTTATTATATTTAGTTTTGCTTCGATTTTATTTTTATACAAATGTTTTTAAGGATTTTCTCCTAAGATTTCGGTTGTTTAAGCTAATCGTAGAAGATTGTCTAAATTTAATTTAGGATTTTTAAGGATAGCCTTGTTATTTAGAAGAATCTTTGGTTCGTCTAAATGGCTAAAAAACATTAATACTTCAGAGACATCTTCTAAAAATTCTGATACATCAAATAAAAGTTCTGTAATTTCGTATGTTATTGGTAAAGTATTGACATAAATAGGTGACAGTTCCTTTATTTTTTGGGGGAATGTTTGGCTTTTTTTACAGAATAAAGGTTCTTTTTTAAAAAAATTGTAAACCTGTAAGGTTATACATAAATTCTTTAGTGAGTGAATTTATATAATTTAGTCCTAAAATAAAATCATAAGTGTTGGAAATATCATTAACTACATAAGTTTGCGGTTAACATGAATTTTTCATTATTAATTAATATAGGAATATTTTGGACACAATGGGTTATCAGAAGTTTTTTATTATTATACTGACTTATTATACTGACTCATATTAATATTGTAGTTTAATTTTATTAATGCTTCTTATGATACTAAATGTTTTTGGATTATACTTTTAGATGCTCCGGTATCTAACATGGCTGAAGTTTGTACTAATTAATTTTTCTTTAAATTCTAAAGTCATGGAGAATTGGACGAGGCTAGAAGGTTTATATATTGAATTTAGGGATTCTACTAATGTTCCTTCATATTTAAAATAATAGTCATGTCATAGTAAAGTTTTACAATGTTCTTTACAATAATAACTTTCCTTAACGGATTTGCTGCATTGCTTACAATTAAAAGATAAGAAATGAAAATTAGTTAAAGTATAACTACATGATGAATTACTTATTGTGTAAATGAAATCTTACATTGAATGAAGTCTTTGTTCAAGATCTTCATCATTGTCGATTTCATTATCTAAGCTTTCGATGCTATAAATACTATCATTATCATCTTCGGAATCATAGACACTTTCTAGTTCATATATTTCTTATATTTTACCTTCAACATCTTCAAGTTTATTGATTTTTTCTTGTATCTTTTTTATAGGATTTTGTTTGTTCCTATAGGGGCAATTTGGTCTTATATGACCGGGATCTTCACAAATAAAACATTTGCAATTTATTTCTCTTGTGGATAGTGCCCTATTATCTTTTTTATTATCATCTTTATGTATTTTTTGCTTTTCGTACTAAGGACGTTTTCGAAATTGTCTGAGGTTATTTTTAAAATATGGTCTTTTGTTATTATAGTTTTTATAGGTTTTACTTTTTCGTAGATTATATTTTTTAAGTTTATTACGCTTATAAGTTTTCTGAAGCATACAACCATACTGAGGTGGAAAATCTAATTATCGACAGGTATAATAAAATTGTTTCTTAATCTGTTTGGATTCTTTACGTTGTCTACATTATACTCTTAACATACTATAAATATAATTGACTCTATCTCCTATAATTAAACTATTTCTGCGAGTACTTTCTCACCATTTTCCCCATATTTTTGTTCCTACACTTCCTGGTAATTTTTTAAGATACCTGTCTATTAAAGTTAGATCTGCTGTTTTGCCTGTGGCTGCAAAATACTCAAAAAAATTATAAGTATAATCTCTTATATATCTAAAATCACAAATTTGTAATAATTCTAAGTTACGTAGAGCTTCCGTTTGAGTTTCTTGCAGGAGTCTATCTTCTCCTATTAATACCTTTTTTATTAGACTTGTGAAGCTTTGAATTGTGAAATTGTCTCGTAAAAGGATATACTCTTCAGTTGCTTGAGCTTTATAGGCTTGCCACCAATCGTTGAGTGTTCCTCTTAGAAGTGTTTCACAATAAGTTAAGGCTTGTGTTCTATTGTCAAAGTTGGTTAGAATAGCTTGCCAAATACAATCTTGTTCCCAATCTTCAACTACCTTTGCCCAATTTTGTGGGTCATGTTGTTCTATATCTAATATCGTTCTTGATTGCAATGCTGGTATATTATCATAATGTATACGGTTTTGTACCTATGGAAACATGTTTGGTATATCTCTATTTTCAACATAAGTTCCACTTGTTGATTTTAGACTTTATCCAGTACTAGTATAATCATTATTTAATGTATTTGTAGTTGTAATACCTGTGATATCAGGCATTTCACGTTCACTTGTCTCTGTAGGTTGGGTTTGAGAGGCTGACGCTCCTACTGGTTCTTTGCCTTCTCTATGTTCTATTACATTTAATTCTTCTTTTAAAATGTTTAATTCATTTCTAGTGTAAAAAGATTCAAAACCTACTATCAATATATTTTTCTTAATATCATCATTATTTCCTTGTCCAAGGTAAATACTTTCTAATAACTGATACTTAGTTTCAGGATACTTATCATTTAGGTCTTCTACATCTAAATTATTGAAATCATACAGTATTTTATCTAGAATTTCATCTTCCAATTTTTCATAGAGGGTGTTTACTTCTTCAGGAGATTCAATTTCTATTAGAGTAATTAAGAATTCTTCTTTGATATTATCATCTATTAGGTTATCTTCTTGTTTATAATTACTGAATCGAATACATGCTTCTCCGTTATGTTTTACATATATCTTATTATTTTCGGGAATCTTTTGGGTTGTTTTATTAAGATTTGGTAATTCCTATTCAGTTCCTTCATAGGTTTCACTACTTACTTTTCTAGCTTCGATCATTTGAACATATTTACTACTAAATGGCTTGACTATTTCGTCAAATTGAGCTTAAAACTTTACGCTATACTGATTAACTGGTTTTCCCATAAATAAAGTATTAATCAATAAGTTTTCATATTATCCTGCCATATTATATCCCTTTGTAGATATTACTATCTTAATATGTTTGCTAAATTCTCTAGTAGTCATTGTAAAATTAAGTGTACATCCTACAATGACTGTGTTAACTGCTAAATCTATCTCTGCGCTAGCAATTTGTGCTTGTAGATGGTTAGTCCATCTATCGTCTTAAATATAGACAAGTGCTTTGGTATCTACTTCTGACCTATTTAATCCTACTATACCAATCATTATTACACCAAAATGCATGAGATCTAATTTACTTTTGTTTAATTCATGATAAGCTTCTGGTGTTATTAGATCAAGTATTACTTGTTTGTTAACTACGCTTATATTTCTTTTGCTAAGATGGTTATAAATTTAACAGATTATTTGAACAAAGACTGACCTTATTAGATACTTTCTTCCTACAATTTTCTATATAATTTTGAGCATCATGCTTACTATCATATAGATCTTTTTTTGCATTATTTCTTTGGCTTTTCTAAGGATAAAGGCCATTCTTTATAAAGTTGCAGGAGATTTACACACTTGGTATCTTTAGTTGAGAAGGAATTAGTTGATATTTTTAAATCCTTTATTGTATCAATAAGTTCGATTAATTCTTTAGAAGTCTATTGGGGAATACTTTTTTGTATGACTTCTAATTTTTCTTCAAGCTTATTAACTTTTTCAGTTAACTGGAGTAATAATTGAATTAAAATATTATTTTGTCTAATTTGCATATTGGTAGATTTTACGTCTGTCGTAAAACTTGTAAGCCTTATAGGTTCTTTATCTATTTTATAGATCTCAGATATAACTTGTAAATAATCAGGATTACTAATGCTCATAAATTATTGTAACAACTTTTGAATATCTTCTTTTAGTGATTTTAAATAATCTATAATTATTTTTTAATTTTCAGAAATATTTTTAATATCACTACTTATATCTTTAATGGTAGAAATGATAATTTTGTTATCTATATTTCTAGGACTAAAATTATGATCAACTTGTGTTTTAATATAATCTAGGTTTTCTCGAGTCGTTTAAGTGAAGAGTCAATAGTATTAAATTCTATTATATTCATAAAATTGTTTAAAACCTTTGTCATTTAACTTCTAAATTATTTTGAATAAGGATAATTTTAGATTTAAGTTTTTCTATTCGTCATTGTAGACTATGTGTGGTATTTTCGAGTTCCAGTGAAGTATAACAATTCCTAAATGCTATTTGAGAACATTCCAGAGATTCTAAAAGTTGTTCTTTAGACAAATTATGAATAAACTAAACATTAGGGGTGAATATATAATTTTAAGTAAAGAGTGTGGTAGTTCTGTAAATATCTATTAGACTAAGCTGTGGTCCACTGTCCTAGTTGTTTTTATCTGATTGGTGTAGTGCATAAATGACGTGGCGGACTTGGTTCATGCAAAAATTTCTCCCCATTCGCCGATTTCTCTGAAGTCTGAACCCTACCTTTCTCTCTCTAAACCCAAAAGCTTGGGTTTCGTTTTGATTCGGCTAGAATCGTCTGAAAGCGATGAAGGTTTTGAAATCGTCTGTGGGAGACGGTGATGCCTGGCCACCGGGGTTCCGATTTCATCCGACCGACGAAGAACTTGTGCTGTACTATCTCAAGAGGAAGATCTGTCGCATGCGGCTCAAGCTCGACATCATCGCAGAGACCGATGTCTACAAATGGGATCCAGAAGAGTTGCCAGGTATCAATATGATCTCTATATATCTATCTATATTAAGTCATGGTATCTTCACTTTTTATGCGTTGACCTGATTTACTATCGTGTTTGATAGTTTTTTTCTATTTGGGTGTGATTTTTTTTTTTTTTTTTTTTTTTTTCTTGACTCTATTCACTGTTGTGTTGGGTTGATATTTCATTCGGGTATGCCTTGTTTTATTGAATTATCGGTTTTTTCTATTTGGGTGGTCGAATTGAATATTTCATTTGGGTCTCTTGAAATATCTATTATGATTCTTGAAATTTCGATTACGATCATCAATACATCCAGTATGTATATGTTATATGTGTGTGTGACTGTGTATTCGTGTTCAGAGTTTGTTTAGATTGAAGTCAAGGGTTGTTCTTTATTCAAGCATTTGTCTTTGGTATGTTGAACTTTGGGTTCAGTTCAGTGTTCTTACTTTGGTCCGATGATTCTTGTTTGATTAATGTAGTGTAGGTAAAAACCACTCTTTCATCAATTTTTCCCATTATTTTTTTAATTCAGTTTCATATTTAAGATTCATAGTGGGTAAATTCTTGTTTTTGTAATTATATTTTGTTCTATGTTTACATTGTAATTATATTTTTTTCTATGTTTACATAAATATTGGAAATTATGTACTAGAAAGTAGGATTCTTTAGTAACCAGTTCTATAATTTTTGGCGAACTCTTAGCCAAATGTATATATATATAGAGAGAGATGGGAATTTGAATGCTCAAGTTCAGAAATTCAGAAATTTTGGTAGATGATGCAAATGCTAGATTTTTCTTTCTGTAACAAATAAAAACCTTCACTTCCATAAAAATGCTATTGATATGGCATTCTTCAATCCAACAATGTGCTATTTGAAATCCATGACATTTGCTTCCAAAGCTGGTCTTCGAGAAATTAAAAGCAAGAGTAACACTCAAAAAGAGCTGACTAAAGTTTTTAACTAGGTAAAGGTTTTCTTGCTAGACATGTTCTTTAGATCATTGGGAAGATTCTTGAAAACCATGCTAATAGATGATGTGGTTACAGTAGTTGTGCCTTGTGATCTATTTAAAGTCTGATTTTGTGATAATCATTGAAAATCCTTTTGTTTGGGAAGGTGATTCTGTGTGTGTGTGTGTGTTTTGCATCATCTGATGCTTGTTACTTGTTAGACCACATCTGAGGAGGCCTCTTAGTCCCATAGAGAATTGGGGTGCAGTTGGTGTTTTCCCATTTAGCTAAACGAACCCATTTTATCTGAAAAATATAACATAATTATATGTATGCAATATGTAATTATCTGAAAAATATACGAACCTACTGACCTGTATATTTTGACCCTGAGTCTGGGCTATTATTTTTCATCTGATTGCTTATGGATAGTGTGTTGTTCAGTGTATATTTTAATATGAAAAGTAGGGAAGTCGGTTATTCTTCATTAAGCCACAGGATATAATTCGTTATAGGATGCTACATCTGTTGATAATCAGCAGTACTTCACAATTTGTTGGCTAAAATGGATATGATCCTTCATTCTGTACTTTCTATTTTGTATAAACTATTTGCAAAAGGCTAAAGTGCCAAAAATTAAGTGCTTAACTGCCTCCCTTTATTCACACTGCTGCTTTCCGATTGATGGTAACAGCGTCACATTTGTAGTAAGTTGTATATCGTCGTCTAAGACACTGGAATATCGATTATGATCATCAAGACATCCAGTATCTAGATGTGTGTGCCTGTGTTTTTTTCAGAGTTTTTTTAGATTGAAGTCTTGTTCTTTATGCAAGCATTTGTCTTTGGTATGCTGAACTTTTGGTTTAATTCAGTGTTATTGGGTACTTGTTTGATCAACGTAGTGTAGGTAAAGACCACTCTTTCATCAAATTTTTTAATTATTTTTCTAATTCAGCTTCATATTTAAGATTCAGAGTGTGTAAATTCTTGTTTTTGTAATTATATTTTGTTCTTCTCTGGTACCTTTTTAAATTTTAGATGACTTCACAGTTTGTTCATAATATAACTTAGACTATGCACCTGTTCTAATTGCTACTTGTTAATGGTATACTGTTTATTTCAGTTTGTTGAATTTGAGAATCAACTGAATTTTGCAAAATTTTCGAATGCAGGGCAATCTATATTAAAGACTGGGGACAGACAATGGTTCTTTTTCAGCCCTAGAGATAGGAAGTACCCCAACGGAGCTAGATCAAATAGGGCAACCAGACATGGGTACTGGAAAGCAACCGGAAAGGACCGTGCCGTTAAATGCAATTCTCGTTCTGTTGGGGTGAAGAAGACTCTGGTTTTCTACAAAGGTCGTGCACCTAGTGGTGAACGCACAGATTGGGTGATGCACGAGTACACCATGGACGAAGAGGAACTCAAGAAATGCCAATCTGCACAGGACTATTTTGCATTGTATAAAGTCTTCAAGAAGAGTGGACCTGGTCCAAAAAGCGGCGAACAGTATGGTGCTCCATTTAAGGAAGAGGATTGGGCTGAGGAGGAGTACTCAAATGGTAATCATGATCTCCAGGAAAATTCTGTGATGCAGGTCAATGATGTTGCTTCCGCCTCTATGGCACCAGTCCGAGAGGATGAAACTGGTAACATCAGGGCAAATGGTCATGTGTCTTCTAAAAGGGATCTCGAGGAGTTCATGAACCAAATTACGGATGAACCTTCTTTTACCCAACTACTCGCTGTGGTGGATCCATTGGTGGATCCATCCTTTAGGGAAGCCAATAGTCTTGGACAGAGCATAGTGACCCACCCAAACAGCCAGCAGTATGATTTGCAGTCAAGCTTTGACTTGACTCGGTCTGCCATCCCTAATGCACAAATGCATGAGGCACTTGAGGTCACATCTGCTGTGAATGTTTGTGAACAGGGACCTAATGCAACTGAGGATGATTTCATTGAAGATTTAATTGAAATGGATGATCTTTTTGAAATGGATGATCTTGTTGGTCCCGTAGCTGCTGTTCAGGACATTGAGAACTTGCAGTTTTCTGAGTTGAATGGATTGGCTGAGGTGGAGAAATTGAGTGAGGTTGATGACCTCTACCTGGACACAGCCATGTTTCTTCATGACATAAACCAAGGGCCACAGTCGCCAGAGTCATATTTTAATAATCTAGAGGATGGGATGCTAAATCCCCTGGATTTCCAGTTTGATTCCTGTTTGAATGATGCAAATCACAGCATAATTACACCAGCAGTATCAAATCACGGTACTGTTCCTGAACCAGCTTCAGGTGAATATCTCTACAGGTTTTAATTTTGATGGCTGTAATCTGCTGGTTGTAGTTTACGAGTCCTTTTTGAAGCTATGATGTTTTTTTTTTTTTTTGAGTTATTGTTTTATGTATCTGTTATCTGACTGCATAGAGCTCTTGACCAGATGGATGGTTTTTTGGTAGACCATGTCATCATCCAGATGGTGAAAGCCCTTTTGCCCCAGTGGGAGAAGGGAACTTTTGAACCAAGCTTCAAGAGCTCTTCTGCTAATAACTCTCAGGTGTAAATTATAGCTAATGTCAGGAAGTTTCTGGTGATGTTTAGGTGTGGTATGCGCCGCTGGTAATTCTGGAAATCTTCCTACTAGTACAAATCAAAATGAAAGTGGCAAAGAGGACGATGGTACAGTTACGTGGTTCTCTTATGCTCTATGGTCATTTGTGGAGTCGATACCCACCACTCCGGCTTTCGGATCAGAGAGTGCCTTGGTGAATAGGGCTTTTGAGCGAATGTCTAGCTTTGGCAGGGTGAGGATCGACGCAGGGAACACAAATGTTGCTGCAGGTAACTCCACTGCAACTGTAATAAGATCAGGCAAATATAATTGTAATTTTTTGTGTTTTTCTGTTGGTAGAGTGGTGTGTGCTATATTGTGGATGATAGGATCTGTAAAGTGTAAAGTGTCTTTGGAAGATTCATTTCTTATTCAATTCAATTGGTTCATTTTATAATTTTTTTTGTCAGTCGTTGGGTTTATGGGCAAAGCCTATTTTGAATTTTTTCTTTAAATTTATTTTTACTGTACTTATGTCATATTATTATGTACTTATAAAAAATATCAGTAATACATGCATATTTTGCCTTTGCCATGATATTTTTTAATAAATTCAAATATGGAAAAAGAGGGGAAAGAAAAAAAAAATTTGGCCTAGTTGATATGAAAAAAAAAAAAAGAAAAAAAAAAGGGGGTTGTTCTGTATACCCGCCTGACCCGTGAAAATTCAGATTGGGTGTCACGCTTTGAAGCCCATGCTTTGAATATAATTGGGTTGGTCCAATCTGAAGTTGTGTTGAGGTTGGGTTTGGGTTGGGCTGGGCAGGGCAGGCCCAAGTTGCACCCCTCACATTACAACGGGCCTAATACTTTGTCACTATAAAAAAAGAAGACGAAGAAGATTAAAAAAAAAAAAAAAAAAAAAAAAAACCCTTAAATGCTGCATCTTAATGTTTGGAATGATAATTAGACTGAGTTCTAAACCATTTTATGAGATCTTCCTCCTTAATTTAAAGAAAGAAATTATTGCTAATAATAGAGGTCAAATCATAAGCAAGGCCGGTCCATTCCCAAAATTTTGAGAGTTTGAAATTTTAAGACCCTCTGTGCATATCAAGAGTGCGAAATTTTTAATAAAATGAAATATTTGAAGGGTCTTACATTTAAAACACAACTTAATTACAAAAAAAAAAACACAACTTAATTACAAAAGAAAATATTTCAAACACAACTTAATCACAAAAATAAAAATTTAACTTCATATTAAAGTAAATGTGATCGTCTTACATTTTGGGTTGCAAAATTATCAATTAAAGTGTTCCAATCAACTTTCTTCAACATATATTCCGTATTTTTCAATAGAAATCATAGTCAATCCATTCAATCTCTTATGACATCGTCAACAATAGTTAAGATTTGATTAACTTAACTATGAAAATCTTCTCTCAACAATTGTAATTAAGATATTCAACAGTACTCTATACGCAATGCAAACATTTAGAAAATAATAAACTAGTATTTTTATAAAATCTAATAGTTCAATTGTCTTTTGTGTTTCTTTTGGTAAAGCTTATCTTAAGACTTATAACTCAGAAAATAATTATGTTCCGTTAATATGAGAAATCATGTCACGTTTTAAGAGATTTTCAAGTTTAATTTGGAGAATGTGACAATTAATTGCACCCATAATTTAAAATTTTAGTTGTTTGGACTGAGTTTAACGGAGCCTGTCATGCATGCACATCAACACAAAAATAATATAATAATAAAATAAATTAGTATTTGACTATAAATTTAAAAAATTGAGGGTAGGAAACAAAATATTATTACTGTAGAAATTATTGTATTACATATATAAATTGATATTATAAGTAAGTGTGTTTATTGAATTTTTTTTCAAACAGAATATGTAATCTCTGTAAGGGAAAAAAAAAAATGTACATGATGTTTGGACATAAATAAAGCTATTAAGGACGGATCTAGAAATATATTTTTTTAAAGAAGACTTGATCTTAATGCTAATAATATACATGATGTTTGACGCTTCTATTAATGTAAAAAAAAAAGTAAGCATACAGAGAGAAAGCAAAAGAGTCAAAGAATATAAAGAGAAGACGTTGGAGATGGTAAAGATGTATTTTTTTTGTCATTATTTTTGTCCTTTTATTTATAAATATATCTGAGTGGAGCGTTTGACAATTCACAAAAACAATAGATATGATATGAATATATGACAATTCATTGCAATAAATCAATATAAAAATTATTTTCTTTCAAAATACGACTTCAATTATTTAAAATATTTATTTCAATGATTATCACATTAATAAAAAAAAATAATAATAATAAAGACTTAAAAAAATGAAGACTTCTATTGGTATTACGTATTTTTTTAAAGAAATAAAAAAATTCAAATTTTTTTTATTGATAGGTAAAAAATCAAAATTATCAACACAGCAACAAACATATTGTAAATGATCCACTTGGGATATATGGCCCCCAAGGCCGAGTTTTGCTGCTCCTGTAGTAATTTACTCGGTCTGAATAAAAAAAATGCCCTTCCAAATTCTGGAAAATTACTGTTGATTTCGTTTTAGCCGAATCGTACGGCTTTGAAACAGAATCCAATGGGGCTCCCAGAATTTCATGTGATTTGAAGATTGACATTCAGAACCCCATGAAACCAATTAAGAATAGTCATTTTAAACACAACTTAATCACGAAAATAAAACACAACTTAATTACAAAAATAAAATATTTAGAATACAACTTAATCACAAAAATAAAAATTCAACTTCATATTAAGGTAAATGTGATCGTTTTGCATTTTGAGCTGCAAAATTATCAATTAAAGTGTTCCAATCAAGTTTCTTCAACATATATTTTCAATTCAATCCATTAAATCTCTAGTGACATCGTCCACCATCCAAACATTTAGAAAACAATAAACTAGTATTTTTATAAAATCTAATATTTCAATTGCCTTTTGTGTTTCTTTTGGTAAAGCTTATCTTTAAGACTTGTTACTAAGATAATAATTATCAATATGAGAAATCATGTCATGTTTTAAGAGATTACTAGTTACTAGGATAATAATTATAAATATTAGAAATCATGTCATGTTTTAAGAGATCTTCAAGTTTATTTTGGAAAATGTGACAATTAATTGCACCCATAAGTTCAAATTTTAGTTATTTGGAATGAGCTTAACGAACCTGCCATGCATGCACATAAATACAAAAATAATAATATAATAAATAAATTAGTATTTGAGTTTAAATTTAAAAAATTGAGGGTCAGAAACAAAATATTGTTACTGTACAAATTATTGTATTACATATTTATAAGTAAATGTGTTTATTGAATTTTTTTTAAAAACAAAATATGTAATCTCTATAAGGAAAAAAAACTGAGCAAAAGTACAAGGATTATGAATTATAAACGTAGTATATTTTTACAATTTTCTCGCCCTGACCTTCTACACAAGTTGGGTCTAAGATTCTACAAAATAAATAAATAGTATCCAAATTTAGAAGAAACAAAAAATATTTGGAAAACAAATCACGTACACTAAAGCATAGAATTATAAAATCATATTCTATTAATACATTTACTCACCCTTATTCAACAACCACAACCGAATCTTTTTTATTTATTTTTCTGGTAGTCTTCAAACAAAGAACCACTATTATACATAAAACCATAGAAGAACCACAAACGCTTGAAACGTTTGAACGAGCTTGTAATTTAATTGTTTTAAAATTAATTATGTATTATTTTTTATTTTTGTCAAAAGCAGCAAGAATGCTCTGTTTTTTCTACACTAACACAATACCTAAATTGAATATTTTGGACCTAAATAGAGCAACAGAGAGGTTGAAAAGCAGAGTGATTGAGAGACCAGTTGCATTAACTCTAGATGAGAACCCCAAGGGGTTGGCCTAGTGGAAAAGACTTAGGCCTTGGAGTCTCATTAAGTTTCAGGTTTTAAGTTCGATTCTTCTTAGGCGCAAGCAATTTCTTGAAGTCACAATCGCGGATATAGTTTGAGTTTTACCTGATTCTTGTAGAGGTCGCCTTACACGAGTCCCGTGAATTAATCAGGGACAACGCTCCGGACACCCCACTTATCGAAAATAACTCTAGACGGAACTAAGTTCTATTCAAAATTTTAGAAGACAAAGTCAAGTCATTTGAGCTATGATTATTATTATTATTATTATTATTTATACTATTTTAACAAAACTATAATTATATTCTTAGGAGTTACATTCATCACTACTAACTATACATGACAACAAGAAGAACAAAATTCAATTATTTAGGGGAGTTTATGTCAAAAAAAAAAATTCCTATGGTGTTATTGAGCCAAAAAGTGAAAGTAGTGATGTTATAATAACAAAAATGCCCATGAGTTTAAATTAATACAAATACCTTGAAACAATTTTCTTATTATTTTTTTTAAAAAAAAAAAAACGAAAAGGAAAAGAAAAAGTAAAATGAAATTCATAAATATTAAAACCTAAATTTTCTTAAATTTATGTTAAGAGGCATTCTGGTTATAAGATCACTTTAATGGTGTGCAATTTTCAGAAATTTCTTAAAGTTTAATTTTTAAAGGAAAAAAAAAATCTAAATTTTCTTAAAATTTATATTAAGGGATATTTTTGCTATTGTAACATCATTTTGCAACAATTGGATATTTTACAGTTTATGTCAAAAAAAAAAAAAAAAATTGCAAGAGAGTTTGGGTCAAATATTAAAAGTAAAAGGAGATTTTATGCATTCTATTTTAAATTTTAAAGTGTGTCATAGTGTGCTATTTCATCCATAGGGATACGATAAATCTAAAAATAATAAGATATGGTATGACATGAATACATCAAAAATAATAATTATATATATATATATATATATAATTTTTTTTATTTATCATTTTATCCATATAATTATAAATCAATCAATAATATGGAGTTTAGAGTTAAATATTTGTTATTTTTGTTTTCTAAGTTTTATATTATTTTCTAATTAACCTATAATCTATCTTAAATTGTGTTGAATTTTATTTTTTGAAAAAAATGCCATATCCTAAAAGTATCCGAAACATATCCTTGTATGGCATGAATACGTCAAATATAATAATATAATATATATTATTACATATATATGAATAATATATATATATTTTTATCATTTATCAGTATAATTATAAATCAATCAATAATTTAGAGTTTAGAGCTAAATATTTATTATTTTTTGTCTTCTAAAGATTCTATTATTTTCTAATTAACTTATAATCTATTTTAAATTGTGTTGAATTTTATTCTTTTTAAAAAAAAGAATTATAAAATTACCATGTCATATTCTGAAAATGTTCGAAACATATGAAAAAATAATATACGGAGTATTTATTGTCCAGACTATTTTATCTACGTATTTAAAAATAGGGATAATTTCACCAATACCTCCAGTAGTTTGGCCAAATATCAGTCTAAAACATTTTTCGAAAATAACTATCAGTCACATTACAAACGTTTGCTCCGCTTTTCACTCACACCCCAAAAGTCAGTTTACAGGTGTGTCAGACCACTTTTTACATGTAAAAAGACATTCTTACCCTTTGACTTTGGTTTGGCCTATTTAATTATTTTTTTATGATTGAAATGACATATTTACCCTTATAATGTTAGACTTTTATACCCCTCACATGTTTTACTCTTCTCTATCCTTGATGGTTTACGGAAGCATATTCCTGTGCTTTGCATATGAAGAAAACCACTCGTGCTTGTGCTTGTGCTTGTCGACCTAAGCTCGTGCTTTTCGCCGGTGAGAGAGCTTGATGTTGGTTGACAATGAAGCAAGAACTGGGTTGCTGCACCTCTGCAACTTCCGGTGAATAAAATAGAGGACTTTAGCGGTGGAGAGTTTTAGATTCCGGTGACAAGTTGAGGAACCAATCCTCTGATAGGTGTTGGGTTAGGATTAGGTGGTGAAGTGCTCGCCGGAGTTGATTTCCGGAAAATGATTTTGTTTCGTGGTTGAAGAAAACAGGTGATTCCGGAATCTCTCCGGTGAAATTGTTGAATGACAGATCAAGAGTGGAGTTCGTCAGAATTTTGTCTGCAAAATAATGTTTGGACGGAAAATGAAATTAAGAATATGAATGTAGTTGGTGGTATTAAGTATCGAAATATATTATTTTACAGGTATGCAAGTACCGTTTCAGTAATACATATTGTTAGTATGAAATAGTGTACATAGAATGTTTAGTTTTCCAGTTTCCACCATTACTTCTGACAAAAAAACTTCTTTTCTTCTCAACAGTCCCCTTTCGCTATGGACTGTCTCTGTCTCTCTCCATAAAGAAACCCAACAACAGAGGTCTTCTGTGACGATAGAAGTTTGATACACCATATCAGTTTCAATTCCTCTTCAATCGCCCTTAACATCAACCCCATACCCAACCTCTCAATCGTCACCCAAGGATAAGACCATGGATCACGATCTTGATCCGACCCACAATGAACGGCTGTCACGAACGCCCTGAGACAACAACGATTCCGGTCACGACGCTCCTCGAACCCAGTTCCACGACCATAGCCCGATCTTGATTCGACCCATAGCAAACGGCTGGTGCGACGGTCCGAGCTCTGTGACGCCGCCTTTGTGGTGGTGGTGACTTGTGAACGCTGTTGTGGAGCATCGCAAAATCATGGAGGGCCACCGCCGTTTTGAGCTCGCCACGTTGCGATGGTCGTCGACTATCTTTCATGTTCTCTGTTATATATACATGTACATATATATATTTACCCACATATATATATTTACCCACATATATATATATATACCTTTGTGTGTGCAAATATATGTGTAATGTATATGATGGGTGTGTCTGCAATCCAAACTGTTTGTTCATGGATATATACATAGTAGCAAAGCAAACAGACATTAAAAATTCCAAACGAAGCTCTGTTTTGAAGCTTGTCGGTCTTTGGTTTGATGGAGCGTTGGACACTCGTCGGTTCCCCTGTTTTTTTTCCCTCTGCTGAATCAGTCTCGGTTGCCGGATCAGTGCACCCACCTTCGCCGGCGATCTATACAATCAATCAAGTTCTGCATCTCCAAATTTGTCATCGTAGTTTCTGATTGCCGGAACAGTTCTTGCTAAACTGTAAGTTCAGTCTCCTCGGTTCAGTCCGTGCTCACCGGCTCAGTTCGCGTCTCGCCGGGCACGATAGTTCTTGCTCTTGCCGTTCCGTGTTCGGAGTTCAGATCCTTGTCAAAACAACTCTCTACTCCTAATCGTCATTCAGATCCACTCATATATATATATATATATATATATAATTATATATAATTTGTAATTTTATAAATATGATTAAAAAATTAGGACCATAGTTATTTTCAAAAAATATTTTAGATTGATATTTGATCAAATCTCATGAGGTGTCAGAGAAATTAACCCTTAAAAATATATATATTGCTGCTTCCTGGATATACCTATATTGTTTTTTTTGAAAAAAAGAACAAAGCTGACAAATCCACTCTCTTTTTTTATTTATATATTAATCAAATCGTGGACTAAATGATAAAAAACAATCAATAAGGAGAGGCAACCAAGCTCACTAAGCCTGAGTCCACCTAACCACAACCTTAAATCCATAAACCAATTTCTCGGAAACTTCACGTCCGCTTCAGTCAACTATATTTCTTTGACCAAACCACTCCTTATTCAGTCTCTGCGGTTCGCGATTTCTCAGAACCCTACTTCTCATCTACGCTATCTTTCTCTCTCTAAAGAGCCAAAAAGCTAGGGTTTCGATCGAGAGGGAGAAGTCACTTCTCTCTCTATCTCTAAACCCTATCATCATATTATCAATTCCGATTCTGAACTCTCTCGATTCTTCTAATTGTTTGTTTATTTATATATATAAGTAGTTTTGATTCAACTAAGATCGTCTGAAAGCCATGAAGGTCTTGAATTCGTCTGTGTGTGTGGGAGACGGTGATGTCTGGCCACCGGGGTTCCGATTCCATCCCACCGACGAAGAGCTCGTGTTATACTATCTCAAGAGGAAGATCTGTCGCCTGCGGCTCAAGCTCGACATCATCGCAGAGACCGATGTCTACAAGTGGGATCCAGAGGAGTTGCCAGGTATCAATCTGATCTCTCTATATCTATCTATATGCAGGCATGGTTTCTTCGCTTTTTGTGCGTTGACCTGATTTACTGTTGTGTTTGATTGTTTTTGTGTTTGGGTGGCCTTTTATTTTCTTGACTCATCGGTTAATATGATTCACTGTTGTGTTGGATTGATATTTCATTTGGGTATGCCTTGTTTTCTTGAATTATTGTTTTTTCTATTTGGGTGGTCGAATTGGATTTTTTATTTGGGTCTGCGTTATGATTCTTGAAATATCGATTATGATCATCAATGCATCTAGCCAGTATCTATACGTGTGTGCCTGTGTTGTGTTTTTTATGGCGCGAGTTATTCGTGTTCAGAGTTTGTTTAGATTGAAGTCAAGGGTTTCTTTATGCAAGCATTAATTTGTCTTTGGTATGTTGAACTTTGGGTTCAGTTCGGTTCAGTTTCTCACTTTGGTGGAGATGATTTGGGTACTTGTTCTTACTTTGATTAACTTTTGGTAAAAACCACTCTTTCATCAATTTTTCCCATTAGTTTTCTAATTCAGCTTCATATTTAAGATTCATAGGGTGTAAATTCTTGTTGTTGTAATTATATTTTGTTCTTCTCTAATGTCTTTTTAAATTTTGGATGACTCCACAGTTTGTTCATAATATAACTTAGTTCTAATTGCTACTTGTTAGTAAACAAAACCAATTGAAACATTGATTTGGGTTTAATCCAATGGTTTGTTTGGTTAGTTGGAAGTTAAAACATTTGTTTAGGTTCACTTTCAAAATTATGTGGCTGATTGTTATAACTATCTGAAGAATCACAGTGAACTCTCCAAATGAGATCAACATTGAGGAGCTCGAGCAGGCCTCACTAAAAAAAGGAAAATGAAGGAATTAAAATAACCAAAGTAATTGCAAATTTTTAGCTGCGTGATATCCTATCTGATTTTTCAACACATTTTTCTAGATTGATTGACTTTGAGATTTTGTTTGGCTGATTAAGTTGGTACAGTGGATGTAGGGTTAGCAATGTTGAAGCTTAGAGATATGCAATGCGAATTGAGACAGACAATTGTTTTTCAATTTTTTGTATATGTTTTGAAATTATCAATTGTATATCATACCCTTATGAATACCCTTATGAATCTGGTGGACAGGTAGTTAATGGTACTGTTTGTTGAATTTGATTTACTACTATATTGCAGTTGATTAACTGAATTTTGCAAAATTTTGAAATGCAGGACAATCTAAATTAAAGACTGGGGACAGACAATGGTTCTTTTTCAGCCCTAGGGATAGAAAGTACCCTAATGGAGCTAGATCAAATAGGGCAACCAGACATGGGTACTGGAAAGCAACTGGAAAGGACCGCTCTATTGCATACAAATCTCGTTCTGTTGGGGTGAAGAAGACTCTGATTTTCTACAAAGGTCGTGCACCTAGTGGTGAACGCACAGATTGGGTGATGCATGAATATACCATGGATGAAGAGGAGCTCAAGAAATGTCAATCCGTACAGGATTATTATGCTTTGTATAAAGTCTTCAAGAAGAGTGGACCTGGTCCCAAAAATGGTGAACAATATGGTGCTCCTTTTAAGGAAGAGGATTGGGCTGAGGATGAGTACTCAAATGTTAATGATCACGCTCTCCAGGAAAATTCTGTGATGCAGGTAAATGATGTTTCTTCTGTTGATAATAACATCAGGGCTAATGGTCAATTGCAGTCTCCTTTAAGGGATCTCGAGGAGCTCATGAACCGAAGTACGGATGAGCCTGCTTTTGCCCAACCACTCGCTGTTCAGCAAGTTTTTGGTGAAGAAGAAACACAAAGTACTATGGTGGATCCATCCTTTATTGGACAGAGCATAGTGACCCACCCAAGCACGCTGCAGTATGATTTGCAGACAAGCTTTGACTTGACTCGGTCAGCCATCTCTAATGTACAATTGCATGAGGCACTTGAGGTCACATCTGTTCCGAATGTTTGTGAACAGGGACCTCATGTAACTGAGGAAGATTTCCTTGAAGATTATCTTGAAATGGATGATCTTGTTAGTCCAGTATCTGCTGTTCAAAACATTCAAAACCCTGTGGAGAACTTACAATATTCTCAGTTCGATGGATTGAGTGAGTTTGACCTCTACCAGGATGCAGCCATGTTTGTTCATGACATGGCGCCGGTTGCAACTTTAACAGTGCCACATTTGTGTTCAAATAATATTGAAAATGGAATGGTGAATTCCTTATCACATACATACTTACAAAATTTTCAGAATGAGATTGTAAACCAAGGTCCAGAGTTATATTTTAACAATCAAGAGAATGAGATGGTAAATCCCCTGGATTTCCAGTTTGATTCCCGTTCAAATGATGCTAGCGGTCAGTTGTGGATGCATCATCAAAGAAGCAGCATAATTACACCAGCAGCATCAAATCACGGTACTGTTCCCGAACCAGCTTCAGGTGAATATTGCTACAGGTTTTAATTTTGATGGCTGTAATCTGCTATTAGTTTCTACTGTGGTTGTAGTTTATGAACTTTTTTAAAGCTATGATTTTTTATATTTTTTATTTTGAGTTATTGTTTTATGAATCTGTTATCTGACTGCATAGAGCTCTTGACCAGATGGATGGTTTTGGTAGACCATGTCATCATCCAGATGGTGAAAACCCTTTTGCCCCAGTGGGAGAAGGGAACTTTTGAACCAAGCTTCAAGAGCTCTTCTGCTAATAACTCAGGTGTAAATTATAGCTAATGTCAGGCAGTTTCTGGTGATGTTTAGGTGTGGTATATGCTGGTAATTCTGGAAATCTTCCTACTAGTGCAAATCAAAATGAAAGTGGCAAAGAGGAGGATGGTACAGTTACGTGGTTGTCTTCTGCTCTATGGTCATTTGTGGAGTCAATACCCACCACTCCGGCTTTTGCATCAGAGAATGCCTTGGTGAACAGGGCTTTTGAGCGAATGTCTAGCTTTGGCAGGGTGAGGATCGACGCAGGGAACACAAATGTTGCTGCAGGTAACTCCACTGCAACTGTAAGAAGATCAGGCAAATATAGTAGTAAATTTTTGTGTTTTTCTGTTCTTGGAATTGTGTGCGCTATATTGTGGGTGATGGTAGGATCTGTAAACATCTTTGGAAGATTCATTTCTTCATGAACCTATAAATGGGGTAGCCTGCCATTTTGTTCCCGGTACTCCACTGGAATCACTCCACTGGAATCAATTGAATCCTAAGTTATTTTGCAAATAAAGGAATTCAACCTGTATGTGAATGTTCTTTTTTAGTTTCCTTCTCTAGTAAGAAAAAATGATCACCGTGCTTTGGGTTTGAGTGGTTTTTACTCCACCTATGGTTCAAATACCAACCGAAGTTGGACTAGGATGGTTTGTGTGTGTATATGTGTGTTAGCTTTTCTTTATTGATTTTTTCCCCAAAAGTAATTGCCCAATAAAGGATATTTGTGTGTGTGTGTGTGTGTGTGTGTGTGGCGTGTGGCGTGTGGCGTTTCGGTGGTTCTATGCTCCTCATCCTCACTCATAGGCCCTACGAGAAGAGAAGAGGAGAGAGTAGTATAACCCAGCCAAAACTATGAGAAACCTCATAAATTTTGCAGTGGTTTTGTAGAATTGATGATTTTTTGTGCATTCAACAACATTGTGTGGGTGTGGGAGTCTGGTTGCATAACGGGTCGGGCTGTGGTTTTGGGAAACCCAGACAATGTGGGGGTGTTTTCCTTTGAAATACACAAAATATGTGACTTAAAAGTAATATATGACCGAGTATTTGGGTGTTCCACTTGGAATACACATGTATGTATAGACAATAGATGTGGAACAATTCATAGCAACCACCTATGTCACAGGAGTGAGTTTGATTTCCACACACAAACACACTCAAATGTCAAACTAGCATGGGCACTCACACGCCTTGTTTGGTTTGTTAAAGGTAATTTAAAAGGAGACTATTTTTGGAGGAAAAAAAAAAAAAAAAAATCCTTCTTAACTGAAGGTCAAAGAATTGAGTCTTATCAAGACTAAAAGAGGGAAGTGAATGACCGTCCTTGATGCGTACCATGGCTAAGCCCCAAAACGGAGCCGTTTTCAAAATTTGTTGGCACCACCTCTTTCTGAGGCACTGGTTTATTTAATCATCGGGACTCCCAAACACACGAAATTTTTTATTCAACAGTATAACATTGCCTGTACAATTGTGTTTTATTTTTGGATTCAAACCTAGAGAAATTAGGAATGTTGGATTTGTTTCAAATTAGATTATTTAACTATATAAAAACTCTCAAATATTTTTTTTCTCATTTCGATTACTTTGCGACCACTGCAACTCATAAACACAATTGTTAATATTTGCTAGGGGTGACAATATAAACTCAAACCAAAGCCGTCCAGACTTACCTATTAAAATTAAATTATTTGACTATTTAAATTTAAGTAAAGTGAGTGGATCAATAATGGATGAAAAGCTGGCACACATTCAATTTGAGGGTCAATAGTGGGTTAGAATTAAGTAAAGTGAGTGGATTAATAATGGATAAAAAGCTGGCACACATTCAATTTGAGGGTCAATGGTGGGTTAGAACTGTGGTAACCATCTAAACCCGCTCAGCCAATTTTTTTTTTTTTTTCTTTTCATTTTTCTATCACAAAAAGAAAAAAAAATTGTAACGCTCTGAAAAAAAAAAAATTTAATGTAAAAACAATTTTTTTTTTTGTTATTCAACAATCATAATAGCAATAATATTAATATTACTAAAAGTGTAGGTGTTCTAATATAATTAATATTTTATTATATTAATTACCAATAATAAAAGAACACGTCTTATTTTAATTATCAAATTATAGAGGGTGATTTTAATCACCATCTATGATTTGATAATTAAAAATCACATGTTTTTTTATTATTGGTCTATTAATTATTTAATAATTAAAATATGAGGTATTTATTTATTAGTCGTCCATATCATATTACCCTTGACCTAAGTATTGTCTTTATTTTATTTTCTGTGTCTATGTTTCTGTATCCCTCATATTCTCTCTCTTTCCCCTGTCTCTCTCATCCGGTTTTTATTTATTTATTTATTATTATTATTTTTTATTACTCTCCCATTCTCTCTTCTCTCCATTTCTCTATCCTCCTTTTTTTTCTCCACTCTTTCTTTTTTTGGGTTGTGATAATTTTCAAAGTAAGTTGTATAATAATTTTTTTCTAAAAGAAAAAATTGTAACGAATAAAACCAAAAAATTAATAAAATAATTTGATAATTTATATTTAAAAATATGTAAGTAATTGAATTGATTGTAGATTAACGAGCTAATTTAACACTCAACTTATTACCCATCTAATTGTCACCCCTAATATTTGCATTTGCTCATCTTTTCAATTTATTTATCCCGTGATAAGGGTGTGAAATTAGCATAACCATCAACAATATTTTTTATAATATCTTTATTTATATAAAAAAGATAAACTATACATTACACCCGTGGGTGCTTGTTACACTCATTTTTTAAACTTAATGTCACATATACGACTCTACCTATATTTACACACACTGTCTGCCCTAATAAACATTATGTGCTATGATCTAATTTCTAGAACTTTTACTAATATATTCACACGTTTACAAAATCTACAAAACTCTTCCATAATATTATTCAATCTATCAATTTTTACCAATTCTTTAAAATTTTCTATTTTTCTTTATAATTCTCCACAATGTTCACACAAATGTAAAAAACTTCATAACTCAACTCTTACTCATGTCATGCAGATGCCATGGATAATCTTTCTCATCTACGTGTCGGGAAGCAACTTTAAAAATTATTACTAAATTCCTAAATTACCTTAATAATGAATAAAATGATAAAAATAACCCTACAAATAGTGATGAGATTTCAATTCTCTCTCTCTCATATTCTTTCTCCTCATCTCCCTAGAAATTTGCTTTAAACTTTTCACTCATCCACCACTAGTTCCAGCAAATAACTTTCACAATTTAGGATTCGTTTGGCCATCGCTTTTGCTTTATGCTTTTGTTTTGATCTGAAACAAAGCAGTACTATTTTTACTTTAGAGTGTGTTTAATACTATTTCGAAACTTGGTTAATAATGTAAATTTGTTACAAGATTTTTAGAAATAAAAATATAAAAGTATGTTTGGTAAAAAGTGTTGCAAGTTTGAAAAATTAAATGGCTAGTTAAAAATGTTATTTTGATTTTTATTTATTTATTTATTAAACAATGCTTTGTTATAGTGCGTAAACAAACAAAAACATCATTTTTATTTTTCTAATTTTGGCCCCAATTTTGAAAGCGTTTTGGAACTATTCCAATGATAGCAAACGTTACAAAAAATGCTTCGTATTTTTGTTTCGCTAGAATACACTAGCAAAAATAAAAAATACGAAGCAAAAACATTAGCCAAATACATCCTTAACTTATAAATGTGAAAACTTGACGAGGAAGAGAGAGAAAAAAAAAAATGAAAGGGAGTGCAAAACTACAACATAGGTGAATCTCGACAACAACACAAATTAAACCATTTGAAGAAAAGAGTAATTTAGTCCAACTACGAATATTAAATAAATAAAAATAATTAAAGTTTTCTACAACATGGTGAGCATTTTAGTAATTCTATATTTATATTAGTGGTTGTTTAGTTCCGTTAAGCCTGGTTTTGTTGAGGGGCGTTTGTGAAAATAAAAAATAAAAAATCCAAAAATGGTTTTGTTGCCAATGTTAAGTTCAAAAAGGATTTTAATTTACCAATGACAAAATAGAAAAGTAAAATACAATTATTGTTTAATATACGAAAAAAAAAAAAATCCACATTTTAAATAGAATAGGATTGTGTATGGACACATTCAATAAAGTAGTATTTTTATTTATTTATTTATTTTTTTATAAATTAAATTTGGAGTATACATTTTTTTTAAAAAAAGACAGTAAATATGTGATCAATTATTTATTAACATGTTTGAGTAAATATATGATTAATTATTTATTAAAGAAAAATATATATGAAATTATAAACTAATTAGTACGTATATTAATTTCCTAGCTAGAACATCAATGTGGAAGGATTTTAAATAAGATTTAGCCAATAAACTTGCAAGGAAATTGAATATCTGATTAATTATTTGTAAAAATCATATAAATTAGTTTCTCAAATAAAATAGTTACTTTTGCCTTTTGGTTAATATAAAATATTTAAAAAAAGTAATGAATTTTTTATTTTTATATTTTACGCTCCGTTCATTCCAAATTAAAAGTCTGATTTTGGGGATCTAGTTTTGTAAGAAGATATATATATATATTTTTATTATATTGATAGTAAATGAATTATTAAAATACTCATAGTGGATCCATATAAATGTGATGGTCTATTTCTATAAGTTCAATGGAAAAAGTTAAATTGGCAATGTTAAAAATAATAATAATAATAATTTGATTTTTTAAATGAGTCATTTATTTTGGGTGATTTTTTAAATGTGTCATTTATTTTGGTTTCACCTTCTTCTGATATGAAGGTCAGTTCTCAGAATCGCTCTGTTTTTGGTTCTTCCTCAAACCCTTTTCTCTCTCTCTGTCTAGAAACTTGCAATCATGTATTCTCATCCAACTCAACCCTAATCTGTTACAAGATTCAAAAATTTTCTTTTCTCTTCTTATTTATACTATATTCGTGACCAAATCGGGAGTGATGATGTTTTGGTGACTGCTTTTTGTTTGCCCAGACTTGTTTGGTTCTTCATGAAAAATGGGAACATTCTACGTTCGTTCAGGTTAGTTTTATATAGCTAATAGTAAGAAAAAAAAAAACCCTAATATCTTTACCAGCTTATTTAGGGTTATTTGATTTCATATGTGATTGCATTTGAATTGTTGAAGAATGTAAAGACAAAGTTGTGTTCTTGTGCTAAAAATTCTTCCATCTTTTTGGGCATACCAGAGTGAAAAAAGTTGGTTGTTTGAATTTCATTGTTAGCATGGTTTTTGGTACTAGCTCATTAATTATATCCTGATTAGACTAGTGTAGTTCTAATTTGTATAGAGTTAGCATGGTAAATTGTACTCAAATGATTGTAAAACTCTGGTGTAGAAGATATCTAATTTAATCAGAAGCTGGACCAATCATTTATTCTATGATGGGAGGTTGCAGCTCTTCAAATCCGTATTTATCAGTATCCCAACTTCCAGAACATTTATTTTATCAATTAGGTCGTAACCAAATTAACCCTAAGGGGATAGCCTAATAGCAAAAACTCTCACCTCACAACTTGGAGGCCGGGATGGGGGGACTGAATGTGTCCAGTGGTGGATTGTGAGCCCGAGACCACCATTAGTAATTTTTTTGGAAGAACAGATCCAAATGAGAAATGGGAAGTACTTTACCTGATTAGAAATGGTAGCTTTTGGGATATCAAGTGCCCCCAATGACAGCTCTTCGAGCTGAAGGAAGTTAATGCAAGCAATTTAGAGCCATGGTTAGACCCCTGCTCAAGCACAGGATAGGCATTGACAGTACTACCTCTGTTTAGTTTCTCCCCGGAGGGCCTTTGGCCCTTTATACAATAGGGTGTCCAACTCCTCAATTGGAAAGTATGCCAAGGCCAGTTCTTTGATTTCCAATGGTCAATGGAGTTATCCCTGATCTTAGAGACACCTCTAATTTGCCCATCGTAGCTCCTGATGCAGCGGATGGTATTTCTTGGACTCATTCTTCTCCTTCTAGTTGCATCTCATTAGCTCATGTCATGTCCCATCTATATTCATCATATCATTTGGTACAACAACCCTCGTATTCCCTGGCATAATTTCCTTACCTAGCTTGTTGTGCAGAGCAAACTCTCTACTTTAGTGGCCTCTATTGCTTACTCTGGTGTTTTGCTGCTGGTTAGTCTGGGCTTTCCTAGGCTGGCTTCTGTACATGTTTCTTTTGGTCTAATAAAGTTCTTACCTTCCCGGGAAAAGTCTGCACACTAACTATTAATATGGAAATTTGGGGCTAGGTGTATGGCAGTATCAAAAACCCGAGTTCATGGTGGAATTGAATTTGAGAGAGGACATGGGTGTTGAAGTTTAAAGAACTGATTACTACTAGATGATTATGTAACTATTCACTTGGCAGTTAAAATTGTTAAGTGGAACTAACAAATGAGCTAGGCGTAAATATCATAATCTGAACATAGAAGCATGTGGTGAAGTTATAAATATTTTGGATGGTACTCCGAGACTAGTGTTTTGCTCCATTCCTTCTGTCAATCCTATATTGAAACAAATGAGACATATGGGGCGATTGAGCTTAGATAAATACCTGAGAATGGGTGTATTGTGGCTTGATTTTTATTGCTTCAGGAGGTGAATGCATCCAATGGGAAGCCCAACAATCTTGATCTGGTTGAGTGGGGTGTCCTCAATAGTGAGGTAGAGTAAGATTTGTGAATTCCATCCCAGAAGATGCTTCAGGAGCTGAGCTACCCTGTAAGGTTAAGTTTACCAGTCTTAGCTCATCAATGAGAGATGTTGGATGTATTTATAGGGGGCTTAGGCCATAGGGACATTCGGTTATGTGGCCCAATTTCGACTATGCTGCTGCTGTTATCCCGTGGAGTCTTCTCATGCATAAGCTATGGAGTTAAGGTCTAATATGTATGCATGCAGCACCATGTCTCCCTCGAGACTCTTTTCTACTCTCTACTGGACTAGCTAAAGCATATTCTGTCCAAAGGGGGAGCCACCTCACCTTGGTCTACTCTAGCCGTGAACCAAGAATCTGACATACCAAACTTGGTGGCATGTCATGGAACTGTGCTGCCATAGGCACCAAACCACTCCCTGAAGGAGAGTTCCCCTGACCCGTGCCTTTGAACTCATTGATTTTCTTTACTTTCTGGAAATCTTAAGTCATGATGAATGATTTAGCAGCTGGTGTTAGGCTCCCCTTTTTGGGAAAACAGCAAACCAGCTGCCATGCAAAGGGTTGAACTCGTGGACTACTCCCTAAGAGCCGCGTGCCCATCAGAATAATGAACTGTCCTTATTTAGGGAGCTGTCCTTCACCATAAGTTAAAGCAGAATAATGAGAAGGGTTGAGAAACTGGAAAGGAACAAATTCAGCCCTTATGCTTGTGACTATTATGAGCCAAGGTTGTGTATTTTTGTTCCCCCTGGTCGGTAGAAGGAATTTTCAATTACTCTTCATACCATAGGTTATGTTAGGGTCTAGTTATTATTCTAATTTTATTAGAGATACTTTTTCATTCTGATGTGGTGTACATGTGAGCTTAATCACATCACATTGGTGTTTGTGATATGATTTACATATAATCTCGAGTCATTTAAAAATAAGTTAACGTGATCTTTATAAGAAGCTTGTGCTTTATTTTATTTTTATTTTTATGAATTGATATGAATATCAATTCATACTACGATGTGGACGATTTTCTCTCTAGTAAAAACTTGGCTGTACAAAATGGCTTCAGACATTTTCAATTGTAAATGATTCATATTCATGCTTTACTACCCTCCCAACCACCAGGCTACTTCCCTCCCAACCACCAGGCTGCAGTTTATCTTGTTGCAAAAACGAGTCCTTGCGTAATACCTGTTAGACCTTTAGGTTTTCAAAAAATATTTTTACTAAACTTTTAAAATGTGTATATTTTTCCCACTTCCGTACCGCAATAGTTCTAATTGCCACAGTAGATTGTTTATGATAGACTGAACGATGATGCTTTGGTTCCTTACAACTTTTATTTTGTTATTTCTTCTCTTCTACTATTGCAGTTTCAACAGAGATGCTCCAGTGAGTTCAGTCCTAGCCAACTTAGTTGATGGGGTTGACACCGCAACAGGTCCCCAAAGAAACTGCTAACTTTCTATATCTTCTTACGAGGTTCTTGGGGAAAAAAAGCTGGTTATTAATTAGTTAATCAAAAACAATGATTGTAAAATTTATTCTGCGCTGAAGATCCAGTTCAGGACTGAGATGCAGGAGGTGTTTTAGTGTGCAACTTTTACGAGCTTGTGAAAGTGCGTGTGAATGAAATGCAATAGTAAAATGAAAATTTTCGAACATATTCTTCTCTCTTAAATGCTCAATACCATATTTTTGAAGTTCTTTGCAGAAGGTTGATTGAAACAAAGATCAAGGTTGCTTTTGGACTAAATTATTGACTTCATTGTGATTTTTGAGTTTTTTCTATGCAGTATCCAAGGTCCATGCTCTGTATTTTTGTGAAACCTGCATGTGATATTGAATTTGACTTTGAAATTGCATTGCATATGCAGCTATATATATATATTGAAATTGCATTGTATTTGTAGCTGAAATTTTGTGTATGGATGAATTATTTAATTCCATTTCTCTCTGCTCATTGTAAGCATGCATGGACAGACTTCTCTTTCCTTGCACTTTAAAATGTGGAAACATTACAACTGAAGGATTTGGCAAAGCAAACATGTAATGTAGTGCAAACCAATTGCAGATTTTTTACATGTATTCATACTGCTCTATAGGTACAGTCTTCACATTTATTCTTTTACCAAGTTCATGCATAAAGATTCTTAATACTCCTCACCATTTCAAACCCTAGAATGGGAAAACAATTTCCAATCACAGATGAGGATTTTCTTGCATCAGTTTAGGGAAAGTTGTTTCCCACCAAGATGAGTTATAAATAGAATATTTTTTGAAAGCTTATTAGGGTTAGGGGGATATGGGATTCTGCTAAAGTTCTAACTCTAGTTGATCTTTTAATAATTAATATTTAAAAACTTCAATCTAAATTAATTATATATATATATATATATATATATATATATGAACCAACTTAGTATCATGATAGGGGATTATACTAAAGTTCTAACTATAGGTCGCTCATGTCTTTGTTTTAGGAGTTTTGTTTTTTGCTAAAATAAAAAACAGCGTTTTGTTGTAAAAGTGTTTTGAAAAAAAATCGAAAGTACGTTCGAAAACGATGTTTTGCTGTAAAATGTTAGGGCTCATGCTGCGCTACTATTATGGTTTTGGGCTATGAATAGTTGTCAAAACAAGAAAAAACAACTTTTTGGTATTTTGGTTTTGGGACACTTTTATTGTCAAAATGAACACTGTAACAGTCCAAAAACAAAAACATTATAAACAATACGCATGCCAAACGAGCATAAGATGACAATTTGTTACATTTCTTTCACTCCCTCAAAGTTACAATTTTTTTTTTAATCATTTGCCCACCCTAGGTGTGGATGGTTGGAGACTACAACCTACTACATTTGATTAGAATGTCACGTGATGATCAATTCACTTAGATATAAGTCCTTTTCACAACCTACCATCCACTCTACAATTCTACTTTTATCATTGACATATACGATATATCTAGTACTCTGCATGCTGGCATGTATATTCCAAATTGGTTGAAAAAGAATTTACACAAACACAATAGAGATATATAAAACAATAATATTGTAAAAGTTCGGTGGAAGGCCGGAATCATTCACAGTGTGGTCTCGCGTGACTGATTTAGCTATCTTTATCATTACAACACCATACTTCAATTGCATAGGATTCCAGCTCTTAATATTGTTCTACGATCAGAATGATAGAGAAACATACATATGAAATTGATTTTGTAAAATAAACTACAATGTTTATGGAATAAACATGAAGAAATTTGGTTTGTGTGTAGATCTTTTTGCGTGCTAATTGAATTGATATAGAATTAGGAAGAAATTGACGATTTTATTGAGTGATAACTTTTGACACTATGGCTCCGTTTGTTTTGATATAAAATATTTTTTTAAAAATATATTTTTTTATTTTTTTATCATATTTTAGAAGGTTAGAAACGTATTTTAAGTGTTCTTTCTATTTCTTCAAGCAAAACTCTTTGCATTGTTGTAATTTTTCACGACTCAATTTCTCAACTATTAAATTCTACGAATTCTATCATTAATATTGGGACGTTTTACCAACGGGTCAGTGACCTAGCGGTATCGGCCTCTTACCTCGCAAAGGAAGAGACGTGTATATGAATACTAACTAAGAAAAAAAAATATCGAGACGTTTAATTGATTTTTTTTTTTTTTTTTTTTTTTTTCTTACCATCATCTGAGCAATAAGGCTAAAATAATATACAGATGTAGAAAAAACATTGTAGAAACGCAATTAAACACTATGTTTGCCAAAATAATATACAGATGTAGAAAAAACATTGTAGAAACGCAATTAAACACTATGTTTGACTTTGTAAATTAACCTAACCCTATAATAAATTAAGTTCCTGTCACAACCAAACTCTCTGTACGTATGTGTTGTTGTTGCTGCTGACGTGGCCAATGTGGTTGTTGGGGCTGGGGGTTGGTGTGTGTGTGTGTGTGTCTCCCTCTCCTTTCTTCTTCCACATGCTGAGAATCATTCTCACCAAACACCAGTTTATGGAATTATTCTTATTTTCATGTTTAATGAACAAATGACTAGAGACAATAATGGCAATCTATTTCTCTTGAGAATAACATTTTGTCGGCATCAGCAAGTGGCTAAACATGAATTTGTAATGCTAGCGTTTCAGTTGGACCACTCTGACTATTCGGGGGTGCTCACCCAGACGTTTCTAGACTGGGTGCTTAGTGTGGTGTTGGATCAAAAACTAGATTTTGACTCTAATACCAACTGTAACGGTCCGAGTATTTTGCGATTCGATTCAAAAACTTAAACTATTAGATAGAACTAATATTCAACTCATATATTCCCATTTCACTTCCGATTCAATGAGAAACAAGCTCCCTTGTAAACACTTACCCGCTTGAACCAACCCATTAAAGTTAAATGTTTTAAATTAATTTTTACTACAAAAGCCAGATCAAAATGAAAGAAGTGGTAAACTGTGTACTAATTACAAACTCAAATTTATCTATGAAAAAAGTTAAATAAATAAAGTATGAATAATTTCTATAAGATTAGCTAATTATTTTTCATTTTTATTATATTATTTTCTTAATCCTTCCGGTTGATTTATCAAATAATAGTTGTGAAATTTGTTAAAAATGAGCTCTACTCATTTCCTAAAGAACTTAAAATTGATGCAAACTTAACTCATTTATTGCTTAACTAAGATATTTAACTATTCTGAATTTACTTTTTAATAAACAACTCGATTATTTTACAATTCTATATATATATATATATATATATATATATATATTTTACTCAAAAATATATATATTTTGCTGAGATGTAAAGTGTTAGTTTGTGGTTATCCGATGGGTACAAATTCCTATTTTTTTTTTTTTGGTAAATATTCATCCATTCACTCACAAATACTTACAGAACTCCAATTGTTTGCTTTCTCTTTTGAAAAATGAGAAATTGTACCAGTTGAGTTAATGATCTTTTACACCTCTTAAAAACTATTGAAGACTTAAATGTTGGGAGTATCTTTGTACACTCGAATTTAAATAAAATAAAAGCTTTTTTTTGAATAAATAAAACAATAACTATTTCATAAGTGATAAGTAATAATAATAACGATCCACACTCACCGCAACTCATTTTCCTTTTTAACTTTCCAAAAAAAAAAAAAAAAACTTAATGAATTAGAAAAGTGTTTTGTATTGGATGGTGAATAATTTTACAGATTATAGGCTAGGGTTGTGCACGGATATAGCCACAGTGGACCCAATGGGGTAGCTGCCTATATTCTAATTTTTATATCCATGTTTCCCACCATTATACACTTATACCATTAAAATATGTTTTGCCACTCAAAACCACTTTCATTCAATCCCATCTCTCATACTCTAATTAGTTGCTGGACATTTAGTGAAATAAAAAATAAAAAGAGTAAATTAATGTGGAATCACTGATGGTTGGTCAAGTGGTACTTTTTCAACTTTCATATAAAAAGGTCTGATAAATTGAACAAATAAAAAACAAAAAACAAAACCGTTCAAAAAAAAATAAAAAATAAAAAAAAAAAATAAAACAAAAAACAAAAAAAACCCTCACTATGATGAAATTACATATTTATCCTTTGACTTCAGAATTAATCCATACGAATTATTAAATAACCTTTATACATTTTTTTAATTGCCCAAAATGACCCTCTCTTTTCCCTCTTCTTCTTCCTCTTCATTCTCTCTCTACCTTTGACTCACCCACGTCTCAAACGCTATACCATGTCACGGTTACCACAGCAACCGCCACCAGCAGAGGCAACACCACGTCACTCTCAACTCCTCCTTAATCACCCTCATCATCAACCCCATACCAAACGTCTCTATCCACACCAAACTCTCCCCATCGCACCCACTCTCACACAGTACACAAGTCCGTACATGTGAAAGTACCAGACACAGCACCACCGGAGGCGAAGAGGGATTGGATATTATGATGGTGTACTAGTATGGGAGGATTGTTGAAGTGTTTGACGAAAATGGGTTTGGTGGCATGCTGTGTACGGTACTTTCAATGAAATTACATCAAATGTAATATGTGATGTAATTTCATTGATACAGACGTTGCGATGGTAATGGTGGATTTCTCATAAAGTGGTGGGTGGTGTTAGGGTAAATGGAAGAATGTATGGAGACGGAGTTTAGTTTGGTCATTTTAGGTGGTCAAGGATAAATATATACTTTTATTATAATTGGAGTGTGTTGTTCAGTTTACCAAATTTGAGAGTTGTGGACCTAAGTGCTAATCTTATTAACAAAAACTATATATATATATTTTTTTTCGGGTTAGATCTGTTCATGTTTGGTTCGTTTTAGATCACATGGACGGATATGTTGTTTTCTCCTACTAGATCTCTGGTCTAGGTCGATTTTGGTTTTCTTCATCTCGATTTAATCTTTTTCTCCTTGATTTGATCTTGTGTGGGATTTCTTGGGTGTTGGAGCACCTTGTGGTTGTAGTTTGGAGCTGTTGCAGTGATGATGGCCAGACTTTTCGGTCTCTCTTGTTTGCTGCGTTCTCCCATGGTGGTTCCGTTTGCATAGTGTTGGGTTCTGTTTCTTCCACAAATCTGGAGTATGTTCTTCATTTATTTGTTTTGTTTCAAAATTTGTATGCCTTTTCTGGCTTGCCTTTATACCTTTGTACTGCCATCTTGACTTTAGACTTTTGTGTCTTTGAATGACAAAAAAAATAAAAAAATAAAAAAATAAAATAAAAAAAAAATAAAATTACAGTATTTCTTAATTAAATTTTATCATTATGGTAGTTGTCACAGGGGTAAATTCTGAACACGAATCTAATGCCCTGTGATGGCACTAAGCCAGAAATATGAACAACTTTTCTGAATTTCTAACTTAGCTCAGCCAACTCATACTTACTGCCTAGAGCACACAGCAAGTAAAACACTCTCACACACAAATACAGTTGCAAGAATGTAAAGACAATAACACCCACAAATTTACAGAAGCACAATGCTTCCAACCTTTTACTATTATTCACAAAATAGTACAAGGAAATGCCTCAACCTGCAGAAGCATACAAGAGTCTCTCACAACACAACTCTGTGTCTCACTCTCAATCTGCACTCTCTACAGAACCCACATTAGCAATATATAGGCAAACTCTCAAAACCGCCCACTAAAGTGGTGGATGACACCCTTATCCACTCACAACTACCCCACTAAAGTGGTGGATGACACCCCCATCCACCTAGGGTCATGTTGGCACCTACTAAGTGTGCCAACACTATATATGTAATTGACAAGCCCAACTACTAACTTGTTGGCATGCTCTGCTCATGTCACGTGTCCACAAGAAGTTGCACTCAGTATAGTGGAAGAAACCACCTCCAACCGCCTGTGTGTTATTCTCTCAAATCTGTGCCACATGGATGGGAAGTTATTCAGCACACCTCTACTCCCCACATGAGTGGGAAGTGCTAGTAACTTCCCCCAACTAACTGAGCCCACTTAATGGAAAGTGTAACTTCCCCCAACCAACTGAGCCCACTTAGTGGGAAGTGTTAGTAACTTCTCCCAACCAACTGAGCCCACTTAGTGGAAAGTGTTAGTAACTTCCCCCAACCAACTAAGCTCACTTAGTGGGAAGTGTAACTTCCCTCAACCACCCGAGCCCACTTAGCCATCTTCTGTAACCATAAGCCATGTCTGAGTCCCCTGAGCCAACCTTGCACGCTGAGCCTTGCCTACGCCCACTGCCTTGTGCCCATGTCCCTGATTTGACTATATCACACGTCCATGACTTGTGTGGTCCATGCTTTAAGCAACATCTGAGCCAACCTTGTGAACTTAGCCCATACCAAGCCCACTAATCTGTACCCACATATAAATGTCTCAAAGTGCACGACATCCAAATCGAGTGCCGTCTGCGCTAACCATCTTCTATGGACTCAAGGTACCTCCCATAAAGATCCCGAGCCAAAACTCCAAGTTTCACTTTTTTACCATATTTACGAAAATGCCACTGAACACCCCCAGTGCATGCTGATAGCATCTCATTACTGTCAGGGGGCTTGTCAAGGTCCAAACCCCGTAACAGTAGGAGATGTAATGTGTCCTTTGTGGCAATTTCATCATCTTTGAATGGCATTTTTCGTATATATTACATATTCATTAGGATATTTTGGTATTTTCGAACTCCACGACGCGGCAGGCTGGCAGCGCGCCACTCGAGCACTTTCGAAAGGCACGAAATATGAAAATCGCAAGAGTTCATCTGACACAACACCGCTCCAGGAAATTTCATGGACCCACACTTCCATCGTCTGCCACGTTTCGATTATTTTCCATTCCCTCTTAAAATGTACTTCGAACCAATTAAAAATTGTTAATGTTTAAAAAAATCAAAATTTTAATTTATTTCCACGTCAGCTGTTTTATGAATATAAATAAATATAAAATACCTCTCCTTCCTCTCGCCGTTCATAAGCTCCCCTCTTTCTCTCCGCCTGCTATCATGCGCACCCGCTTCGCCTACTGCGCTGCTTCTCTCTCTTCCCCAGATTTCTTGTATGTCCTCTCTCTCTCTATAAATATTTATACATTTATATATACATATACATACACAGAGCGCTCTCTCTCTCTCTATATATAAAAATTCCTTTTCACAGAAAAGAGCTTCTGTAGTACGTTTCAGCAAGAAATGCAGTATATCTTCGGTTCAGTCTCTGTTGTTAGGTTATTTTCTAGTTATATGTTTTTCTCGAGAAAATGAAATATTTTCCGGGAAAATGTTTTCCGTCGAGACAACGTTCGGATTTGTTGGGTCGTGGTTGGTACACGTTTGCTGATTTATTTATTTATTTTATATACTTCTAATCACGCGCTAATTTACGTTTTCTGTGGATCTTGCTTGTGTTGCAGCATTGTTATGAACAGTTCGTGCAATAAACTCTGTTTATACGACAACAAATGGTGTAAAATTTGTTAGTGATTCACCGATTGTGGAAAAAAAAGTGTTTATTTTTGTGGATTTTTGGATAATATTATAAGGAATGGAGACTACATGTGGAACAACTTTGCAATTTTCATTGCCGCGGACTGGTTTGGAGAAGATTGAGGGAAAATTCAATGGTTTTCTGAGGTTTTCTCGGAGAGGTAGGAAAGATTGGGGGCTTAAAGTGATCAATTTGAGTGAGTTTCAGTGGAGAAGTGAGTTGACTCAACACGGCCGGGTTTCGTTGACGGTTTCACAAGCTTGTAAGGATTCTCGTGGTAGGTGTTATTTATTTGTTATTGGTTGATTATGCATCCAGCTACTCTTTAACTTTTTCTGTTTTGAAGTTTTTAATGTCCACATAAATTATATATATATATATATATATATATATATATATATATATATATATAGATATATGTATATATATATGCTCAAATACATACATATAGATATATGCTCAAATACATGCACATAGTAGATGCATACATTCATATTATGAATACTTGGGATGAATACAAGTGTTTAAATGTTGACTATATGATCTTGAAAGATAATAATCCGGTGTTGGTCCGTCCACTACTGTTGCTGGGAGGGGTAGATTGGTATTATTTTGCTCAAAGCAGGTGTCTTATTCTTAAATTTGCATTTTCATGTTTGAAAAAGAGAGTCTTGATGATGAATTTATACGATGGGTTGTATGTCAGCAAATTTATTGGTGTCTGATACCAAATTTGTTATTGGAAAAAATTGATGGGAATACCAGGAGGCATCGCGGAATGGTAAAAGACCTAATTTTGTCATTCTTACAAATTTGCCATAGAAAAAGGGAGCGGGGGATAAATTATACTGCGACTAGAAGCTAAGTTGGGGGAAGAGGGAGGAATGTAGATCTGTGGATGAGGGGTTAGAGATGACATGACATAGAGCACGGATATATAAATACTCCCTAAACAAAAGTTACATGTATTAGTAATGCATTTCTTCAAGAATTAGCAGCGGCATGTGCTGAAGTCGATGATGAATTTATATGGGTTGTATGTCAGAAAAATTTGTCGGTGTCTGACACCAAATTTGTTCTTGGAAAAAATTGATGGGCATACCAAGACAAGTGAATAGGCATCGCGGAATGGTAAAAGACCTAACTTTGTCATTCTTACTAATTTGCCAAAGAAAAAGTGAGTGGGGGATAAATTCTACTGCAACTAGAAGCTAAGTTGGGGGAAGAGGGAGGATGTTAGATAAGTCAGACATGCTATGGAGAAGTACTGGAAAGCGTGATGTTGTGTGTTTACTCCTACTTTCCAGAAACATTGGTCTACTTCGCAATTTTTGGATGTCCCATAATCAATATCCACTCTGAAAGGTCATCTAAATTATCCCTTTTCAATTTGTTGTGGATGTGGTAACTTTTCTAGGAGGTTTAGGAATTTGTATTTTTAGTATGATTGTTAATTTATTAAATGTCTATCTCCTTAAAGAATTAGAATTTCTAAGATAGACTATTTTTGGGTACTGTAGGACTGCATCTTTAGTAAACGAGGTGTACGATTCACGTATGCCTTGGATGCCTCATTGCACTTATGATTGAGGCTATGTTTTAAACCTGCTGATGTAACTTCACTAACAAATTTTAAGTAAAAGATGCCATGGTTGTTGATCTTATTTTATTTAGTCAATGCATATGCATATCAAAACGGTTCATGCACATTGATTTACTTGATCCTCTAAATTTATATGCCAAAAGTTCCATTTTTAAAACCATTTTATTAGTAGTGTTGAGTTGCATATGTGGAATTTCTTAGAACGTACATTGGTTTAATTGACTTCATATGCAAAATGAAAAGACATGTGTATTGATTTAGCTAATACATTGAACTGATATGCTGAAAAATTCCTTTTTTTCCATCATCTTTTTTTTGATCAAGTTGTTTGAATCTGGCTTGTATTTCCTTTTAATTTTTACTTTTAATTTTTTTTAACCATCTATTTCAAATTGTCAATGTTCTGTAGCTCCTGCATTGGAATCCGGAAATTTCCATGCCTCTTTCGATGGAAATTGGTTGTTAA
The DNA here is from genome assembly GCF_030987335.1 of Cornus florida. Lineage (NCBI taxonomy): Eukaryota > Viridiplantae > Streptophyta > Magnoliopsida > Cornales > Cornaceae > Cornus > Cornus florida. The sequence goes on along the minus strand of NW_026775579.1, from coordinate 69,925,303 downwards.
AGGTACTGTACATTGCAATAATTGATTTGAGACCATAAAACTCAAAACATTTTCCGTTTTTAATTTTTTTTTTTCATGACAGCTCTGGTATTCTATTGTAGAAATGGCATCTGAAATTGAATGGTTGAGATTAAGTTTTGGTTGATTTAATGCAACTTTGCACAACGGTCTCACTGGATGTCACTTTGGTTGCAGAATAAGGCACAGGAGGTCAGCTCATGCTTAAATGGACGCTGTATATTCCTTGTTGGTAAGTTATTTTACGGAGAATTGTCTTCTGGGATGGTTCTTTATCTTGTGATTGAACTCTAGAGTGAATTTCAGGAATGATGGGCTCTGGAAAAACAACAGTGGGGAAGATTTTGGCCGAAGTATTAGGTTATTCTTTTGTTGACAGGTATGTGCCTTATGTGCATCATTATTTGTTTTCCTGCAGAGCTTTCTACGAATAACATGTGAAGAATTACTTATCAGAGAATAAATAAATTATGATCACCAAGCCATTTGTGGTTCATTAGCAGGCATCTAGGAAAACGTACCAGTACGGTTCATAGGAACAGGACCAAAACATAGAAATTTGACACAGCAGTATTTTAATTGGTATGGTAGATGCCGGAAAAATGTGTAGAATGAATAGGGTACGCAGTGATAGATGTCATGAATCTCCAACATGTACATCATATACACGAATGAATCCTTGAGGTTCTTTCCATGGTGATGTTGATTGAATGGAAACCTCTTATGGTGCATGTTTATTGTATATTTTGGATGATGCTATCCAATTATTAAAAGGAAATCCAGGAGTGTGGTTATAAAATCTTTGGTGTTAGATTCTGACAAATTGAGACAGGCACTGTACTCGTGAATAAATGTCTAGGCGCGCAGCTGAGTTGTGCAAGCTGAGTATTAAACCAGTCACTCTTGGATTTCTGAATATTGATTGAGGTGACTAGAGGTTAATTAGCCTCTTGCTATATTTTTGTACCAATCTTCAACTTCTTCACAAGTCTAGTAAGCTTGTTAGTGAGCCTAGTGCAGTATTCATATTTGCACCATGTGACACTCAATTATCGATTGAAAGACACTGGCTTTATATTGTTTGTTAAATTGACTTTAAATAGCAAAACATCTATCTTAGCTAGTGTTATTCAAGCTTAGCTTCTGAAAAGTTGAACATCGACCTTCTATATGAAGAAATTTTGTTTATTGTTGAATGAGCCCGAATGACCTCTGTCTGTTCTCTCTGGATTTTATCTCTTTCTAAACAATTTAATTTATTTTTTTTTCTTTTGTACTTTTGCCTTCTTTTTTCCTGGTCTTGTATCAATCAAAATAAATAAATATAACGTGTTCCTGATGGCCTATTCAAGAACCAATTGCCTTATAATATGTTAACTGATTAGGTATATATCTGATGTCTGTGTCCAGTGACAGATATGTGGAGCAGGCTCTGGGTGAAAGTTCTGTGGCTCACATCTTTAAGCAGTGTGGCGAGAGTATCTTCAGAGAATATGAGGTTTGTTAATATTAACATTGTAGTTGTACCACCTGCTGCATCATCTCAATGCTTCTTCTTTATAAAATCATCTTTACTTGATGGTCGAGAGCTCTCCGTTCCATCATATATCCTTCATTTTTTATATGTTGTATTTCTTTATTTCATTATCTTTCTTTCTCTTTTATTATTTTATCATTCAAAATTATGGGTAAAATTTTTATCACTCTCTTTTAAGCTTAAGCTTTTGGGGCAATTGGTTGCCCAAAATATTATTTGGCTGGGAAGATGCTTTCCAAGAGTATTTAACCCAAATTCTATGTTGTTTATTTTATTTTATTATTTATTATTATTTTATGGAAAGGCAAATTCTATATTGTTCAAAGGTCTAAACCTACCTATGTTGGTAAGATTGTTGAATTTTCATGATATAAATATGTGATCAGTTTGTTAATGTGAGAAACTGAGAAAGGTGAACTGCATTGGACTTTAGGACTTAGAATGTTAGACTACACTTTGAAGTGTATATCAGGAGGGTCCTTTGTAGACAAATAACTGAAGGTCATTAATGCTGCCACCATGTTAATTGGCAGTAATTTTGTTTTTTATTTTTATTTTATTAAGCCACTCTTATCATTTGCATTTTTCCAACTTGCATTGAATATTTACTTATTTAATAAATGGGAAAATATTTCTTATCAATAACATGATTAATTGAAAAATATATTTTTCTCCTGAATGTTTTCAGACCGAAGCATTGCGGAAGTTGTCTTTAGTGCCTCGGCAAGTTGTTGCCACTGGTGGTGGTGCGGTGGTTAGCCCTGTGAACTGGTATGCCATGATATATACTGACAGTGAAGTTTTGAAGCTCTTTCTTTTCTAAACGACCTTTGTCAGTTACAATCATTTTTTGGACTTTCAGGAAATATATGAAGCAAGGAGTCACTGTTTATTTAGATGTTCCTTTGGATGCTTTGGCAAGGAGAATCGCTGCCGTTGGCACTGATTCCCGCCCGCTCTTGCAATTTGAATCAGGCGATCCTTACACAAAGGTGGTTATCATTTTCATCCTCGTGAACAGACTTCCACCAGGATAATTTCCTTTTCTTGTCTGACTTGATAATGCAAGGACCCAAGAAAGTATCGAAAATCTGCTTCTTGATTTTGACAGTGTCCTCAACTTCTTTGCAGGCTTTCATGGGTTTATTTACTCTTTCGAAAAGGAGGGGAGAGGCATATGCCAATGCGGATGCCACGGTTTCTGTTCAACGTATGTCCTCTCATATATATTTACATTATTTTTTTTAAAGCAAGTATTCATTGAAGAGCAGCCTAAAGGGGGATGCGGTCCAGAACAACTGCACAAATATCTATTTGCATGTTGTCCCATCGGTCCATTTGAATGGGACAGTTCTGTGCCTTTGTACCGGACACTTGGAGCAAATTTTTAGGGCTTACAGCTTTTCTATATATATTAATCTTGCATGAAACTATTTTAAATCATGAATGTTAATATCGTTGTTTCCACTTTTTCTAATTCCGTATCTTATATTTCAGGTATTGCATGCAAGCTAGGTCTTGAAGATTTATCTGATATCACTCCAACTGCTATAGCAGTAGAGGTGCCTCTCCATCCTTGTCTTTATGTCCTCTCTCTTTGTCCTGTTTTCCCTTTGTCTGCTGCCTGGGTGGTTTAGGTAGCCAATTCAGTGGTCTCTTGATACAATTTAATTCGATTTTTTGTTGACTACCCATAAAAGATATAAATCAATTTCGAAATTGTTAAATGGTCCAGGGAATCTGCAGTTGTTTGGTCTTTGGCATAGGTCCTTCCATAAATTTGTCCAACCATCTACATTTTTTGGTCTTAGATTAGCAGCTGAATGGTTCCTGCTAGCTCGTCTGATGAAGTCTATCAGAGCTTGTTCGAGGGACCTGGGTTCAAGCTTACTGCAAAAAAATGTTGGGACAAAAAGGGTGGGGAATGAACTAAGTATGAATAAAAAAATAATAATAAAAATAAAGAAAGAACAAAAATTATGAATTTGTTAACGGTTAGAAATCCTATTGACCTGAGAAGTCTGTCTTTGGTTGTTACGCATTCTTCTGCTACAATTCTTCATTGTGACAATCGCAGTGCCATCCAGATTTCTCATAATTCTGTTTTTCACGAACGCACCAAACACATTGAGCTTGATTGTCATTTTGTAAAAGCTTATTTCCTCTGATCTAATTGCCTCTTGATTCTTGGCAGGTACTCGTACAAATAGAAAACTTACTGCGAGGCAACAATGGCATGTCTATCCAAATGTTTTCTTAACTATCCGTATTTCTTGTCTCTGCTTAATCTTTTCCGGTAGCAAAAGCATCATTCTCAGCTCCAAAGAACTGAAAATCGGTGGTTGGTTGATTACATGTACAGATGAAATGGAAGTTCTTCAGTCTCATCCATATTTACTTTCTTTGTTGAGTGTATACGCTTAGATGGCTAGTCATCTTGATTTAGCTGAAAATTGTTTTCTTAGGTGTTTACTTTATGTAAACTAAAGAGAACAAATTAGGTTTTATGTTATCTTTTCATATACAAGCAAGAGACTTGGTATTCTTTTTGTGTTTATGGTTAAAAAGAAGCTCATGAATAGTTAAAGAGGCCCCTCTTATTTAGGAAATAAATAAATAAATAGACCCCTCTCACTGCATTGTTTACCGTTGCACATTTGTAAGCATGCTTATTTATTTATTTATTTTTATATACGTACATTTATAGCTAAAATGCCAAACAGTGATGGATGGTGGATGGTTAAATAGGCCGCTCAACTAGGGGAAAACAAAAGAGAGGCTCCTCTCAGTGCATTCTTTACCGTTGCACAACCGTTAGGTGGTCTTTTTTTAATATGAGTTGCTATACTTAGAATCAACATTCTGGTGGAAATGTTGGACCTAAAACATCACAATTGTTGGATGCTATAGGGGCAGACTCATATGGGTCCCTCTTTATAACATCCAAAGATAGATGATACAATTAACAATTTGGTTACAATGGTAGGTCTAAATATCATTTTCCTTTGGGTAAAGTGCAAAAAAATCATCTTGAATTATGTTTAAATTTGCAAATAACATTCTTTAACTATATTTTGTACTTAAAAGCCCCAAACTATAACATTTTGTTTGCAAAATGCCCCAATACCTGGGTTATATTTTATTAAACGACCATAATGATCTTTCTTATTGAAATACACTTAATTCATTTTTCTAATTTGAAATAAATAATTAAAAAAATTCATACTAATTTGATAACATATTCTCACATAAATTTACCATTAATTTTTTAAATTAATTGTTTAAATAAAAATCTTAAGTAGAAAATTTTAAATTAATTTAATCAATTTCTTAATTTTTCATTAATATATTACATGAAAAGAAGGTATTTTTTTATTTTATTTAAGTAGTTTATTAAATTTTCATCAATATATTGTTTGAAAAAGAAGGTATTTTTCTATGATAAAAAAGTTTAAACGGGGAATAATAAGTTTTATTATAAATAATAAAATTTTAATAATAAGTTAATCATTTTAGAAAATGGTATTTACAAATCTAATTTTTTTTTTCCATTTTTATAATAAATTGATATTAATAATAAAATTAACGTAAATTGTATAATTAATATTTAGATAAGAGAAAAGATAATAAAAATAATTTAATAAAAAATAACAAATTTAATGAGAAAGGGTAAAATAGTCTTTTGTCATAAATTTGTTCCTAATTACAACAAATCAATAGTTGAGGGGATAATTTTTAGTTCCGGAAGAATATTTGCAAAAGACCGCTAGTTCGAGGGGGTTTAGTGCCACTTTATCCTTTTCCATTTAATATTCAAACATTTATACCTAAAAAAACATAATAGCTCATGGATGGTGGATAGTTAAGGAGGCCCCTCTCATTGCATCCTTCACCGTTGCACAGCTGATTTAAAACTTACATATATATATATACTACTGGATGAAGTTGGTTAGAATTCAAGGAATATGTATATATATTCATCCAGTAGTTCTTGCAAAAATGATCCTAGATTATCTTTTAACGTCTATATTTACCCTTACCCAAGTTGTAACTTCTTGTGCTGAAACATAAATTTTTTTTATATATAGTTGTCATTTTTCAAATACGGAGTATATAGTTGAATAGCTCTAAAGAATTCCCTCTTATCCTTTCACATTCTCTCTTTCAAGAACAAGTTGAACTTTAGTTTCATCACCAATCAAACCAAACAATCCTGTAAATATATTTGCCTGATGAAAGGTCTTGATAGGTTCAAAACTCTTTAAACAAGCTTAGACAACTGGTAGAAACCATTGGGGTAGGAATATGCTTTCAGTCCAGCACCGCAATGCAAAATCCTTTCCCCATTACTTACGTTGAAGGAAGGAAGAGGTATGGAGAGAAGATAGGAAGGAACAAACTTTCATCGTTCGGTAGTAAGGAGACAAGAAGAGAATTAATAATAGAAGGGATGAGTCATCCTTCATTCTTTACAAATTTTCAACCTTCCAAATATGACTGGAAGAGTGGAGGCAAAGCAAGCGGGACTATTCTCTAGGAACGTCTCATCCATCCCTTCTCCTCTCCCTTCCATCCAAATCTTTTCTTCTTACCGAACGAAGCATTAAGAATTTCCAAGCCACAAAAGCAATACGGATATTAGGGGGTTTCTAAATTTAATACTGTGCTGTCAATCGGACCCATTTTTTGGGCACCTGGCTATAACATTGAGTTCTCATAATCTGGAAATACATCATTACAAGCAACAGAACTGAGGCATTTCAACATAATTTCTTGCTTTAAGAATGTTCGATAAAGTATTTACATATAGTCTGCAATCATATACCTCCATTAAGTGTCTCATTTGGCAAACTGGGACTTCATTCTATCCAGGTGAGCTCAAAAATTCCTATTAAGACATCAAAAAAGGCTATCGAACCAAAATTATAGATGTGGTGCTGTTTTGGAGCTTTTTTGGGCAACTCTTTAAATGAAAATAATAAATAATAATAAAAGGAGGGCTGTATGGATTTGGATCTCATAAGAAAACCTTCCTTATTGTCCTTGCAGCAGCACGGGAAAACAACTTTCCAGCTAGGTCGGCCGGCATACGAAGAAACTGTTGCTGCAAATCTGGTGGAAGCTGCAAAATATATATAATTATAGCAAGATGAGGAAAACAGGAGCCTCAAGTAAAAAGAGTAGCGATTTCTTAAGATAGGGGAGTATAAAATTTGTTTCTTTGTTTACGAATGAAGAAATGAAAAATGTGGAGAAACCAATGTCAACGACAATAAATCTGAACCAAAACATAAACAACTAGAATTGTAACTTGAGCCGGCCAACCACAAACCAACCAATGGCGGATTTAAGCTTAAGTTTTTGGACATAGGATTGGGCGTATGGTAAAATCACTTCTGAGGTTTGGGTGGTGGTACTGGTTTCAAGCAAACCAGCCCACCCAACCTAAACACAGTGTGATGCCTTTTTGTGAATAATTATGTTAGTATATAAATTGGCATGAAATTAAAGATAAGCAGCTATAGCCTGAGAGGGTATAAATATAATAAATAGATGAGTAGGTTAATTATGTATTTAGGTACTTGAATTTTGCTTCATTCTTACCTCGGGAATAATAGAAAAGAAGGGCAGAAATCTCTGAACAGTTGCAAATTGATAAAAGACTGCTGATGCTTCCTCTGAATAAGTTATCTGATTCTTGAATGGGGTGACCTCTTCATCTCCCTACATGATTATCATTAATTAGGTTAACAAGTATAAGAATCGTTGGATTATAAACTAGGGAAGCTTTCAGCCTTTTGTTTTTCCTTTTACTTCAGAATAATAGTTCATATTTTGTTCACTTCTTGAAATACACAACTGGTCATTTTTTTCCAGTTTCTGATATTTGAAGACATTAAATTTCCTTGTCTTACTAAATTACATTTGAACTAGGTTTCCAAGTGCTTTTTGAGTAAATTTTGTTGTTACTTGAAATTTCACTTGGAGAATTTACACTATGATAATAATACCTTATGATCCATAAACTTACCATTCTCAACATCAAATAAAGTATAAATTAACATTATCATGGCCACTAGTTGAACAAAGTAATCCAAATTTGAGTTTGGAATGGTTTGAAGGATCATAAATAAAATGCCATATCACATCTCCAGCAGGTTCATTAAAATATCTCATTTCCTGAATATGTGTGTTTTATTTTTGGTAAGGTATATGAGTGTATAATTTGTGCGTGCAGAGAGAGAGAGCTGTTGCCTGGATATGGTTCTCTCTCTCTCTCTCCATACAGGTACTCATGCGTAGATCATTTCAGCACCTAAGATGAATTTATTTAGCATGCATAAGAAGTTCAGGTGCAAAAGCTTTTACCTCGCTGGAGCTTTCATTCCTTTGAAACCCTGATAACAGTAGCACAAGGCGATGCAGGGTTTTCAAGTTGATGACATCTTCGTCAGTCAATGAAGAGGAAGAAACGGAACCAACAAAAGGTAGGTGTGGAGTTGTGGCAGAAGCTATAGAATCAAGGGTAGCTACCCCAAGCGCATCCAAACCCTGTAATTATTTGCAGAAACAATCAGGAGGAAGGAAACACTAGGTCTTGACTCAAGTTGATTGAACTGTGTAGATTATGAGCTGAATACAGTTCTGTATCTGCAGAATACATGCATTGTCGCCGTTCACTAAGTTTACGTTGATTCCTTCATTCCAAAAATGACCCACGAGTCCAATCTAACATTATCTTTCATTTTTAGAAGCAAGGCCGCATATATACACATGGCGCTATACAAGAACAAGAAAAAATCATTTTAAGGGAAACTGCCCCCATTTAGCCATCAAGTGCCTTTTCCCCATGCATCATGAGCAAGAAATTCATAAAGTACCTCACCCTAAATTATCTGTCTGGACTCTGGATCAAGAATATGACCAAAAAAGGCCTCACCATGCACCTTTTTAATTTAACAAATTAAGAACCAATTAATCAATGTTTTCAAACTGTTCTATAGCGTCTTTCATTTGACATTTGACAAGAAATCCCATATGATCATAAAATTTGAAATAAGAATATTCTCATGGTCATATTTTATAAACATCAGGTGAACCTTGACATACAAAAATTAACCCTTGGCGATTCACTAACCACCAGCTCGATCGCATAGGAAATTAATATTCCAACAGTTTTATATGCATTCTGTTATCATTTTATAGCCTGACGCAATTAACCTGAGAAAGAGGCCCAGCCGATTCAATCTTGTTTGATCAATGGGTTAAAGCAAAGACCATAGTGTCCAATTTCAATTTATGACCTGATTCTACTACTCGGGTCATTCAGATCACTGCAGGTCAGCCTGATTATTACTGAAGCTTTTGCTGTTACAATGAGAAAAGATGTGTGCTTCTAACAACTTTGCATGGGCTTCACATGGTCCAATGGACATTTTGTCACATTTAATATTATATGATAACCAAGGAAGTTATCCTCTCTTTTATTCCTTTCCTTTTTCTTTTTTCCTTTTGGGTGTGTTTGCGGGGTGGGGAGGGAAGTGGGGGGGCTGGGAGTGGAGAGACAGCAAGTCCTAACAAATTGCAAGCATGCCCAGTGCATGAGAATCTTGTGCCTTACAATTCTCCTACTCTTTGAATGGTTAATCAGTAAAGATGCCCAAAACCCATACCTTAGCCAATTCTTCAAGAAGTATTTCCCTCACAAAAGAACCCTGCCAAAATTTCAATCAGATCTACAGTTAGTTTCATGATCTATAAAAGAAAAAAAAGAAGAAAAAAGCATCAAGATTGTTGTACCTTCTCAGTTAGAGTGAAAGAAAGGATTTGCCTGACAACCACCCTGGTATTGTTGTCTTCCACTTGCTTCTTAACCAAAGCCCTCTCTGTTCTGGCACGAAGGGACTGCCATAAGATTATTTCAGGTTCTGAGTAAAATTAGCTGGTGGGAATGGAAATCACAAACCAACGTTGTTGGAAAAGAAACATAAAAAGGATCTCATTCCCTACTATGTCAAAATAAATTTTCAAGAAAACAACTAAATTCTCGTGAGCAATCTAGAACATTAAAAATAATTACAATTATGGTTTGACATGAGATTTAAGATAATGGCAGATGAAAGTACTTCAAAGAAACTAAATATATAAATAAATACAAATAATTGGTGATATGGAAAGAAGTAAAGCATCTACTTATAGGAGATACATCTCAAACCCATGATCATGACCAATGTTTAGAAACGAAGACCAAACAAGCTGACCACCAAAGTCTTAGCTCGAGTAGGAGAGGTTAAGGGGTCAAGCCCCTATTGGAACATGTGTGTAACTTACCTATTGAGAAAAGAAAACCACCAAAGTCTTAGCTCGAGTAGGAGAGGTTAAGGGTTCAAGCCCCTATTGGAACATGTGTGTAACTTACCTATTGAGAAAAGAAAAAAAAAAAAAACCTGCTTGATTAAATTCCAGTACTGTGATTTTTATTATCAAATCCTTCACTTTATTGGGCTAAACCAGGATGTCTCAATTGGACAGATAAAATTTGTGTTTGGTAGAAATTACATCTATTAATGAAAACAAGAACAAGAGTCGCAATAGTAAGAAAAGATATGACGGCTTAATAGTTAAAGAAAAGACATGACCCTAGAGGGTGAAGAATATAATGATAACAGACGCTAAGTTCTAATATAACTTGACAGTAATGCCAACGGAAGTCAGACTCAGTCTCAAATGAATTTCAAGAGTCTTGTTGTATTTGAATAACGTCTGATTCTTTAACATTGCCATCTTGACTGCCATGATAGTAAATCACACTTCGGTTTCATTTCTCCCATCTCTCTCTCTCTCTCTCTATATATATATATATATGCCCTATTCTTATCTCTTCTTATTGCCATTCTATGCAGAGGAAAGCCTAAACTTTCCTTTATTTCAGTTTGAATTGAAAGACAATAAAACAAAAGAGCCATATTAGTGTGCCAACACATTCCAGGTCTCTAACCTTCTCACAATGGTTCCCTCGAACCAACAGACAAAGAACAATGTCAGAACAGATGGCTAAGTACTCATTACAGAGTTGGTGGTTTTGCCTATGTTTCTTTGGTGGAGAGGAGGGAGGATAGAGAATTTGCACCCATGACGGTTCAGCTCTTGAATTCCACCTCACCACAGCTCTCAACAATTTCTCTCTTTTGCCACATCTCTTTGACGGAGAAGAGAGAGGTTGTGGTGGTGAGAGGTGGCGGGAGAGAGAGAACAATAGAGATGGATAGGGCCCAGGGGTAGAGAGAGGGAGGAGAAGACACTGAATTATGCTGAGGGGCAAATTTTCCATTCAGGATTTGTTGATAATGTCGGCTGTGCATCACCTATTGTGTTGTTTAGTGTGAAGGTAGAAAGGTAAATTTGCAGTGACAATTTGGCTCAACTAATGACAAATGCTTACAGGAGAGGTCGAGTAATTTTTCAAAAAAAAATCATACATGAGTGAAAAGTCCAAACCTCAAGGGAGGTCAGGGTGATTCACTCTTAAATACAGTACTCTCTAGATATCCTATGATGTACGATAAAAAGCAGGAATATCAAAACAGAAAACAACGACAGTTCTCTCTAGATGTCCTACAATCTCTTGTTTAAGCCAATAACGAGTAGGAATATCAAAGACAGGAAAATGCAACAAGTATAAAGCACAACAAAATAAAAAGAGGCTATAGGAACAAGTCAATTCAAATGATTTTTACCAAATATATCTTTTTAGCAACTTGTTCGTATGATCTTGAATTTCAAGAACTGCCATATTGTAACAATACCCAAAATTTTCTTTTTATTTGACACTGATTTTTGGCTTTAGTTTTATTGTAGTCATTTTTTGGGTTGGGGGAAATAAAGAGGACAGAAACTGCAACAAGGTTAGCTTTAAAATGACACATTACTGTCAAGTGCTCACAAATGGTTCCTCAAAAGTTTAAGATATTAGAGCAGCCTATTCTTTTAACATGGTATTAGAGCATGAAGCCCTATGGTCGAATCTCCAGTCGCGTTCCAAATAATATTAAAAAAAATTACATGGCCGGCACAATCATCAGAGGCCATATGTGAGAGGGTGTAATAGAAATATATTCTTGTACCCCTCTCTTAAGCATAAGCTTATAAAATAAGTGATTTTTAACAATTAAAGGAATACACTCCAAAAATTTTAATAAAAAAGCACAGTCCATTTGTAATTAACTTTGTTAAAAAGTAGAAGCAACACTGATTACAGAACTGAAGGACGTAATTCTTGAGCATGAAAAATTCAAATTGGATGCTAGGTCAAGAAGAAAAAAGTAAAAAACAAAATGGGAAGAATAAAGAATCATACCTCTTCTAGTAGAGACTCTAACCGATCAATCCGGAACACGCCATCCTGACAAGATTATAGAATCGCAATTAAGGTTCATGAAGTACATTAACAGCATGTGAACAAATTAGCATTAGTAACAAGTGGAGTATTAAAAAGTACGACAAAAACTCACATAAATAAAAAGGGAAAGATCGTAGTTGCAATATATACCTTATATAGAAGATCTTGCAAGGAAGACTTCAGCTTGGGTGAACTGTCTGTTAGTACTTTCCTAGCAATCCATGGGTATGTACTACCCAAAACTTTGTAATTTGGGTTAATGCCGATTGCAATCCCCTCCAAAACAGCAAGACTGAGATATGCCGAGAAATGTTTGATGTTGAAAAGAATACGATATTAACAATCAGCGCAGAAGAAAAAGGCACTCAAACTTATTCAAGAAATCCACTGAATCTAGAGATGACTCTTGAAAACATTATCGGATATATGCACGAAAGTAAAAGAGCTTTACCTCCGAATGACAAGAGAAAAGTACGAAGGTATTTGAAATTTGAACTTGTACCTGCAAAATGAAAAATGAAAAATCCTTCAAACACCAAAACCCCTTAATACAAATTTTTTGTATCTGATCAATTTATAAATCATTGCATTATGTCATATGTTAACTAATGTCAGTGAACTTTCATTTTCTATAATTCTAAACCTCTTCTTCCTATTGTTTATTGAGGACTAGTCACTCAACTAAGACACTTCTCAAGAAAATAATTACTGAACTAAGACATCTCTCAATAAAATAATTACTAAACTTCATAATTTACGTACCTATAATTGGCAGGAAAGTACTATAATTAAATTTTGATTGGTATGCCATATCAATTCTCATGTGAATTTTATGTTCCGTACATAGCAGCAAAATTTCATACATGCAATACTATCAGATCGTTCACATATTTGGTATACCAATCAGAACTGCGCTAGAATTAAATATTTTATATAAAAAAATAAATTCCATAAAACTTTGTTTACTAAATTAGGTGATTAAACATACAGATTGAGTAGGAATGCATCATCCAAGCCCGAATATGTATTTGGTGGATTAAGACAATCTTCAAGTTGAATTTATTCGATTGAAGGACAAGTTATGTTTTCTACAATCATAGGGTGGCCATCTGTAGTTATTGTGGGTTTTGTAGCTTTTCACCTTTCTGTAAATTTCATGGACAGATTGTGGGTTATGAAGTGTAACTAACCTCTTCCATACTTCATGTCATCAATTCACCACTTCAATCCACTTGGAAGAATTCTCTCAATAATAGTTATGACAAGATTTGCCATCATGCTCTCTTTTTTATTCTTTGTTCTTTTCATTTGTTTTACTTGCTTCTCAGGAAGTTGCTCTTTTCCTTGTATTTCATTTTTGCTCGATAATTCATCTTTCTCTCTCTCTCACCACACACAAAGAAGGAGAACAATAAAAGGAAGTTATTGATTTAACTTGAGGCATGATTTAATAGATGTAGTACAGTAAAATCAAAAGATAATACTTGTAAGTACCCATTTAAACTCTTGCACTGGCCACCATTATAAATTCCTAAAGGTTCATTTCGTGAACCCCAACAAGAAAACTGATCACTTGACTGAATCCAAGAAAAACATCTACCGTAAGCATCAATATATTCAATTAGTACATAATTATGATATTTGCAAACAAAAAGCAGGGGGTATCAGAAAACTATACATGGTAGTTCCCAAATTTCCTAGAAGATCTCCAAAACTTATATTCCTGACCCCTTTGGCAACAGCACTTTGGAAAACACCTTCAAACAGAAAGCACCCTGTGTCAGTACTACTAGATACAACAGATGAATAGAGCCCTTCCCAGAAAGAACTCAAAGACCATAAAACCTTTGTCGAGGGAACTCCAAAGCTAATAAACATAAGTCATTAGAATTTGGACACTCATGTAAGGATGTAGACAAAAACCTGTTAATGCCTTTGTAACAGAATCCTTGTCTGCCGTTGGTGGAAGAAGCCTGCAGAATTTATAAATAGACCAGCCTTACAAATATTATCACCCATAAGAACACTTTCGTCGGAAACTAAACGGGAAGATAATCATGATACCCGAGAGTGACAAAGTCCTTGGCCAATGCATCAAAATCACGATTTACAAGATGGAGACAAGCTTCAATAAAACCATCACGAAGCTCTTGTTTAAATTCACCCATCATACCAAAATCTGAGGGTGAAAGTTACTCTAGTTAATTCCCATATACAACTTAACAAATACAGCTTCCCAGATGACAAAATTTGAGTACAAAATTGCAGCAAAATAATGTATTGAATCATATAAAATCTCAGCCACTAGAGATACAATTAACTTGGGTGGCAACAAATTAATGCAATGCATTGCAAGAAAAGTAACAGTATATACTCAACTGTTCTAAGATTTGTGTCAAGTTCATTTACAAATTTCAATGACTTTCATGCACCTTCACATTCAAATCTGTAAGGAGAATTGGAAATAGGACCCCCAGTAACAACTTATTGCTGTTTTGAGTCTTTTGACTGGCTATGTGATATTTAAGCACTAGGGTGACAGTTAATTTTGAAAGTGATGGAGCTTTCAGGCATCTCATAGGAATGAAATTATTCCATTTGGTTTCAAAGTCCTTTGGCACAAGTTTATTATTAATAATTTAACAAACACATATAAGCCACTGCAAAAAATATTACAAGACACATATTTCAAATGCTGCCATAAAACGTGAAGGGCCTTTCATTTTTTTTCTTATACATTTAGTTTTGGATAAATCAAAATGAACTCTTTCTAGTGATAAGGCCACGTAAATCTCAGTTAGATAATCTTGTTTTGGAATATCTAAATGCACATAAAAATAAAGTAATCTGTATCAGGTGCTCCTAGTTTCCAAAAGATCTTTTGGAGTGAAAAGGGAGAAAATAATTATGTTCTCATATGAATAAATATCTTTTACGACTCCACCAATAGACATTGATGTGGCTTGAATTAAAGCATTATGAATCCCAAGGAGGCATGTAGGTTGAGGCAGTAAGAAAAGAGATTCTCTAAAGTGAAATAAATAAATAAAAAAGAAAAGGAAGAGAAGCTTAATCCCAAAGACTTGGATTAAAAGTTGTTGAATATATTTCCACTTGGCTCTCCACTTCTTTCTTTTTTTCCCCACCTGGATTATATAAACAGAACTTGAGAGCCCATTCTTGTCTTTTTCGTCTATAACAGTCTAGAGGCATCATTTACAGTCGTATGATGGCACTTCAGGAGTAAGTATTACCTACCATAATGTGACGTTCCAAGTTACAACAATATTAAGTAGAACCACCCCATGGGGAACGGGGCGGGTGGGGAATGGGGATCATGTCAATCCAAGTGGTTGTTCAATAATGTCATCTTATGTACCAGAACTGACAAAATTAATTCAATAGCAAAATTCATCAATTATATTGCTGAAATTATTCAATACTGAAATAGCTATCATGGTGATTCCGCCACTTCAAGTTCAATAGTGGATGAAGAAATGAGATAGTGACTCCTCAAAAAGAAAAAAAACTAGGCCATACAAATAGCAAAGTTTCAAGTTATTGCATTGAAACCTGAATCATCAATCAACAAAACTGCAATAGTACGCACACATTTAATGCTCTTTTTATCATTACAAAGATCAACATGTTTAAACCAAAAAAAAAAAAGTGAGGGAACAAGAAGTTATGAATGTATAACATGTTAGGCATGATAAATTTAAGAGACAAATGAGCAAAGGTATGTTTGTCCTACTATCTGATACAAAAATGATTTAAAATCCAATCAGATTAAATTGATGTGGAAAAAAAGACACATTACTAAATATTACTAAAACAAGAAAGTTGAAGGATGTCATATGTGATAGTACCTGTCCATTTTTAATAAGCCATATCCTGTAAGCATAAATCAAAATAGTACCTAAATAAGCTAGTTTCCCATCATATGTGCGAAAAAGGTTTCCAGGGTGTGGATCTGCATGATAGAACCCATATTCTAGAAGTTGATTAAATGAGCAGTAAACTCCAATCTGTACAGCGCCAAGAAACAGATATCCGTTTGTCATTTTAGAAAATGATGTAGGCTAAATATGACATTTGTTTCCATTCAAACTACAAGAATGTGTCAATGTGATTAGTTTCACCGCTAGACCTCAACCAAGTGAAGATCCTTCACGTCGGACAACTTCTGCCCCTACACAAGATAAAAAGGACAAAAAATTACAAGGAATACAAAGTTATATAATTGAGAGGGATGGGAAAGCAACTTCAGGAAAGAATGACTCCTTATGGCCGCTCCAATGATTTTAAAAGACCTAATATGCGGTCAATATCATGAAATATCTTTCATAGCAATTCTTACAACTTCCTACCATACTGTTTAGTTATTTATGCAATATAATTACATGCATAAATGGTTTGAATAAATGAGTATGGTGTAGCATAATATCTCTACCAGGCATCTATTTACACAAGTCGAGGAATAGCGCTTGGAAGTGTAATCCTTACAAAATATTTCTCTTGCAAACTCCCCTAGAAAAAAAGAGCAAAGGAAGACTAAAAGAGTATTTGTTTAAAGTAACTGCCCTACTTTTTTGTCCATTTAAGAAATACAATCCTGGTAGAAATATGGTGCTTCAGATAATCACTAATAAACCTTATAGATTGAACCTACATGATGGACATTTTCCAGTTTTTTTAACAAGAAGAATGTGGCACCACTGTTTTTTAGAATGAATATAGATGATTAATTACTTGGTCTCTGATCAGCAACGAAGAGCAAGCTAAGTTCTATGGCCAATTGATCATTAAGTGTCGTTCTTCCAAGAATCTGATTCCAAACCCATCATTAAATGCACTAGTAACTGTAGGGAAAAGAAAGAAAAAAGATAAGAAAAGATAAGAAAAAGATGGCATAGTCTATACCTCCACCCACTCCATAGTAAGGACCTTACGAGTTGTTTGCTCCACATACATTTCTGGAACCACAACATCTTGTAGACCACCATATAGCTGTCTGATTGAACACATAGCAGGCAACAGTCAGGGCATCCAGCCATATATTCCTCTGTCCCAAAATAAGTCTCTTTTAGGGATTTCAAATTATTAAAGGAGATGCATTTAATTGCATACATCCCTTTGAAACTCTAAAAACTAATTCTTCAAAATTTTAAAGTTTAAGTTTGTAAAATTGGGAAAATTTTCAAAACATGAGGATAATTTAGGATATTGTTTGTACATTGACTTTTCAAAAGGGGCTGTTATTTTGGGACATCCTAAAATTGAAAGATGGACACTTATCTCGAGAAGAAGGGAGTAAAATATATTTCATTATAAAGTAACTGAGTAACAGTGGTTACTTTGAATAAACATGCAACATTTTTTATCAATAAGCTTATTATAATGCACTAGAATTCTATAATTTGAGGCTACGATAGGTGAACTAACAGAAGACGTTCCAGAAATTTCAATGCCTTTGCTAGAACCTCATGGAATTACACTGTAAATGACAAGTCGAACCATTTGAGATTTCAACTCTTATAAGAAAATTTTACCTACATTTCCAATTATCAACCATCAGTTATCATTGTTGGCGTTAAGAATAGATGTCTACTATTTGGTTTATTGGGCTCTACAACGCAGTCTGGAGTGTGTTTTCAAGAATCTTTATCAGAGCACCCTGATCGATCAAGCTAAAGCAACAGATCTATCAGTCCTAGTCCAGAAAGTCAGGACCAATTGACATAAGGCTGTGGAGCAGTAGGAGCAGTAACTGCAGTCGCTTGACTGATCAAGGCAAAGCTCGACCTGTCAACTCCCTCCAATATCTCTAGTACCAATCAAGGTTTAGCTATCGATTTGAGTGCTTGAATGTTCTTGTAGCATCCTTTGGTTCTTTTATGGTAAATTGTTGATCTCCTATCCTCCATGCAAGTAGACACACTACTGAACTACATATATTCTTACGTTCTTGTATGCTTTGTGATTATATTTGTTAATCTATTGTCTTGGTAAGATTCTGCAATTGTTGCATCACAATAAATTAAATGTAACCTGTGGTGCAACAACAACAAAGTGGTATTAGAGCTTTAGATCTTCGGCTGTGACTTGTGATACAGTCGAATATAGCGAGTACCAAATTCGAGGTAAAAAGTTTTGATAGAGATTTTATACCTTTAGCAAATGAGAATGAATGATTTACTGAAATTGAAAGAGTTACACAAATCACTACAAGAAAGACCAACAAAGCCTAAGAAGATGAGCCACCAAACTGGCAGAAATTGGGCAAGAAGACTGCCAGCGCCAATTGACACAATCGCTTAGATAAAGTCACATACAATGGAATCAATGAAGAGAAGGTAGCAGAGATTTGAAGGAAATTCGAAAGATTGTGCATTGTGAAAGCAAATGTGTGGCCTTCAGATGGAGGACAACATGAGTTTGTGGAGCATCTCAACACATCTTCAATGACTCAATTGTTGATTGGGAAAGACAAAACCATACTTCTATGGGCTTCGTTACACTAATCCTAGGACAGCCTGATGATTACCTTATTTAAGAAGATACCCTTGAGCTTTTGATGATCACGAGAAGAGAAGAAACCAGATAATTAAGAGTCCCAAGTAGAGGGACTTAAGGTGAAGAATGAAACAAATCGTGTAAGGAGCAGAGGCAACGGAAGAAGTTCTGATGATAGGAACAACTCTCAATTGAAGTCTCAAATAAAGCACGTGGCGGAGTGCTTTCACTGTCACAAGAAGGGAAAAAACAATAGCGTCTATCAAACTTGGGAAAGAGAATTGGAAGGGAGAAGCAGGATAAATCTGTAGAGTCAGCACGTGTGGTTGCTGAAAGCCTGAAAATATAGAGAATGAAGGAGAACTTCCAGCTGTCTCTTCCAAGACAAATAATCTTGTAGATTCTAGATACTAGTTTCTCCTATCACGTGTCCAAAAAAGGAAGAAGTTTGATATATATAAATTAATACAACAGGTAAACGGTTCTAATGGAAAATGATGGTGGACCTGCATATAAGGCGATTGGAATAAGCACAGTGAAAACCTAACGGAGTTGTGAAAATTCTTGGGGAGTTCATACATGTCTCTAACTTCAAAAAGAATTCGAGTTTTCCGGGCATTCTCAACTCTCTCAATTGTATTTATTCAATAAAACGAGGAACTAAAAATATGCAAAAGGACCTTAATCATAGGCCAAAAGATTGGGAATTAGTAAAAGCTGGTTGGAAATATAGCCACAGGTGGAGCAAGCTATAATACCTCTTGCAAATATTGATTTACAGATAAAGCTGGTTGGTAATACTTGAGCATTATTCTAAAACATTCCATTAATCCTTTATTTTACCGTATTGGATTAAAATCTATTCAATCAAGCATGATTAGTTACTTACTAAGCTGTCAAAAGTGACTGGTTTGGCATGGTGGATGTCAAAACAAAGGATTTTGAAGTGATTTGATATTTGTATTGACATTTTTGCAGTGGTTTTGTACATGTGGAAGACTAATGTAGAGGTTTGTTATAAGTTTTGAGAATTTTGTATAATCGATTATGTTTTGCTTGGGAACGATTAGGACATGATATGGTTATTTAAAATTCTTCCACATCCATCATTGATCAGTGCTGCAACATCCCACCCAGAGATATGTCCAAGTCAGAGTCTAGTGTTGTTTGTTGTTAGATGGAGCCTTATATCCAGTTTTAAAACATCCTATTTACCAAAAGAATTGAATTAGAGTTGTAATGTAGTAGTTACCTTTTAGGTTTACTCTATATGATCATTTGCCCAAGAAATAGAACCAACCCAAGTCATATCGTACCAACTTGTGCCATTGAGACCTGATCAAAGGACTTTAGGGGGATCGCCTTCCGGGTTGCCCCGTCCTGTTTGCTTGACAACAATTGAGACATATTGTGCTTATTTTAAATGATTCCACATCCCCAACTGATCATTGCTACAATATCCCACCCTGGGACACGACCAAGTTAAAGTCTAGAGTTGTTACATGGAGAGCCTTGTAAAACATCCCATTTATTAAATGGAATAGTAGTTGGGTACCTATCAGACAGGGAAAACTCTAATACAACATGCTACATGAAAGTTTAATCTAGCATGAGACTATGCATGGAACATAAAATATTGAGACAGAGAGAGAGGGAGAGAGTTATCAGTGACTGAAATGTATATGTCACATTTCTCATACAAACGTTAGAAGTATTTCAAAAGGCATTCTCTTACCTGAACTTGAGTCCATTCTTTGCTTCATTATTGTAGTCCATCTCCTGCATTCAATGTGATTACCTGTATTCAATATGAAGCACTAAGAATATTCCTCTTGTAAGAGAGTTTTAATTTGCTTTATGCACCATAGATGTTCTCGAGTTGTAAGTAATTTCCAAGATGAAAAAGAGACATGCAACTGTAAAAGCAATAGTGAAGTTTGAAATTGTTTAACTGTTCCCTTAAGAAATATGAAAATGTCAACTAAAGAATGCCAAGGTATTAGCAAAAAAACATGTCTTGAATCTCTTATGCAAAGATCTCAGAAGCAAAATCACTAATATCGCATTACACTTTCTTCTGAGTGACTGTTCTCTCCAAATCTTCAGTAATTCCATATGTGCACACCGTGACAATTCCAATAAGTTGGTACAGGCACATATCTGAATAGAGTGTAGCTTTGATGCAATCATTAATCCACACTCCAAACAGTCTTTGTGCAGGCAGTTTAATCACTCCACCGGAAGATTTGATCATAATAAATCTCTGGAGCAAAAGAAAACATGATTCTCCTATATCAACTCAACAAAGCCTTTTCACAACTACTTGGGGTTGGCTACCTGAATGAGAGTTATTCATTCTGCTCTATCTTAGACCATAACCTAGTCAACCACATAATACTATTATCTTTCCTTATGAACTCTACCCATGTTAATTTTGACTTCCTCTAGCATTATCCTTGATGTGGACCATGTTACTATTCCTAACCAGTGCACTTAGTGGTCTTATTTGCACATGATTCTCCTATGCAAAAAGACAAATAATGCTGGCATTCACAAATAAAAAAGGAGATTTCAAAGTTTTAAGATCCATATAACATCAAACATAGAACACACTGAAAAAACTCTCTTGATCTTCCAACAGCCTATAAAGGAAAATCTGCCAGAGGCCACCCACTAATATCCAATAAACTGAAAAGCTTTTGCTTTTTTTAGAAGCCAGTGGAATGCAAACAGCAATGGCTAGCTATACTCCTATCATCCTCACACCAGTAAAAAACTCCAGAGCATGTCATTAGTGTTCATATGTTACGAAATGAGAGCATAGTTAAATCTTTTAATCTTTGAATGTGGCTTTCAACAGCATATCAACCATATCAGGGAGTGTTTGTGCAGGTTTTAACAAACATAGCTTCTGAGTGTAGTAAATGTAAACTTCAGGGTCTGTCAGTATAATTATCCGAACCTTTAAAAAAAACATCTAAACAGAAGAGCCCAGATCTCGAATTTTCCCAGAGATAGCACACTGCACACAGGAAACGCGTAAAAACAGCTCAACCTTGATAATACTTGGAGAAATCATATTTTTTTAGAGGAATGTGGTTATATGTCAACCAATGGCATGGAAATGGTTTCAGTACCTTGTCAGGACAAAAAGAGGAAAACTAGTGCAATACGATCATGACATCGAAGACCAATATATGTAACAATTAGAAGTCATTAGATTAATGTTGAAGGACCATTGTTTGGTGCAATGATCAAAGATCGGGTTGCCAAGGTGAGAACGAATGTTAGATCTGAGAGTAGCACCAGATTGTGCAATAATCCCATGTTTTGTCCATCCCTTTCAACACTCTATACTGGCGGGATCAACACTAAGTGGGGACTGAGGGCTTTATGGTGTTTTAATCAAGTTGAAGGAACTATAAGGACTAAAGGAAGGCAAGAGTGAGCCTAGGAAGAAGAATGGAGAAAAGATACGATTGCCTATGATTCAATGGGAGGTCATACCCTGTATAGAGCTAAATGTTGAGCAAATTCGTGCAGCCAATCCCAAGTGGATGGGACTTATTGATCTGTTAAGAGTCGTACTACAAGGGGCGATGCAGGAAACATTAGTCCAAACTCTTGAAAAAGTAAATGGTAAAAGCACAACTATTTTGACTATATACAGTGTCACATAACATACTTAAACATTGTAATATCATAATAAAGAATTAAGGAATAAATATATACCCGAAAAAGACTTGATGCCCATTCATCAACAACCGCCTACAAATTGAACATATTCATAATCGTAAGACAACTTCAAAACAAGGAAACTTTTAATAAAAAAATGCCAATGTATTTATAGTGGCATACTAATTTACTCCATGAAATGAGACCCAATCAGAAAATGGTGCAAACATCAAGGCTGCAGGTCAACTAGTAAGACATGATACTCATATACCATTTATCAATCACAGCATAAAATAAGTGTGAGGCATTTTCAACCACCAGTTACATGTTGCAAAATTACCTGAAGATCAGTGTTAAATTTGCCAGCCGTTCTAATTAGCCCTGCAAGATAACGCAAGATTAATATGTCCAAGGATATGGCAGCTTGAACCCCAGGCCTCTGCACTTTGATGGCAACAATCCTTCCACTAGGACGAAGCTTAGCTTGATATACCTTTGAAGATACATGGAAGAAAATAAAGAAACAAAAGTTCAGCACCACTTTTAAAGTGGAACACCAAAATAGTGCCCAATATAAGTCTCAGTTAAAAAACAAAAGCAGAAGACCTGCATGATCAAATACAAACCTGCCCAAGTGATGCTGCTGCCACAGGCTCTGCCGAAATCTCTGAGAAAAGCTCATCCATTGGTGATCCAAGTTCTTTCTCTATTGTATTGAAAGCAACTTCAGTGGAAAATGGTGCTATTCGATCTTGCAATAGTGAAAGCTCGTCCAGATACGAAGGTGGTATCAAATCCTAGAAAGATATTACCAGAACATGCACACGCTGAAGATCATTACAAAACGGAAAAAGTATGGCTGAAAATGAGCATATGCTGAATGTTCTATAGATCCGCCTAGTTCAAGCTTGTCATAGGCGACTCATAGCCTGCGTGTGCCAATGGTTAGAGTTTTCCAGTGGTAGCCCTCATATACAATATCAATTCAAATGGAGAAGATTGCAAGCAGGTCTAAGCATAGACAAGATACACATGAACACATGGACATAGGATTGAGGACATATAAAAATAAAATAAAAAGGAACCAAAACTCAACTATACATGGAAAAAATCAAAAGAGGCAATTAATGCTGAGATATCACTAGGCTTTAAATTCCAATAATATGCCATAAAAAGTTGTTTAATCAACCAGTACTCCAAATTGCCTGGACATGCACCAAATAAATTATTATAATAAAATAAGTACTTTTATGGTTTTTAAAATAAGATTTACTTTTTACGATTGTACAGTAGCAAGTAGAGCCATTTCATCCGCACCCACGCCCCAGCCCCCCACCCCCCAGAGACAAAAAAAGAAGAGAAAAAAGACAAGAAAGAAAAAGAGAAACAAGATAACGGTGTTCCAAATTCAGGAGTGATAAAGCAGCCTTTGGCATGTCTCTTAAACCTTGGGTAGAACATCTAAAAAACAAAATAATAGGAAGCACAAGATGTAAGCATCCAAAGCTTACAAATGATCTAACCTTTTCATTAGGTCCAAAATTCCATTTCCCAACAAGCTATTTCACTGGAATTATAAAAATTTCAAACCATGTCGCTGCTATATCAGCATAAATGACCATATCTGGTTCTAATGTTTGCATCAAAAGTTTCAACGTGTTTCGAAATTAATAAAAACTTTAGCAGCATTGTATAAAGGCCCCACCTGAGCTAGTGATAATTAAAAATTTGCACAAAGAGAGAATTGCAATTCAAAATTCTTAGAAGATTTCATCAAAAAAAAAAAAAAAAAAACTCAGTGCAACAAGGCCAAATCAACCCTATTAAAAAGCAACCCTTGGAGATATAATTTTCAGCCTATGCAGTTCATTTAAACTCCTATAAATCAAAACGAGGCAGATGTGGCAGTTCACTTCCAACACTTAAAACTCATAAATAAGTTGATTTCTGGTACATTTGACAACTAAATGGGACCCATCAGATGCTGGTTAACAGCATTTTTTCTTATCCTAAAATGATAAATATCATCTAGAATCTAGCAAAATTTACTAGACTGTTTGTAAGTGAAGCCATTGGAAAACCCGCAAAATATACCAGACACTTCATTGTTTGTACTGCATGTATGATTAAGGGAGCGACACTCACAGAACCGATGATTTTGCCAGAATAGGAATGGGACTTATACCGACAGACAGTGGTCTTACCAGAATACCACAGGGACTTCACATCTATTTACTAAAGGAATGCTCTTCTTAATCTCATATCCTTACTGCCCCTCACATAGTACAATCAAAAGCTTTACTATGGTTGTTTATCATCAATTAATTTATTATAGCAGCAAGCATACTTATAGAACAGATCAAAAAAATAAATTAAAAAAAGAGAGATATATATTAGTAAGTCACAAGCATATGACTTCTTTGCCTTAATTGAAATAGATAATAGGAATGAAACTATTTACAAAATAGAAGGTGATAACTTACAGCTCGAGACGAAACAGCCTGGGCGATTTTGATATATGCCTGCAAAAAGAAACAAAAGGAAAAATTATGCATAATAAAGAAGCAAATATAGTAAGTCAGATGGGTGACTTAAAGTTTTATAACAGCGAAAAAAAAAGAAAAAAAAAAATATGTTATGACCAATAGACCAGTGGCCTAGCGGTAAGCCCCTACTTCCCAAAGGACTACTTCCCAAAGGAAGTTGTGTGAGTACCAACTAAGAAAGAAAATATATATATATATATATGTCATGGCGGCTTAAGGAAGAAATTTCAATACAAATTTACATCACTGACACTTCAAAAACCTTCACAAGTACGGCAATCTCCATTGTTGTTTGGCTCTCTAAGATTCTAAGAATGACAATCTTCATTCACTTTTTTTTTTTTTTTTTTTTTTATTATTATTATTAAAAGAAGGCATTCCATAACAACAGTGTCTGAATTCGGAGCAGTACAAGGACCACAATCATGGTCATTAACAGTCAGGTGACAACAGAGGTAGTTACAAATTCAAAGCAGCATTGGTACAAACCAGATCTAGGATAACAAAACTTGAGGTTTTGAAGTATGATTGTTTTATAATAGATTATCCCAATCAGTTGAAACAGCATCCACTTATACAATCTTTCAAACTTGTAGGAAGAGCTCCACAAAAACCATAAATTTCAAACTTGTTAAGCTTTGGTCACTAGGAAAGGAATTGCTCTTCATTTTAACTAATAAGATTATAACCATTTAGAGTTACTAAGTCAGTTAAAATGTATAACAAATGAGATGCCCAGCGGCACCTGCCTATGTCCATCCGGTGATGTACCCACCTTGAGTTGTCCCCTCATTCATTAGATCCATGTTCTGGCATTAAATGTGCTTAATGGTTGTCCTTCTAGTATGTTGCTAGAATTGTTGTCTTAGATTACTCTTGAGATTCTTTTGGTACGAGCAGGAGAGAAGGCTCAAGATTGGCAAGAAGGAAAGGCTTTTCAGTTTTTACTGTCTGGTAGAAGGAAAAGAAGGGCAGGGAAGAGAAGGAAAGTCTTTCCTTTTGTGCCCGACATTATTCCTTCCTCCCGCAAGGGGAAGAAGATGCAGAAACACGTTTCCTTTAAGCTATATGGAGTATAATTGTAAAATCATGAAACATCCCTTCTTTCCTTACTCCTATTATTCTTGCTCAATCAAACTAAATAAGGGAAAAACCCTTCCATTCCCTACGGATACTTTCTCCATTCCTCGTACCTTACTCTCTAAAATTTCATACTTCCTAGGACGCGAGGGATCAAATCTCGGTCCTTCGACGACTTCAAGTAAGACCAATCAACACGTGCTCATATTGCAAGGGTCTAGTCTAATGTTGATTAGCAACACTGCGTATAAGCAAGAAGAAGAAGTTGAATCGGTTTGGGTCAGCAGAATCGGGCAATTGCCAATATTTTGCTTAAAATACAAGTTGTCTCATGATATGATTAGGTATCGACAAGTCATATTGTGAGACAATCTTCTCTAATGAAATACTAATTTTTTATATTCTCGTTTTTAAAAAAATATATAACAACAAAGTTTTCGATATAATATGTTGTAGTATTTAAATCACATATTTAGATTTGTAATTTTTTTCATAAAAAAAATTAAATAATACATCTTAATCGAGTAAATTTAGCTGTTGCTTAATTCTCTTTTATATGTTCACCATTTATAAGTAAATTGACGTGTTGTATGTGGGATTGGAATCCACCATCCACAAGTCTTTAATTATATAAGCATGAAACATACTTAAGGAAATTCGAAATTTGTACACTACCAGTCTATGTTACAGTAACTCTTCAAAAGTGGTGAAGTACCCGTGTCAGACACTTATTGCTCAGACATGAATATGGGATGTATCCGACACTTTTGGTTGGACATGTACCTTAAAAAAACATATCCAATTAATCAATTATATTGTATTATTACTTTTAAATGAGTTAAAAGCCTAGATTGAACACTATATTGAATAAAACATTATTTTACTCCACAAAATAAAATG
Source organism: Cornus florida (assembly GCF_030987335.1). Taxonomy (NCBI): domain Eukaryota; kingdom Viridiplantae; phylum Streptophyta; class Magnoliopsida; order Cornales; family Cornaceae; genus Cornus; species Cornus florida. Next base: position 69,898,632 of record NW_026775579.1, on the reverse strand, counting down.
AACTAATTAAATAAAATGAACATTTAGCAATGTCCGTGTGTCCTTCTATTTAGCGATTTGGCGAGTCCGAACATGGATACATACCCGTACCCGAGTCCATGTAACATATCACTCTCTGCATCCACAACTTCCACCTTCCCTCCACAGTATGGACATGCCCTGGCGCTTGTTTTCTCCCCAACTCTCTCTCCTCTTCTTCACACACATACACCAACAAACACATTCTCTCTCTCTCTCTATATATATGTGTGTGTGTGTGTGAATATATTGGTTGATATGATGAATTGTGTTTTCTGATTTTTTTGCTCTGAATTGAGATTGGGACTGTTTGATTTAAGACAAAGGTAATCTTATTATATAAGTCTCTTGAATCCTATTCTACCAATGCTGTTTAATTCAGATCAAATATATTGGAACAACAAGAACACCAGTACATATAGGTGTATAATGAGAAAAAGGAGAATATATGAGATGATAATGGTGATCACAATTATCGATTTGATTTGATTTGATGTATTTTGCATGATGTGTGTATTTTTGGATTGTAATGAAGATTTATCACGCAATGTTATATAATGTTGTCCTACAGGACTTTGAACATTTATCTTTGCTTATGGTACATTTTCCATCTCTCTTGCGTTCCTTTCCTTCCAAATCTCAAACCTTCATAGAACATAGAAAGTTTTAGGAAACCCCGGATTCTGATTGTCCCATATGCCTTTTTATTTTTATTTTTTTGTCAATAAAAAGATCTATTTACTTTTGGGGGAGAATAACATCTTCATGTTAATAAGCAAACATACCAAACCGCATTCAACTAAAATATTCTTAATCATGGTAGAATCCACAGACATATCTTAGATAAAAGCATTTAAAAAGTTTAGGAAATTAAATAAAAACTAATCCAAGAACCCAAAGGCTATGGTCTACCGACTTAAACTGGAAAATGAGAAGGGCAGAGACGTGTGGATGTAAATATACTAACAGATGCTCAGAAATTGCTTCGAGATTCAGTAAACGAGACATACCGGTCCAAGTTGTAGCAATATCTTCCGCAGCTGTGCAGCTCTGACCTGCAATCAAGCAACAAAACACGAAATTCAACTTATAAATATATGCATCTATGTATATGAACATATATATATATATGTAATTTCAGAAGAGTCCCAACCTCAAACATCTGGTCTGCTCGATCATTAACGCTATCTATGTACCGAAGCACAAACCACTTGCCGAGTGTGTTGACGATCTGGAGAAGACGGCGAAGAACAACCAACGGTTTGTTCCGATAGATTGCAGCAATCTTAGAGATATTGTACTCCGTCAGAGAATCTGCCTCCGATGTACTGAGCTCGAAGAGATAACCCGAGTACTCGGTGAACGCATCGATGTCGCTGGAGGCGGAGGCCAGTGGCGGAAGACTAGGGGAGGGGAGGGGGAGATAGCTCGCCGGATTCCGGCGGAGACGGCGGCGGAGAGAGCGGTGAAACCTGCGATTGGCGGTAAGTGCAGGCGGAGGAGACGGTGGCGAGACGAGTATCATTGTTCAATTTGTTTGAGCCGTTGTTGTGAAATGGATAATACAGAAAGAGAGTCAAAACGATTTATGCTTATGCTATTGGCGGGAGGAGTGTTGGTTTGCGTTGATTCGTATGGAAATGAAAATTCTGATAGGTTGTAACGATTTGTGTATATGTTATTAGTTGTATGTTTTATGTTATCGGTATTGTTTCCGACTATAGTTAGGCCAAGTGGCACGCAGTTATGGCGTGGCATTGATAGGTTAGGAGAGTGCACACGTACTTATGTGGTGGGTCCCACTGTGGGCCATTTAGAACCCCTACCAGGAGAGAGTTAACCTTGATAAAATTGAAAATTAAATACTAAAGTTATAGTTAAATTGTACTTAGTAAATTAGTAATAATAAAAATTGAGATTTTTTATTGTCACTTAATTTTTTTATTTCATTTTAAATAATATTTAATCAAATTATTAATTGAATAAACACTTGATCAAATGAAACATTCTCTTGTTTCAAATCCCATCAAACAATTTATGCAAGAAATGACACAAGTGACTTTTGCTTGTATACCATCAATTAATTTTTTTTTTTCATTATTTTATTTTCTTTAAATATTTGTTTAATAACTCTATAGGGATGGTTTACTGACTTGCATTTAGGAAATCGAAAGTTCGAATCCTTGTAGGGCCATCTTAGAAATTATTTTTTATAGTTGTCTAATACATATGAGACGATGAGATAATATGATACTCTACGAGGTGTGATACCACCATGATTAACCAAAATATATATATAGTAAATGAAAACAACTGTATAGTAGGACTCACATGAAAAGTGAAAAATTATTAGAGTTTTTTATTCTTTTTCTCTTTTTTCCATGCCATGTTGATTGATGAGTTTTTTATTTTTCGGTAGTTAATTATGGAGATATGTAATTATGCATCAGGCCATAGATAAATGATATAAGGTTGTAAAGATTGATATTTTATGTTAAAATTTTATTTTTCTCTACGGTCTGTTAGCTTAATTTGATCAAGTTGAATCAATTTACTTTTATAACTTAGTGTTTGTCAAGTTTAACTAATTTACTTTGTGGCTTAGTATTAGAGGTTGTCTCTTATCCAATTCGGATAAAAAATAAAAAATATAATTGGTATAAATAAATTAAATATTAGCCCATCTAATAACTTTACTTTTTTAATCTATGACTAACCTTTGTTCTTTTTGTCATCAGGATATATGATCCAATTGCCTTTGGGGTAGAATTGGGGCGGAGCTCCAAATGTTGGGCCCATATTCACCGTTTAACTTTATGGACCGGACTTTGGTCAATAAAGTATGGGCTTTTAGCTTTTTGACTGAGACTGAATTTAGTCACACTCCAATGGGCTCACCTCAACTTGTAATGGACAGACTTTTGAGCATTGGGCTCTTTATGCATTCATTTTTTTTTCAGACATACCCATGTCGTTTATGTATGGGAATATTGAATATCTTCTTTACACCGACACATATGTAGTTTTGTACACATGTTGAATATCTTCTCCACACCGACACATATGTAGTTTTGTATGTATATATGTTGAGTTGTCATGGACCAAAATCATAGAGCTACATAGGATAATTTCTCATTTCCCATATGCATTGGTCACTTTTCAGAAAATTTGGCTTTAAAGGCATTTAAACTCTCAATTTTTAAGATGTGCCTCTGTCAAATATATATATATATATATATATATAAAGGCAAAGCAAGGAATTTAATTCCGGGACATGTTAACACTGATAAAATATAGATTTTTTAAGCAGACCGAAAATATAATAATGTAGCAACAGTGCAATAGAATAAGTGAATAAAAAATGAATAAGAAAAAAAAAAAAAAGCAAAAGAAGGTTATTGCACATAAATTATGTATTAGTGTAAGAAAAAGAAATTTTTAAGAAGAAAAAGAAATTTTTTAAGAAGAAAATGAAATAAAAAGAAAAAAATATATGAGAGAATTTTGAAGGAAAAAATAAGTTTTAATTGTAGAAAGAGAATGTAAAAGTTATTAAAGATGACAAAAAGAAATTTGATAGAAAGGAATAAAGAATTAAATACATTTTTAGAAATAGATAATTTTATGTAGTTAATTTATAAATTTTATGAGGGTGTTTTAAAAATATTTACAAATTATACGTATAAAATAAAATAAAATTTAGTGAATTCAGGGGTAGAGGAGCCATTTTATTAATTTGGGGATTTGGGGGGAGGGCATCCGCCCCTATATATATATATATATTGAAATCATTTTTATGTTTTCTGAAGTTTTTAAAAATACTAAACTAAACAAATCTTAAAGTGGACGGTGAGAATTTGAGTCTCCAAATGAACTAAGTGATGTATGTGAATTTTTTATCAATGACAAAAAATTAAAATAAAAATTCTTATCAAACTTGACTAAGTTGAATCAACGATTCCTAACTTCAAACAACCAAATCAAAAAGTATACATAGAGAAGAGGAGGAAATAATATTTACGGACTCGTTCTTGTTTCCATATTGGAATTTCCTTCTTATCGGATTGAATTTTTTTTTATTTTTTAAAAAAATTAGTTACTTTTCTCCTATGTAAGTTTTTATCAGCAAGTTTGTTGGGTTTGATTTACTTTTCTCCTATGTAAGTTTTTATCAGCAAGTTTGTTGGGTTTGATTTCTGATAAAAAAAATTTGTTACTTTTCTCCTATGTAAGTTTTTATCAGCAAGTTTGTCACTTACCTCATAAGAAAACAATTCTTTCTCTTCTAATTTGTACGAATACAAATCATCATTTGTGTCTTTTATCTTGGGATAGAAATACATATTTGAGGAGGAAAAAAGACTATTTAGAAAGTTTGATTGAGTCCAGATCTTCTATTATGTACAACATTGTGTTGTAGCGTTTTTTCAATACAATTAAGTATGTTTTAACACATTAAATTTTAATGTGTTAAAAATTTATTATGTTGAAAAATATTAGTAACCGCTAAAAAAAATATAAAATTAATGTGTTGACAATTTCAGCATCACTAAAGACTTTGGGTGCCTTATAAAAGATAGAAGAGATATCACTAAATTACAAAACACTCTGTGTTTAATAAAAATTTCTTGCACCTACAATGAATACGAAGGAATGGAAAAAAAAAGGTAACGATATAGGAAAAAAACCAATTCATACGCTCGAACACCCAATAATTGAGTGACACAATAATTGAGTGACATTTGAGATTGGTACCAATTTCCTTTCAAAAATATTTGGAGTAAAAATGTTCCAACATGTTGTAGGGACACAAAGGATGACGATATTTCTACCCCCAATAAGTGAGTGACATTTTGAGATTGGTAACAATTTCCTTTCTTAAACATTTGGAATGAAAATGGTCCAACATTTTAAAAACTATAATGACACAAACGATGATGGGTCTATTTCTACCCAATAATTGACTGACATTTTGGGATTCGTAACAACTAGATTTCTTAAATATTTGGAATAAAACTATAGATAGTTTTCAGATCAGGCATAAGAATAATAATAATTATTATTCGTTTTTTATTCAAATAAATTAGAAAAAAAGGGTTGGAACACACCCAAAAAGTTGAGTAATTAAATAATAGGATAAAGTATAACAACACTCCCTCATGTTTGCCAAAAGGATATACAAGTGAAATTTTTTAGTTTTTTGGACAAAGACACCCCTGACATGAAAAATTGACCAAATTACCCATTGATAATAAATTAGACCAATATACCCTCATGAATAATTTATGCATAAAAAAAATAAAAAAATAAAAAACAATCTCTTCCCCTCCACCGTTCCACCACCACCAGCCCACTACACAAAGCCACACATATATATAGGGGTTCAAATTTCACATATATATATATATACCCACAAATTTTTGTATAGCAAAACCCAACACTACAAAATCCAAACAATATGAAATTGGATCTTTTGATTAGGTGCTCAATTGGATACCTGCAATCTCAGACAACCACCCACCCAACTCTGTCACCCAACCGTGAATATCATCACAAAATCCAAATTCAACAACATGGGCATGAATTTTTTTTACCTCTGACAAAATCCAAATTCAACAACATGGTCTAAAAGATTGTATGTAGGTATATATATAGATGAATTAACCAATGCATGCGCCAATTTAGGATAAAATCAAACACTGTGAATTGACAGTGGAAAGGATAAAAGTTAAGTAAAAAAAAATGGAGGAAAGGTGTTTGAATTTGACAAGAACAACCACATGTATGGTATATATATATACATCAAACAATTGAACAAAAAGCAGTATCGTGTATTTACCAAACGGAGGAGAAATAGGGTTTGAATTTGATAAGAACAACCACATGTATGTATGGTATAATACATCAATGAATTGAAGATCGTTTGTTCTTGTCGAATTCAAACTCTTAGTGTTTGAATTTGACAAGAACAACCACATGAATGGTATAGGCTGCTGTTAATCAAGATGAACTAGACGAGAAACTACACTGCATATTGCTCTTGTCAAATTCAACATGGGCATGAATGTATGAATTTTTTCAACTATGGTTATCATAAAATCAACGAGTAAGGACGGTCAAAACAGAATAGTAGACACGAACTCTGAGATTGAAATTGCCGGCGAGGACCAAGCTCCGATGACGATGCGGCAACGGACTGAACAGTGAAGCGAGGTTTAGAAGGTGCAGATGAGCACAACGAGCGTCACCTGAAAGAACGAGGAAGCTAAAGTGGCCATCGCCTCTACCATCCGACGAGCAACGACAACGATGGCGAGCCGCCTCTCCTCCACCTTCGGCGTCATCATCATCCTCCGCCTCTATATCAACGACATATTGGCCGACTCTAGATCCGCGGCCCGCCTTCGATTCCATCTACACATAGAGCCCCAGATCTGTTTTCGCCGTCAGACTCGCCATAAAAAACGACAAACTTGCCGCCGCCCTCCACCGAGATCGTTTGCGCTCTCGAACACCTCTATACCATGGGCATCGTTTACCGTGACCTCAAACCCGAGAACGACAGCTCGCCGTCGCCCGTCGCCGCCTTGTGTGTGTGGATAAATATATATGTGTGTGTGTGTGTACATATACGTGCATATATAAAAAAAGAAAAAAATGGAAGATGAAGGAGGAGAGAGGAAAAAAGGGTGCTGAGGGTAATTTGGTCATTTATGTATTTTGATATTTTATAATTAAATTTACTAAAATAGTGAAGGGTAAAATGGGCTTTTCACACGTTTTAAGGCTATGTTTGGATGACAAATTTCGCAAGTGGGTGTGATTGTTTAAAAATAGACAAATTTTCACTTGTGTGTCCTTTTGACAAACCTGACGGGGTGTCTCTGTACTTTACCCTAAATAATACATTATCATTTTGAGAAACTCATATCTTACCCAAACTCCCTATGGCATATATCACACCAGTTACATGAAAAAATAAAAAAACAAAAAACAAATTCAAGATTTGGATATACTTTTTATATACTTATATCTTATTCTATAGGTCTTATATTAAATGTCATATTTAAGGAGTATAACTTTTAAAAGGAATATATTGTATTGTTCTTTTTTAAAATTACTAATTGTCCTTTCAAGTTTGAATATTTATCTAACTCAAATTTTTGCCCCTTATCTTTATTACATACCCCATTTGCATACCCATGTCGTTTATGTATGGGAATATTGAATATCTTCTTTACACCGACACATATGTAGTTTTGTACATATGTTGAATATCTTCTCCACACCGACACATATGTAGTTTTGTATGTATATATGTTGAGTTGTCATGGACCAAAATCATAGAGTTACATAGGATAATTTCTCATTTCCCATATGCATTGGTCACTTTTCAGAAAATTTGGCTTTAAAGGCATTTAAACTCTCAATTTTTAAGATGTGCCTCTGTCAAATATATATATATAAAGGCAGAGCAAGGAATTTAATTCCGGGACATATTAACACTGATAAAATATATTTTTTTAAGCAGATCGAAAATATAATAATGTAGCAATAGTGCAATAGAATAAGTGAATAAAGAATGAATAAGAAGAAAAAAAAGCAAAAGAAGGTTATTGCACATAAATTATGTATTAGTGTAAGAAAAAGAAATTTTTTAAGAAGAAAAAGAAATTTTTTAAGAAGAAAATGAAATAAAAAGAAAAAAATATATGAGAGAATTTTGAAGGAAAAAATAAGTTTTAATTGTAGAAAGAGAATGCAAAAGTTTTTAAAGATGACAAAAAGAAATTTGATAGAAAGGAATAAAGAATTAAAGACATTTTTAGAAATAAATAATTTTATGTAGTTAATTTATAAATTTTATGAGGGTGTTTTAAAAATATTTACAAATTATACGTATAAAACAAAATAAAATTTAGTGAATTCAAGGGGTAGAGGAGCCATTTTATTAATTTGGGGATTTGGGGGGGCATCCGCCCCTATATATATATATATTGAAATCATTTTTATGTTTTCTGAAGTTTTTTAAAAATACTAAACTAAACAAATCTTAAAGTGGACGGTGAGAATTTGAGTCTCCAAATGAACTAAGTGATGTATGTGAATTTTTTATCAATGACAAAAAATTAAAATAAAAATTCTTATCAAACTTGACTAAGTTGAATCAACGATTCCTAACTTCAAACAACCAAATCAAAAAGTATACATAGAGAAGAGGAGGAAATAATATTTACGGATTCGTTCTTGTTTCCATATTGGAATTTCCTTCTTATCGGATTGATTTTTTTTTTTTTTTAAAAATTAGTTACTTTTCTCCTATGTAAGTTTTCATCAGCAAGTTTGTTGGGTTTGATTTACTTTTCTCCTATGTAAGTTTTTATCAGCAAGTTTGTTGGGTTTGATTTCTGATAAAAAAAATTAGTTACTTTTCTTCTATGTAAGTTTTTATCAGCAAGTTTGTCACTTACCTCATAAGAAAACAATTCTTTCTCTTCTAATTTGTACGAATACAAATCATCATTTGTGTCTTTTATCTTGGGATAGAAATACATATTTGAGGAGGAAAAAAGACTATTTAAAAAGTTTGATTGAGTCCAGATCTTCTATTATGTACAACATTGTGTTGTAGCGTTTTTTCAATACAATTAAGTATGTTTTAACACATTAAATTTTAATGTGTTAAAAATTTATTGTGTTGAAAAATATTAGTAAACGGTAAAAAAAACATAAAATTAATGTGTTGACAATTTCAGCACCATTAAAGGCTTTGGGTGCCTTATAAAAGATAGAAGAGATATCACTAAACTACAAAAACATTCCGTATTTAATAAAAATTTCTTGCACCTACAATGAATACGAAGGAATGGAAAAAAAAAAGTAATGATATAGGAAAAAAACCAATTCATACGCTCGAACACCCAATAATTGAGTGACACAATAATTGAGTGACATTTGAGATTGGTAACAATTTCCTTTCAAAAATATTTGGAGTAAAAATGTTCCAACATGTTGTAGGGACACAAAGGATGACGATATTTCTACCCCCAATAAGTGAGTGACATTTTGAGATTGGTAACAATTTCCTTTCTTAAACATTTGGAATGAAAATGGTCCAACATTTTATAAACTATAATGACACAAACGATGATGGGTCTATTTCTACCCAACAATTGACTGACATTTTGGGATTCGTAACAACTAGCTTTCTTAAATATTTGGAATAAAACTATAGATAGTTTTCAGATCAGGCATAAGAATAATAATAATTATTATTAATTTTTTATTCAAATAAATTAGAAAAAAAGGGTTGGAACACACTCAAAAAGTTGAGTAATTAAATAATAGGGTAAAGTACAACAACACCCTCTCATGTTTGCCAAAAGGATACACAAGTGAAATTTTCTAGTTTTTTGGACAAAGACACCCCTGACATGAAAAATTGACCAAATTATCCATTAATAATAAATTAAACCAATCTACCCTCATGAATAATTTATGCATAAAAAAAATAAAAAAATAAAAAGCAATCTCTTCCCCTCCATCGTTCCACCACCACCAGCCCACCACACAAAGCCACACATATATATAGGGGTTCAAATTACACACACATATATATATGCCCATAAATTTTTGTATAGTAAAACCCAACACTACAAAATCCAAACAATATGAAATTGGATCTTTTGATTAGGTGCTCAATTGGATACCTGCAATCTCAGATAACCACCCACCCAACTCTGTCACCCAACCGTGAATATCATCACAAAATCCAAATTCAACAACATGGGCATGAATTTTTTTTACCTCTGACAAAATCCAAATTCAACAACATGGTCTAAAAGATTGTATGTAGGTATATATATAGATGAATTAACCAATGCATGCGCCAATTTGGGATAAAATCAAACACTGTGAATTGACAGTGGAAAGGATAAAAGTTAAGTAAAAAAAAAATGGAGGAAAGGTGTTTGAATTTGACAAGAACAACCACATGTATGGTATATAAATAATACATCAAACAATTAAACAAAAAGCAGTATCGTGTATTTACCAAATGGAGGAGAAATAGGGTTTGAATTTGACAAGAACAACCACATGTATGTATGGTATAATACATCAATGAATTGAAGATCGTTTGTTCTTGTCGAATTCAAACTCTTAGTGTTTGAATTTGATAAGAACAACCACATGAATGGTATAGGCTGCTGTCAATCAAGATGAACTAGACGAGAAACTACACTGCATATTGCTCTTGTCAAATTCAACATGGGCATGAATGTATGAATTTTTTCAACTATGGTTATCATAAAATCAACGAGTAAGGACGGTCAAAACAGAATAGTAGACACGAACTCTGAGATTGAAATTGTCGGCGAGGACCAAGCTCCGATGACGATGCGGCAACGGACTGAACAGTGAAGCAAGGTTTAGAAGGTGCAGATGAGCACAACGAGCGTCACCTGCAAGAACGAGGAAGCTAAAGTGACCATCGCCTCTACCGTCCGACGAGCAACGACAACGATGGCGAGCCGCCTCTCCTCCACCTTCGGCGTCATCATCATCCTCCACCTCTATATCAACGACATATTGGCCGACTCTAGATCCGTGGCCCGCCTTCGATTCCATCTACACATAGAGCCCCAGATCTGTTTTCGCCGTCAGACTCGCCATAAAAAATGACAAACTTGCCGCCGCCCTCCACCGAGATCGTTTGCGCTCTCAAACACCTCTATACCATGGGCATCGTTTACCGTGACCTCAAACCCGAGAACGACAGCTCGCCGTCGCCCGTCGCCGCCTTGTGTGTGTGTGGATAAATATATATATATATATATATATATATATATATATATATATATATATGTGTGTGTGTGTGTGTGTGTGTGTGTGTGTGTGTATACATATACGTGCATATATAAAAAAAGAAAAAAATGGAAGATGAAGGAAGAGAGAGGAAAAAAGGGTGCTGAGGGTAATTTGGTTATTTATGTATTTTGATATTTTATAATTAAATTTACTAAAATAGTGAAGGGTAAAATGGGCTTTTCACACGTTTTAAGGCTCTGTTTGGATGACAAATTTCGCAAGGGGGTGTGATTGTTCAAAAATAGGCAAATTTTCACTTGTGTGTCCTTTTTGCAAACTTGACGGGGTGTCTCTGTACTTTACCCTAAATAATACATTATCATTTTGAGAAACTCATATCTTACCCAAACTCCCTATGGCATATATCACACCAGTTATATGAAAAAATAAAAAAACAAAAAACAAATTCAAGATTTGGATATACTTTTTATATACTTATATCTTATTCTATCGGTCTTATATTAGATGTCATATTTAAGGAGTATAACTTTTAAAAGGAATATATTGTATTGTTCTTTTTTAAAATTACTAATTGTCCTTTCAAGTTTGAATATTTATCTAACTCAAAATTTTGCCCTTATCTTTATTACATACCCCATTTGCTCTTATCTTAATTACGTACCCCCACTCATTCTTTATTACATACCCCACTTGTTCAAAATTTTGCCCTTATCTTTATTACATACCCCGCTTGCCCTTATCTTAATTAAGCCACCATCTTCTCGATTTCTAAATTCGTATCATACTGGAAATCTTTCAACTATTTATTCGTTTTTTTTTTTTTTTTTTTTTTTTTGTTGTCTTCTCTCTTTGAAGAAGACCAAACCAAATAAATAAGCCACCATGATATAGACTAACAGACCTATTTTGATGAAGTTTAGAGATTAGGGTTTATATGTTTTGACCCATTTTGGAAATTACATAGGCATTAACGTGGCAGTAAGCGTTGGTTTGAAATGGAACATTCTCCACAGAATTACTGGCAGTGACGTGGCTGTAATTTTGGCTGAAATGGGTTTATGTTGTTTACCTGGATTAAAATGCATGCTAAGGTTGGAGAAGCCTTTGAATTGATTAGTGGATAAGGATCAAAAGCTAGTATTTATTTTTTAGATAAGTTTAGTTATATAATTTTAATGTATATCGATTAGTTTATGTTAGTTAAATGGTGATAATTATCTCTAGGATTAGTTTATTTTGAATTTAAATTCAGTGATGAGATAGAGTTTTATTGTAATTAGAATACTTATTGGTAGGAGTTTGTTTCTAATAATTTCTATAAATAAACAAAAGGGCATGCTGAGATAAAGGTCCAGCACCCTCAGAATCTTTATTATTATTTGTTTGCTTTCTCAAGCTTTTCCAAGAATAGCATCCTTGCTATTTCTTCTTTCTTTCCTTCTATATTTCTCAATCTCACATTCTATCTATTTCTCAATTTCCTTCCATCTCTCTATTTCTTTCTATTTTCTTGCTATATCTATTTTCCTCCATTTTCTATTCTCTTGATACGTTACTATAAATTATACACTGAAAAATCCTTTTAACTAAGGCATTATTGAACTCAAAAAAGGAATTTTATTGTTCCCTTTTTCCTTCCATCGTCTGAAAGTCAACCTTCTCAAAGGGACTAACGTTGACTGTTTACAATCGAATCACACAAGTGATTCTGACACGCCTATTTTACATCAAATTAAGATCGGCTCTAACCGGCCGATTTTAAGGTTAACATTTTTGGCACACCCGGTGGGACCCATCAGGTGAATAATTATAGTAAATATGCCTCCAAAGCTAAGAAATTCGAAAGGTGTGACTACAGGTGACAATATTGACGAAGAGAACCAGTAACTCGGCGTTGGTGATGATGCTGCGCGATTCATCTATTCCATCCGATCTTCCTTTGGGTTGGGTACTGGAATCGATTATGTAAAAAATTGATGCCCCGCAAGCACAGATCGGTGGAGTAAGGTCTCAGGTGGGGGAATCAAATCAAATTTTGGTTTCTCAAATACATGAGATAAGGTCAATGACTGGGGAATTAAATCAAATGATATATGCTCAAATGGAGAAGATGAATTAGAAGCTTGAAACCAGTATTTTGGCTAATCAAAATCGACATGATCAAGCCGAAGCATCTCATATTAATGAGTCCATATTTCAGCGTATGACTGCACCATTGATACATATTTCCCAAGGGCCTCGAACAAGCATCGTACTGTGGTGTCGGTTTCCTTGATGGAGTCGCCACAACCAACAAAGCTTGAGAGTTGTATGTGTTTAGGAGGTGGCCAAGTTTTACATTTATAAAAAGCCACTACTACCTTTCTCTATATAAAATATAGATAGGGCGAGTAGGGATCGTCCCAAGGGATTTGATGGTGTATCGAATTGTGAACTATGGTAATTAGGGTTAGTAGGTCAAGTGATCACACAATTGGTTGGTTGGTTGATTAAGCTAAATTGAATTCAACTAAATAAAATAATATGAGGTAAACAAGAGAGAGAGGTCTTGGGGTGTAGAGATCACCACCAAGCAATACTTTTCTATACTACTAACAAGTGATCAATTGAGGGTAATGGATGTGTTGCAATATGATAAGGGTGTGTGTGCATTAGGTTGATTCAATTGGCAAGGATGACAAATCAAGTAAGTATTGTCTAAACATCATGTGAAGAACACAATATATCTAAGCAATAGAGCATATATTGTCTAGACAACATGGGGATAGCACAATAGATCAAAACAAGTCATTAATCCTTCATTAAGCTCATAATCCACATGCAACACAATATTAGAGGAATATGTCATTTGGACTCACAAGCATGGAACATCAAACATCAAGAGTAGATTGTCCTCCCATCTAACATTATACTACCACTACACTAAATCTACACTACTAGCATGAAAATAAAGCTATCTAGACTAGGGGAGAGGCACAAACCATCAAGAATAGGCATAAACCATCAAATGAACCAAAATAACATTCATTAAGCATATCATCTTGATAATCTCTAGATCTATAGCATCAATACACATAGACATGCATCAAAAACACTAAATCTAGAGATAAGCACATGAATATCCTACTCTAGCATACATAGACATATGGGTAGAATAGAATAGTCAATTGGAAGCATTAAACCATACAAACCATGAAATAATCAAGATTTATATATACATGAATATCAAGATGTATCATACAACACTAATCCCTCAATAATACACAAGATTAGAGTATAGAAAGCATGCTTGAGGCTAACTCTAGCCCTAAGAAGATGTTTAGCCACTCATGGTAGTGATGATCCAACCCTCAAGGGCTAACTCCATGGCTGCTCCTTGTAGATGAAGATCTCCTCCAATGGTTGCTCTAGCTTCCTCCCCTCTTCCTCTTCAAGAATAGCCTCCAAGATGATTTTCAATGTGTGACAAGGGACTCTAGGCTCCTCTCCAAAAAGTGTATCATATTCCTTATATAGGTAGGTCAAATACACCCTATGATGAGCTGTGGTCGTGCAAGGCATATTCTCCAATGATTGGATGAAGGACGGAATAAATGAGCTGGACTTTAACTTTTTCTCGCTGGAGGAAGTTCGATCGATCGAACCTTAACTTGGATCGATCGAAGATGGGTTCGATCGATCGAACTGAATCTTGGATCAATCGAAGTGGTCTGACTCCTCCGGATAAGGATAAGGTTGAGATATTTCGAAGATATTTATGGGGAAAAGGACAAAAGTGGTTGGTAGGCGTACAGCTGTGGATAAGATCAATCATTTGAATAGGACAAAATAGGGTTCGATCGATCGAAGGTGATGTTGGATCGATCGAACTTGGAATTTCAGCAAAGGCCAAGGTTGGATCTATCGAGAAGTACTGTGATCGATCATAGATGTTCGATCGATCGAACTCTAAGTTGGATCGATCGAACTTTTCAGCTGCACAACTTTGATTCCTTTTTGCTCCTTGCTTTCTCCACTTTGCTCCCTCATTTGGTTTATCTCAGGATTGCTTCAATTAAACTCTTTTTTGGCTGAGTTAGCTCAATTTAGGGATTAGTGCCTGAAAATATAAATAACACGTAATAAGTCTAAAACGGCAAAGTAAGATAGATAAAGGTACTAGAATGCTTAAGTTTACCGGGTTTAAATGCGCACTTTTCAGTGCTCATCACACCCCCAAACTTAAATATTGCTAGTCCCTAGCAATGAACTAAGAAGTAAAGGAATGAAATGAACAACTAAACAAGTATAAACTGGAAAGCAAGTAAAATGATAGCGCCACTTTCGTAGGGAACACGATTGCATTTAGCATATGCAACAAGCCTTTTAAACCCCTAGGTTACCCTTAGTAGACGAGTAAAGTTTCGTGAGGGTTTCCAGAAATGGTACCCACAAACATTAAGCTCATTTTTTCAAAAGAGGCACCAATATTGTAAACAAGCATTGGGAGAAAACTACCTCAAGTGTGCAATTTTTCAACCATTTCCAAGCAATCTCCAAAAATTTCAATATCAAGTAAGCAAGTATGGTCCTCCACATATCAAGAAAATGATCATGAAAATCGAAACAAGTCTAGAATCCATGTGAGAGGTCCGGCATCAAGTGTGTTGCTATCTTAGCCGACTAGAGAAGTAATCACATCCTTACCCTCAAACTAGCACACAAATTTAGTACCGATCATCAAGATAAGAGAGTGGACCTTTTTTATTAAAGCTTTATTGTTCTAGGTGTGCTTATTCTTTTCACTCTATTTTTTTTTTCTTTTTATTGAGGATCAAAGATGAAAGTATTATGCAATGTGTTGATCTCTTAAGCTTTCTAGAAGATTCATGTAGCGAGCTTTAGGTCAATGACTCCCAAACCAGATGGCTTTAGGGCATTAGGTGTTAAGACACCCCTACGGACTTACAAACTCAAATCAACTAGGCTACAAATCAAGACAACAACCATCTAATCATTTCCCACTTCTCACCTTTTGGGAGAAGTCCTCATTTTTATTGCTTTTTGCAACTTCTTCTTTTTTTTTCTTTTTTTTTTTTTTTTTTCAATTCAATTATTAACCTAGAGTTTGGGCCCTCCACCTTTCGGCGCGAGAAGTTCACTGCTTAATGAGGCAAGAATCCCGGCTACTCAATGAAAAGGGGTTGTTATCCACCTTTATCAAGAATGAAAGCTTTCAATGCACTACTAGCCCAATTGGGATATAACCAATTCAATAATCAACAAAGCATGTACCCTACAAATGAATGCTAGTGTACACCGGTGCTAGTGTAGAATCCTAGAATGAATCTCAAAACAATCACAAAATCAGGATGATGTGGACCACAAATGCAAGAAATATATCAATCTTTTGAAAAATTTACTCCTAAATGGCATCCTCAAGGCATACAAGGAGTATTGGACTCTCAAGTCAAGCAATTTTTAAATTTTAAGCAATATAGTCTTCAAAAGATCAAAATCATAGCTAGAAATGGACCAAGTATAGAAATATCCCTCAAATACACAAGACATGCTCAAAATTTGAATTTTAAAGTAACACTGAAACATACACCAATGCCCCCAAACTTAAACTGCACATTGTCCTCAATGTGTGAAGAGAACAAAGGAAAGAGTATACCAGTGCTTTAGACATGAATGATTGGGATAGAAGTATCCAAAGTGGGTGGCATGGCCCCCCCAAACTTTGGATAAACTGTGGTCCTGAAAAGTTTGCACTCGGATAAACTCATTAGATAACAAGATAAGATAATCAGTGCACAGTGGACATGCAAGTGTAAAATGGGATAAATAGAGAATAGAGAGAGAGGTGTAAGAGTGTCCTGAAAAATTGGGCAGCACTCTCTCACTGAAGTCACTGTAGTGTACCTGATGGAGTCAAACATACAAATATGAGATACTAAGAGACATCCATAATCAAAAAGCAATATATAAAGAATATAAAGTGCAGGTACATCAATAAAATAATAAAGCCGACAGACCGGCCGCAAGGTATAATACAGTAACAGTGACAGTATAATACAGATCCAGAATAAAAGAAATGAAAGCATAAAACAACTGGAAGTGGAGTCTCAGGAGGCCTAATCGTGAAGATCTGCAGTGGCTGGAGGTGCAGGTGCGGGTGCAAGTGCAGGGAGTCGGCTGGAGAGATCGGCAAAGCAAGCCATGACATCCGCCCTGAAAAAGGTAAACTCAGCTCGGTGGGCAGTGATGTCGACTCGCATGGCTGCTACGTCCTCCTCCAGTGTCTGCAAGCGTGCTCTGAATCCGGGAGTGGGAACTGGAGACTCAGGCAGAGATGCCTCTGAAGAAGACTCCCGAACTCGCTCCGGAGCAGCGGCTTGATCACTGGTATCATCGGCATCAGCATCATCTGCAGCATCGGCATACTCCTCCGCAGGTCGCTCCAGGTCAATGTCTATGCGATCGGTAGCCGGACCGACTGGTGCATCGTCCGCTGCGATATCTGCTGCTGCTGGAGGTGCCGGCTGTGCCTGGGCTGACTCCTCCTCCTCTAGTTCAGCTGCTGCCTCTACAGCTGGCTCCTGAAGACTCCGAACAAGAGCATTGTAGCTCTTATTCCAGTCGCTCCTCCTATAGAAGCTGGACCGTGCAAGGGGCTCCTCATCTGGGGGCACTCTGTAGCGCTGGTCAAGAAGGATCTGCGTGATGAGGTGTCCGAAGGGCAGGACCTTGGACCGCTTAGGGTCCTTCCTGGAAATGAAAGAATCATACAGTAACCTCATCACGCTCTAGATGAGGACTGGGATAGATACCCAGCAACCCGTGTAAAAAGCGTAAAGAGCTGTCAAGTAGTCATGACGCCTCTGGATCTTGTGGCCCGCCATGTAAATGTTCTGGAAAAGAACTGTGTCAATGAACCAGAGGTCGTCAGGCAAGAAGGTCCTGGTGGCGAATGTCTGACCACCGGCATGATGGCTTGTCAAGGAGACAGCCATGTCAGAAAATGAAGGCCTATGCAGCCTCGGGTATGTCTCTGCAAGCTCAGGTGGACACCGGTGTGGGCACCGGCAAGCACGGGCCAGAGTGTCAACTGTGATGACAATCTCGTGGCCGTCCAGTGTAGTGATCATCTCCGCGGTAGATCGTGGCGAGGGCCGGAGATGCTGAAAGAATAACCGCACTAGTCGCGGGTATACAAGGCCGGTGACTGGGGCAAAGATGGCTGAGAGGCCCCACTGCATGATATCCTGATAGCTAGACCGGGTCAGGATAGACTCGGAGAAGTACTCAGTATCGAAGTACGACTCCTAAGCCACGGTCATGGCTGCATATATCGGCAGCAACTGGTCACGGCGCTGAGCCGGTAGAGGTGGCTGTGGTGATGGCATGGCGGCTGCATCTGCCTGATGGCGCACAGGAGAAGGTGATGGTGTGAAGGCTGGAGGAGCCTGGGATGTAGATGGCATGTGGTCTGCTCCCTCCTCAGCCTCGTGGGATGGGGACTGAGGGGGAGTAGCCTGTGCGGGCTCCGCGTGAGCATGAGATGGCTCTGCAACCATCTCTATCCTGGGCCGTATAGGGGTCGTTGTGGCCTCGAAGATCTCCTGGCTGTACTCTTGTACCGCGGAGGCATGATCTGCAAAAAGATAAGAAAATTTCAATATAAGTCAGTGCCAGATATAAGAATTTAAGTGCATAATAGAAACATGTATGCCAAATAAGATAGACAAAATACGGATGACATGAATCTATAATGATGATGAAATGTGAATCATGCTAAGCAATGTAGGTGTGAAATGCATCTAATGTGGAATATCACAGGCATTGTGCATATAAAGATAGCATGAAGACAACATAAGATGAATGGAGTGTGTATGTATGATCTGTGAAAGTTCGATCGATCGAACTTTAAGTTCGATCGATCACAGAGATTTTCGATCGATCGAAGTGAAAAATGTTTAAAAGTTGGATCGATCGAAGTGAATTGGATCAATCCAACACTTGGATCGATCGAAGCATGAAAGTGCACAAGATTGGATCGATCGAAGATAGTGAAATGAAGTTCACTACTTCGATCGATCGAAGAACAAGTTTGATCGATCGAACTGTGCGAATGCTGAATCTGAAAAGTCGCAGATCTGTGAGATCTAGAGCACGGGGCCCACACAAACGTGTTTGTGGGCCCATCTACATACCAAACATCCCATCCTCAACACCTCAACACTCCCCAAATGCCAAATCAAATAAAAAATCCCCAATTTGGTTCGGCCAAATGCATGTGTGAATATGTATACCATAATCATGAAATTGATGCTTCAAAATGGATGATTAATACACATACAACATAAATCAATATAGAAAATCATGAATCATGCATTGATTAAACTTTTAAATCAAGAAATGGCTCGCGGTTTACCTCAAAACCGAGAGGGATGAGATGAGAGAGAGGGTGCGAAGCCGCGGTGAAAATAAGGCTCTACCTTGCCGGAATTGGCTCGCCGGAGATGGGGAAGATGATTGGAATGGAGGTTGGCCGGATTGAGATGAGATTGAGAGAAGAGGGAGACTAGGGTTTGGTTCCCTTTTGAAGTTGGATCGATCCAAAGTGATCGATCCAACTTGGTTATATTTTTAAAAACACGATATGCAGAGTTCGATCGATCGAAGATGGAGTTCGATCGATCGAACTTAGGTCTCCACTCTTAATGGCATTTTTTTTTTTTTTGAAATAAATTTTGAAAAATCAAAGGGAATTAAATTAATGAGATGCAAATTTCGATCGATCGAAGAAAGATTTCGATCGATCGAAGAGGATAAAGAATGTACAAGTTTAAGGGTTCAAGAGTTGATGTGTTGG
Organism: Cornus florida; assembly: GCF_030987335.1. Lineage (NCBI taxonomy): Eukaryota > Viridiplantae > Streptophyta > Magnoliopsida > Cornales > Cornaceae > Cornus > Cornus florida. The sequence goes on along the minus strand of NW_026775579.1, from coordinate 69,878,927 downwards.
AACCTTGGATCGATCGAACTTGGAATTCGATCGATCGAACATGAAAAATTTTGAAAAGTCCCGAGAGCATGCATTTTGGAGTTTGGATGCAGGTCCAAAATTTTTCTAAATGTTGGGACTCATGATCGATCAGACCACATGTTGGATCGATCGAAAGGTATTTCGATCGATCGAAATGGTTTACGATCGATCAAACTTTTGAGAATTTGGAGATCCCGAGAGCATGCATTTTGGAATTTGGATGCAGGTCCAAAAATTTTCTAAGTGTTGGGACTCATGATCGATCGAACCACATGTTGGATCGATCGAAAGGTAGTTCGATCGATCGAAATGGTTTACGATCGATCGAACTTTTGAAAATTTGGAGATCCCGAGAGCATGCATTTTGGAGTTTGGATGCAGGTCCAAAATTTTTCTAAGTGTTGGGTACAAAATGAGAGCTGGATCGATCGAGTCCATAGTTGGATCGATCGAACCAAAGTTCGATCAATCGAACCAAAACTTGGATCGATCGAAATTATGCCTAAATGCTCAAAATGACTTGAATGCTCATGCAATCCCTTACTCAGTTCCTTCCAATGTATATGAACCACAAAAACAGTATCTAGACTTCGCAAGAATCAAAATGCAAGATAGAAATGAGGGAGGAATAAGGTTTTGACATCCTACGAATTTCGATGCTAGTCTTTAACGTCTCTAGCAAGACCTTGGGCTCTTTCAGCTCGGATCAAAGATCTTGCAATGCATCCCCTCCTTTTTGGGATGAGAGATGTTTCGAGTCACTCCCAACAAATGGTTCTTAGAAGAACTTGTTGGGGTAAACTCAAAAGACGTCTTGAGTTCTTTGTCAAAACCTTCCTTGGGCTTCCACGCCCTTTCACAACAAGAGTTCGAAATCACTTTTCTGGCATGCAATGCTGAAGATGAAGATGAAGGCTTTGAAACATTGTTCATGCACAAAAGCTCATTTCTTTCACAAGCAAGATCATGATATTCCTCTACCACATTAACCTCTTCTTCAAATTTGTCAAATGGATTGGGTGTGGGGTTAAAGATGTTCAACTTCACTCTCATGTGCCAAAAAGAAATCTTCATTATCCCCGTCCTACAATTTATGTTGGCATTTGAGGTTGCCAAGAAAGGACGGCCAAGGATAACCGGAATTTGGTTCTTTGGATTGGGCACCGGTTCGGTGTCAATGACGACAAAGTCAACCGGGAAGAAGAACTTATCAATCTTAATCAACACTTCCTCAATTATCCCCCTAGGCTTCTTAATGGATCGGTCGGCAAGTTGTAAAACCACCGACGTCGGTTTCAATTCACTTAAGCCCAATTTGACATAAACCGAATAGGGAAGAAGGTTAACACTAGCCCCTAAGTCAAGAAGTGCCCAGTTGATGACATGTTCACCAATGACACAAGATGTTGTAGGTGCACCGGGGTCCTTAAACTTTGGCAAAGTGTTGTGTTGTAGAATGGAACTCACTTGTTCGGTTAAGACCACCTTTTTTGATGTTTGGCTCTTGTTCTTCCGCTTTTGGGTGCATAAGTCTTTTAAGAATTTGGCATAAGCCGGAATTTGCTTAATTGCATCCAAAAGTGGAAGATTAACTGTGACTTGCCTAAACATATCCATTATCTCATTGTTCTTGGTCTTTTGCCTTTCTTTTGAAATGGACCCTTCCAAGGCGTCCGGAAATGGAGCTTTTTCAAAAACTCTTTCAGCATTTTCTTTCAAAGAATTTTCAGCATTGGACTTGTTCAATTCATTGGATTTCAAATCACTTTTCAAAGAAGAATCATGAATAACATTTTTCAAAGAACTTTTCTCAAACACATTTTTCAACACTGTTTTCAATGAATCTCTTTGGAAATCATCTTTCAACTCACAATTTGAGGGCTTCTCATTCTCAAGATCATGCACATGCAATGAAGAAGGAATAGTGTGTGGAACGGGACGGGTGACAACTTGAGGTTGTACTGGTTCACTCTCTTCATTAGGCATTCTAACTTGATTCTCTACTACCCTACCACTTCTCAAGGTTGTTACCGCATTGACATGCTCAACATTATGCCCTTCCAATGAGGATTTGGTTTCTACAACACATTGTTGTTTGATTGGGGCATTCACGTGCATCTTTCCCTTCTCTCTAGCATTAAGTGTTTCAGCTATTTGCCCTACTTGGGTTTCTAGCTTGGCAATTGACTGAGAATGAGAATGCAACAATTGAGTATTTACTTCTAGAGTGCCCAAAGCATTTAAAACCTTTTCCTCAAAAGCGGAACCTCTAGAATTTCCTTGAGAATATGATTGGTTAGGAAAATGAGAATTATCAAATTGATTTCCTTGTGAGTTATATGGTCTTGAACCTTGGGATCCTTGGTTTTGAAGTGGAGGTGGAATGTATTTCCCTTGAAAACCGCCTTGAGAAGAGTTTGAGCCCTCCCCTTGGTTTTTCCAAGAAAAATTAGGATGATTCCTCCAACCGGGATTGTAATGGTTACCATAAGGATTGTTCCCTTGGTTCACAAATGTTGCATTGACTTGCTCAATGGGTTCATTTTGAATTTGTCCATGAGGACAATTAGAAGTAGAATGAAGAACACTAGAACAAGTCATACATGATTCATTTTGAGCTCTAGGAGAATGATTAGGAAAGGAAGACACTTGATTCGCCGAGTTTTGATTGATCAATTGATCAAACTTTTGAGATAAAGACTTCATCTCGGCGGTTATATCATTTGAGTGGTCAACTTGATGTAAGCCAACACTCTTCCTACCTTGAGAATTCTACCATTCCTAGATGACAATGTTCTATGCAAAGAGTTTTCACTCATGCTCTCATAAAGACGCCACACGTCTTCCTCTTGCCGGTCTATATAAGAACCTCCCATTGAAGCATCAACCATGCCTTTATAATTGTCCGATAAGCTTTTAAAGAAGAATTGGACCAATTGCCATTTAGGCATGTCATGGCGAGGACACTTCCGAAGCAATTCATTGAAGCGTTCCCATGCCTCGTGGAAAGTTTCTCCCTCCCCATGTGTGAATTCCCTAATGGCGGTTCTCATAGCATTGGTCTTCGAAACCGAATAGTACTTTTTCAAAAATTCTTGTTGCATTTCTGCCCAAGAAGTTATAGAAAAAGGCCTAAGGTTGTTGAACCAATACTTCACCTTATCTTTAAGGGTGAATGGAAAAAGTTTCAGCCTTAAAACTTCTTCCGGCATGTCTGTGTATCGAACTGTAGAACAAACTTCAAGAAACTCATCCAAATGCTTGTAAGGTTCTTCACTAGGAAGTCCATGAAAGTTAGGTAGCATTTGGATAGTTTGTGCTTTAATCTCATAATGGTGTGCTCTAAATGGTGGCAATTGAATGCATGTGGGTGCATTATACTCATTAGGCACATAGTGATCTCTTAATGCAAGTGGTGGATTAGCAACTTGAGGTGTAACATGGACACCTTGGTTATATTGAACTTGATTAATGATGGGGGGTTGTGGTGCATACATTGGCCTTGGAATTCCCATTGGAATTTGGCCTTGTTGTTGAGGAGGTTGATGAATGTATGGCCTAGGCATGCCTAATGGAACTTGCATATTATCATTTTGCACATTAGGGTGAAGGATGCCTTGTTGGTCTATGTGACCAAGGTCTTCAACATGATTATCATTGAGAGCATCCATTGGTAGATTGGTTCTATGTGAACTTCCTCTTCCCCTTGGATTCCTAATAGTGGATTCTAAATGCAAATCAAGAGGGACAAGAGTAGGTCTGAATGAACGACGACTATGCATGCACAATGCAACACGAATAAGCAACTTTCTCAACAATGCAATTAAACTTCACAACCACAATTTTCAAATGCAATGTATGTCAAATAAATGCCTCCACGTGGGCCCCCGATTTAACTAAGGAGATTGAGTAAGAAGGTCTCACAATAGTCCTTTAGCACTTCAACTCCAAATTTAAAAGCTTAGCTTAGCAAAAATTTTTTAGCAACTCTTCATTTTAAGCATTTTTCCTTTGCTTTGCTTTGCTCCTTAGCTTGGAAGTTCTTTGCTAGCTCCTTGCTCAATGCACCTTGTTAATGAAGAACAAACTTAATAAGTAATCAAAAACAGAAAATAAAAAGAAAGTAAAGACAAGATCAAAAGAGTACTAATCCTAATTGAATTCACAATTCGACGTTGCCAATTTAAAATCCCCGGCAACGGCGCCACAACCAACAAAGCTTGAGAGTTGTGTGTGTTTAGGAGGTGGCCAAGTTTTACATTTATAAAAAGCCACTACTACCTTTCTCTATATAAAATATAGATAGGGCGAGTAGGGATCGTCCCAAGGGATTTGATGGTGTATCGAATTGTGAACTATGGTAATTAGGGTTAGTAGGTCAAGTGATCACACAATTGGTTGGTTGGTTGATTAAGCTAAATTGAATTCAACTAAATAAAATAATATGAGGTAAACAAGAGAGAGAGGTCTTGGGGTGTAGAGATCACCACCAAGCAATACTTTTCTATACTACTAACAAGTGATCAATTGAGGGTAATGGATGTGTTGCAATATGATAAGGGTGTGTGTGCATTAGGTTGATTCAATTGGCAAGGATGACAAATCAAGCAAGTATTGTCTAAACATCATGTGAAGAGCATAATATATCTAAGCAATAGAGCATATATTGTCTAGACAACATGGGGATAGCACAATAGATCAAAACAAGTCATTAATCCTTCATTAAGCTCACAATCCACATGCAACACAATATTAGAGGAATATGTCATTTGGACTCACAAGCATGGAACATCAAACATCAAGAGTAGATTGTCCTCCCATCTAACATTATACTACCACTACACTAAATCTACACTACTAGCATGAAAATAAAGCTATCTAGACTAGGGGAGAGGCACAAACCATCAAGAATAGGCATAAACCATCAAATGAACCAAAATAACATTCATTAAGCATATCATCTTGATAATCTCTAGATCTATAGCATCAATACACATAGACATGCATCAAAAACACTAAATATAGAGATAAGCACATGAATATCCTACTCTAGCATACATAGACATATGGGTAGAATAGAATAGTCAATTGGAAGCATTAAACCATACAAACCATGAAATAATCAAGATTTATATATACATGAATATCAAGATGTATCATACAACACTAATCCCTCAATAATACACAAGATTAGAGTATAGAAAGCATGCTTGGGGCTAACTCTAGCCCCAAGAAGATGTCTAGCCACTCATGGTAGTGATGATCCAACCCTCAAGGGCTAACTCCATGGCTGATCCTTGTAGATGAAGATCTTATCCAATGGTTGCTCTAGCTTCCTCCCTTCTTCCTCTTCAAGAATAGCCTCCAAGATGATTTTCAATGTGTGACAAGGGACTCTAGGCTCCTCTCCAAAAAGTGTATCATATTCCTTATATAGGTAGGTCAAATACACCCTATGATGAGCTGTGGTCGTGCAAGGCATATTCTCCAATGATTGGGTGAAGGACGGAATAAATGAGCTGGACTTTAACTTTTTCTCGCTGGAGGAAGTTCGATCGATCGAACCTTAACTTGGATCGATCGAAGATGGGTTCGATCGATTGAACTGAATCTTGGATCGATCGAAGTGGTCTGACTCCTCCGGATAAGGATAAGGCTGAGATATTTCGAAGATATTTATGGGGAAAAGGACAAAAGTGGTTGGTAGGCGTACAGCCGTGGATAAGATCAATCATTTGAAAAGGACAAAATAGGGTTCGATCGATCGAAGGTGATGTTGGATCGATCGAACTTGGAATTTCAGCAAAGGCCAAGGTTAGATCTATCGAGAAGTACTGTGATCAATCATAGATGTTCAATCGATCGAACTCTAAGTTGGATCGATCGAACTTTTCAGCTGCACAACTTTGATTCCTTTTTGCTCCTTGCTTTCTCCACTTTGCTCCCTCCTTTGGTTTATCTCAGGATTGCTTCAATTAAGCTCTTATTTGGCTGAGTTAGCTCAATTTTGGGATTAGTGCCTGAAAATATAAATAACACGTAATAAGTTTAAAACGGCAAAGTAAGATAGATAAAGGTACTAGAATGCTTAAGCTTAACGGGTTTAAATGCGCACTTTTCAGTGCTCATCATACCGCCAAGTGCAGGACTTGGTATTACAATCGGTAATGTGCTGAATCATACATTCGGCATGTCAATAGGGAATCCACCAATCTTATCAGATTGGTCGACAGTAAATACTGTGCTAGTGTACCATCCATCTATGAATGATCAACATAATAAAAATGTGCAGCCGATTCCACCAGTGAGAGATCAGCAAGAAGTGGTAGGCAACCTAAACCAAGGTAGGGCTAATCCATTGATACCTCCAGCGGCTGCTGGGGGGCAAGTAAATGCCTGCTGCTGGGGGGCAAGTAAATGCTGATCATCAAAGGGAGTGGGTTAATCCATTTATTCCGCGGCACCCAAATGATCCTCCAGGAAGAAATGCAGGGATTGATAGGGCTCAGATTTTGGTTTTAATACAGGCCGAAGTAGCACAGGGAAGTAGATGTGCTCGGCCGGTATACAGAAAGTCCTATCCTAATCATGTCGATGCCCATGAGTTGCCTAGAAATTATCAGTATACCGATTTTTCTATGTACAGTGGCGAAGAGAATTTCTCTATGGTGCAGCATATTACAAGGTTCACCGCACAATGTGGAGAAGCAGGTCCTAGCCCTTGGTTAAGGATGAGGTTATTTTCTAGCTCTCTTGCCGGAGCGGCGTTTGAATGGTACAACAACTTACCGGCCAATTCTATTCAGACTTGGGATGAGATGGAGGAGGCGTTCTATACCCAATTCTACCGAACAGAGACAAAAGCTACGTTGGCAGACATATCTCGATTATCTCAGTTGCCGAGCGAATCGGTTGAGACTTTTGTTGCCAGGTTCAGAAAGGCTAAACTCAAATGCCGAGTAAGTTTACCAGAACCAGAATACATCAAGTTGGCATTGAATGGTTTAGACATTGAACATCGCAAAAGGTTTGATGGGGTTGAGTTTCAAGATCTCTTCGACTTAGCAAACAGAGCTTCTCGGTATGAGGAAATACTAAAAGAAGAGAAAGAGATGAAGAATTCTTCTAAGGGTACTTGGTACAAAGACCCTAATTATGAGCTATTCTCGGCAGAAGTTGGAGATGAATTAGAAGTTGACGTTGCAGAGGTCAATATCAAAAAACCATACGTTTGTGAGGCATTGGTTAAACCTAAACCGACCGCGGGGGGCAATGCATCATCATTATCAACATCGGCAGCAAGGAAAGGTCTTACCGATACCTAGAAAAGCTATTCTTTCGATTTGTCAAAAACAGATCAAATCTTTGATCACTTGATGGCCGATAAAATGATATATTTGCCTAAAGGGCATAAGATTCCATCGGCAAGTGACTTGAAAGAAAAAAATATTGTAAGTATCATAACTCTTGGAACCATGCTACTAATGATTGTACTGTTTTACGAGGTGTATTACAGAAAGTTATTGACGAAGGTACTTTAAAATTCCAGGAGAAAACTTCAGAGACTACGAAGGTGGATACCAATCTATTTCCTACAATCACATCTACAAATGTGATAAGCTTAGCCAAGCGAGAGAATCAGCAGGAGGCTGAAAAGATATCCGGTGAGTTTCTTTCATCAACTGTGACACCTGAAAAGATGGCAGAACTGCAGAAACAATTAAGGGAGGCTCAATTGGCCTTAATTGACCATGATTGTTGCCTCAATTGTAAAGGAAAGTAAAAACCAAAAGAAGATGTGCCAATGGAGGTTTAACCAAAGAAGAAAGGTATTTTTGAGAGGCTTATTTTCCCATTGAAGCCTAGGGAAGAGCCTTGGCAAGGTGGTCCCAGCAGCAGTCATTTGAAGGAGGGAAGGCAAACTCGGCAAGTATACACATCTAGCCGATTTTATCCCCAAAATCGGTATCCCAGTTTTAAGAGGCAATCGTCGGTTCAGTCAGAAATTTGGGTACAGAAAGGAGCCGATTCATATAGAGTGCGAACTGTGAAACTAAGGACAGATTCAACTGAAGATAGATGGACTCGAGTGAATCATCCAAAATTCTCTAAGGCTCAATAATATCAGAATGGAGGCCTAACTCGATCTAAAAAACGTAGGGACAAAGGAGAAGGGTCGAGGAAAAAAGGAAAGCCGAGGAAATCGACATTCCAGATAAAGATCAATTGGACGAGGAACATCAGCCGACGTGGCCCAGACGCAACAATGAGTTCAAAATTCAGTTTGGGCAGTTTCCCAGATGAAATGTCATGTAATATGGCGTTTGCATTACCAGCAATGTTCCAGGCCCCATCGGCATCAAATGCAAGTACTGAAAATAAAGGAAAAGAGACTCAGCCGATTCAGAATTTATCAATTCTTTCTTCAGAATCGGCAGAGAAAGTAGTTTTTGAAAAACCTTTGTTAGCAATGACTCAACAACTCAGGCCTTTGTATGTTAAGGTATGGGTAGAAGGTCAACCTATTAATTGGGTCTTGGTAGACAATGGCTCGGTTCTGAATGTTATTCTAGCAAACACATTGAAGAAACTAGACAAGAGTATGAAAGATGTTATTCCTACTGATGTAGTAATTTGTGGTTTCAACGGAGGCTCTACTAGCGCTGAAGGGATCCTTCCTTTAGAAGTAGAAGTTGGAGGTAGGACATCTTTCACGGCATTCTTTATTATTGAATCCACGGCTTCCTGTAATTTATTACTAGGCCATGACTGGATTCATCCAAATATGTGCATCCTATCATCATTACACTAGATGCTGATTTTTTGGGATGGAGGTAAGGCAAAAATAGTAAATGCCGAGGATAAGCCATTTATGGCAAAAGTGTACTCGGCAGATGCTGTTTTGTATGACGAAGAATGTGTTCCTATTCGATTTGTGGGAATAGGAGCCGATGGAAGGCCAACCTTGACAACTATGAGAAGAAGTCTTGCTGATCGTGAAATTGACGAGTTGCAGCAGGTGAATTTTATACTGAAGGTAGAACTCCCTCGGCTTACTATAATTGAAGAATCCATTGGAGATATATTGGCAAAAAAAATAATGCAGGAAGTGAACAAGCAATATATTATCTCAGCCGAGTTTTAACTCCAATCGAGTGTAGATATACACCTGAGAAATTATGTTTGGCTTTGTATTTTGCAGCAATGAAATTAAAAGTCTATATGTTGTCTGTTTTGGTTTATATTGTTTGTCAAATAGATCTTATAAAGTATATGCTATCAAGACCATTAATCACAGGCCGGATTGGCAAGTAGGCTTTGGCACTAATGGAGTTCAACTTTGCATATGTTCCACAAAAGGTAATTAAGGGAAGAACATTGGCAGATTTTCTTGCCGATCATCCCTCGCCTGAAATTGAGTCACAAGTATTTGATGAGCTTGACTCGGCATCCATATTCATGACTCCATGGACTTTAATGTTCGATGGGTCGAGTACCAGTGAAGACTCGAGAGCTGGTATAGTCATAATATCCCCAACAGGGAATCAAATTTCGTTTTCCTTCTTTTTGAATTTCAGGTGTTCAAATAATCAAGCCGAGTATGAAGCATTAATTATCGGCTTGGAAATCCTGCTAGAAATGGCAGTCAAAGACGTCCACATCGTGGGAGATTCAAGTTTGGTGATTAATCAAATCTCAGAATACTTTAGATGTTTGAATTAACAATTGAGACCATTTCATTCGTTGGCAACCCAATTGGTCAACCAATTTCACAATGTGACTTTGGAATACAGACCAAGGGCCATGAATAAAATAGCTAATGGTTTAGCACAGACTGCTACAGGAGTCAGGGTGCCGAGTGGTATGAAGGAAAGGATAATGAAAATTATACGCTGATCTCTTCCATCGGCTGAAACAAGAAATCAAGTTATAGAAGAAGTCTTTGCCACTGATGTTGCCGAGTTGGATGATGATGATTGGCGAATCCCTTACATCTTGTTCTTACAACATCTAACTCCAAAAGCCGATCGAAGAATAAAAAGAAGTGCAGTCGATTGTGTGCTTATGGATAGAGATCTTTTTAGAAGATCGGCTGATGATGGTTTGTTATTTCAGTGCATTAGTAAGTTTAAGGGTTTGAAGATTATGGTCAAGGTACATAAAGGGATATGTGGAGCTCACTAAGCTGGCATAAAAATGAGGTGATTGATATGCCGATATGGATATTTGACCAGTCCTTTATAAGGGTCGCGATACCAAGTCAAGCTTAAAGAGTTGTGAATTTAGGAGGTGGCCATGTTTTACATTTATAGAAAGCCACTACTACCTTTCTCTATATAAAATATAGATAGGGTGAGTAGGGATCGTCCCAAGGGATTAGATGATGTATCGAATTGTGAAACTATGGTAATTAGGGTTAGTAGGTCGAGTGATCACACAATTGATTGGTTGGTTGATTAAGCTAAATTGAATTCAACTAAATAAAATAATATGAAGTAAACAAGATAGAGAGGTCTTGGGGTGTAGAGATCACCACCAAGCAATACTTTTCTATACTACTAACAAGTGATTAATTGAGGGTAATGGATGTGTTACAATATGATAAGGGTGTGTGTGTATTAGGTTGATTCAATTGGCAAGGATAACAAATCAAGCAAGTATTGTCTAAACATCATGTGAAGAGCACAATATATCTAAACAATAGAGTATATATTGTCTAGACAATATGGGGATAGCACAATAGATCAAAACAAGTCATTAATCCTTCATTAAGCTCACAATCCACATACAACACAATATTAGAGGAATATGCCATTTGGACTCACAAGCATGGAACATCAAACATCAAGAGTAGATTGTCCTCCCATCTAACATTACACTACCACTACACTAAATCTACACTACTAGCATGAAAATAAAGCTATCTAGACTAGGGGAGAGGCACAAACCATCAAGATTAGGCATAAACCATCAAATGAACCAAAATAGCATTCATTAAGCATATCATCTTGATAATCTCTAGATCTATAGCATCAATACACATATACATGCATCAAAAACACTAAATCTAGGGACAAGCACATGAATATCCTACTCTAGCATACATAGACATATGGATAGAATAGAATAGTCAATTGGAAGCATTAAACCATACAAACCATGAAATAATCAAGATTTATATATACATGAATATCAAGATGTATCATACAACACTAATCCCTCAATAATACACAAGATTAGAGTATATAAAGCATGCTTGGGGCTAACTCTAGCCCTAAGAGGATGTCTAGCCACTCATGGTAGTGATGATCCAACCCTCAAGGGCTAACTCCATGGCTGCTCCTTGTTGGTGAAGATCTCCTCCAATGGTTGCTCTAGCTTCCTCCCTTCTTCCTCTTCAAGAATAGCCTCCAAGATGATTTTCAATGTGTGACAAGAGATTCTCTCAAAAAGTGTATCATATTCCTTATATAGGTAGGTCAAATACACCCCATGATGAGCTGTGGTCGTGCAAGGCATATTCTCCAATCATTGGATGAAGGACGGAATAAATGAGCTGGACTTTAACTTTTTCTTGCTGGAGGAAGTTCGATCGATCGAACTTTAACTTGGATCGATCGAAAATGGGTTCGATTGATCGAACTGCATCTTGGATCGAACGAAGTGGTCTGACTCCTCCGGATAATGACAAGGCTGGGATATTTTCAAGATATTTATGGGGAAAAAGACAAAAGTGGTTGGTAGGCGTACAGCTGTGGATAAGATCAATCATTTGAATATGACAAAATAGGGTTCGATCGATCGAAGGTGATGTTCGATCGATCGAACTTGGAATTTCAGCAAAGGCCAAGGTTGGATCTATCGAGAAGTACTGTGGTCGATCATAGATGTTCGATAGATCGAACTCTAAGTTGGATCGATCGAACTTTTCAGCTGCACAACTTAATTCCTTTTTGCTCCTTTCTTTTTCCACTTTTTTCCCTCCTTTGATTTATCTCAGGATTGCTTCAATTAAGCTCTTATTTGGCTGAGTTAGCTAAATTTTGGGATTAGTGCCTGAAAATATAAATAACACGTAATAAGTCTAAAACGGCAAAGTAAGATAGATAAAGGTACTAGAATGCTTAAGCTTAACGGGTTTAAATGCGCACTTTTCAGTGCTCATCAATATTATTGGCCTGGAATAAGAAAAGATTGTATGACTTATGCAAAAGGTTGTATAGACTATCAAAAACATGGTCCAATGCAGTGGGTTCCAGCAATAGAGATGCAATTACTAGTTAAACCATGGCCTTTCAGAGGTTGGGCCATGGATCTAATTGGCAAGATTAATCCTCCTTCATCAAAGGGTCATCATTAGATTATTTTAGCTACCGATTACTTTACCAAATAGGTAGAAGCCTAGGAATACGTATCGGTAACTCATAATACCGTTATACAGTTTTTGGAGCGACATATCTTTCACCGATTTGGCTTACCAGAAACAATTGTTGCCGGTAATGGATCTGTGTTTCGAGCAAATGAAGTATTACAACTCGGCATTGATATGTAAGTGAAAATGGTAACTTCATCACCGTATAATGCTCAAGGGAATGGTCAAGCAGAGGCTTCAAATAAAGATGTTATTGAAATTATTGAGACGATGATAAAAGATAAGCCAAGGCGTTGGCATGAGACCCTTTCAGAAGCGTTATGGGCCTACAGAAATTCGAAGCGAACAAGTACAGGAACAACTCCTTATTGGCTAATATTTGGCCATGATGCTGTGTTGCCGATGGAGTTAAATGTAAAATCGGTAAGGGTAGCTCTACAACACAATCTGATACTTGCCGATTACAATGAAGCTATGCTTGCCGAGTTGGAAGACTTGGATGAAGTTCAGAAACTTGCTTTAGACCATCTTATGGTTCATAAAGGAGGCTTATAATAAAATGGTGAAACTCAAGTCATTTGCAGAGGGTGACATGGTTTGGCGAACAATTCTTCCACCTGGAAAGGTAGATAGAACTTATGGCAAATGGTTTCTTACTTGGAAGGAACCATATATAATCCATCAAGTGTTACATGGAGGTGCTTATAAATTGAAGGATTTGGATGGTGAGATGCATAAAAGGCGGCCAATAAATGGAAGATATTTGAAAAAATATCAACCCACTATTTTTGAACTTATGGAGGAAAAGAAAGCCTCTAATAAGTCAAATATAGAGGGTCAGTGTTCAGTTTAATCCATTTATTTTAGTTGTTTGCAAATGTGTTGAGCGGCTCTATAGTGCATACATAATTTCGTTACAATAGGTGTAGTTAAATTTTGAAAGCCGAAGGGTTAAAACGGCTACCAAAATTGGGGGGCATTGTTGATACCCATTTTGGTAATTACATAGGCATTAACGTGGCAGTAAGCGTTGGTTTGAAAAAGAACATTCTCAGTAGAATTACTGGCAGTGACGTGGCTATAATTTGGGCTGAAATGGGTTTATGTTGTTTACGTGGATTAAAATGCATGCTAAGGTTAGAGAAACCTTTCACTTGATTAATGGATAAGGATCAAAAACTAGTATTTATTTTTTAGATAAGTTTAGTTATATAATTTTAATATATATCGATTAGTTTATGTTAGTTAAATGGTGATAATTATCTCTATGATTAGTTTATTTTGAATTTAAATTCAGTGATGAGATAGAATTTTATTATAATTAGAATACTTATTGGTAGGAGTTTGTTTTTAATAATTTCTATAAATAAACAAAAAGGCATGCTGAGATAAAGGTCCAGCACCCTCAGAATCTTTATTATTATTTGTTTGTTTTCTCAAGCTTTTTCAAGAATAGCATCCTTGCTATTTCTTCTTTCTTTCCTTCTATATTTCTCAATCTCTCGTTCTATCTATTTCACTATTTCCTTCTATCTCTCTCTTTCTTTCTCTTTTCTTGCTATATCTATTTTCTTCCCTTTTCTATTCTCTTGATACGTTACTATAAATTATACACTGAAAAGTCCTTTTAGCTAAGGCATTATTGAACTAAAAAGAGGAATTTTATTGTTCCTTTTTTCCTCGCATCGTCTGAAAGTCAACCTTCTCAAAGGGACTGACGTTGGCTGTTTACAATCGAATTACACAAGTGGTTCTGGCATGCCCGTTTTACATCAAATTAAGATCGGCTCTAACCGGCCGATTTTAGGGTCAACATTTTTGGCACGCCCGGTGGGACCCATCAAGTAAGTAATTATAGTAAATATGCCTCCAAAGCTAAGAAATTCGAAAGGTATGACTACAGGTGACAATATTGACGAAGAGAACCAGCAACTCGGCGTTGGCGATGATGTCACGCTACTCATCTATTCCATCCGATCTTCCTTTGGGTCGGGTACTGGAATCAATTATGCAGAATAATGTCCAGCAAGCACCGATCGGTGAAGTAAGGTCTCAGGTGGGGGAATCAAATCAAATTTTGGTTTCTCAAATACATGAGATGAGGTCAATGACTGGGGAATTAAATCAAATGATGTACGCTCAAATGGAGAAAATGAATTAGAAGCTTGAAACGGGTATTTCGGCTAATCAAAATTGACATGATCAAGCCGAAGCATCTCATATTAATGAGTCCATATTTCAGCGTATGACGACACCATTGATATATATTTCCCAAGGGTCTCGAACAAGCATCGTACCGCCAAGTGCAGGACTTGGTATTACAATTAGCAATGTGCTGAATCATACACTCGGCATGCCAATGGGGAATCCACCAATCTTATCAGATTTGCCAGCAATAAATACTATGCCGGTGTACCAGCCACCAATGAATGATCAGCATAATCAAAATGTGCAGCGTGTACATGTGCAGCCGATTCCACCAGTGAGAGATCAGCAAGAAGTGGTAGGCAACCTAAACCAAGGTAGGGCTAATCCATTGATACCTCCAATGGCTGCTGGGGGGCAAGTAAATGCCGATCATCAAAGGGAGTGGGTTAATCCATTCATTTCGCGGCACCAAAATGATCCTTCAGGAAGAAATGCAGGGATTGATAGGGCTCAGATTTTGGTTTTAATATAGGCTGAAGTAGCACAGGGTCGCAGACGTACTCGGCCGGTATACAGAAAGCCCTATCCTAATCATGTCGATGCCCATGAGTTGCCTAGAAATTATCAGTATCCCGATTTTTCTATGGACAGTGGCGAAGAGAATTTCTCTACGGTGCAGCATATTGCAAGGTTCATCGCACAATGTGGAGAAACAGGTCCTAGCCCTTGGTTAAGGATGGGGTTATTTTCTAGCTCTCTTGCCGGGGCGGCGTTTGAATGGTACAACAACTTACCGGGCAATTCTATTCAGACTTGGGATGAGATGGAGGAGGCGTTCCGTACCCAATTATACCGAACAGAGACAGAAGCAACGTTGGCAGACATATCTCGATTATCTCAGTTGCCGAGCGAATCGGTTGAGACTTTTGTTGCCAGGTTCAGAAAGGCTAAACTTAAATGCTGAGTAAGTTTGCCAGAACCAGAATACATCAAGTTGGCATTGAATAGTTTAGACATTGAACATCGCAAAAGGTTTGATGGGGTTGAGTTTCAAGATCTTTTCGACTTAGCAGACAGGGCTTCTTAGTATGAGGAAATACTAAAAGAAGAGAAAGAGAGGAAGAATTCTTCTAAGGGTACTTGGTACAAGGACCCTAATTATGAGCTATTCTCAACAGAAGTTGGAGATGAATTAGAAGTTGACGTTGCAGAGGTCAATATAAAAAAACCATACGTTTGTGAGGTGTTGGTTAAACCTAAACCGATCGCGGGGGGCAATGCATCATCATCATCAACATCGGCAGCTATGAAAGGTCTTGCGGATACCGGAAAAAGTTATTCTTTCGATTTGTTAAAAACAGATCAAATCTTTGATCACTTGATGGTCGATAAAATGATATATTTACCTAAAGGGCATAAGATTCCATCGGTAAGTGACTTGAAAGGCAAAGAGTATTGTAAGTATCATAACTCTTGGAACCATGCTACTAATGATTGTACTGTTCTACGAGGTGTATTGCAGAAAGCTATTGACGAAGGTACTTTAAAACTCCCGGAGAAAACTTCAGAGACTATGAAGGTGGATACCAATCCATTTCCTACAATCATATCTACAAATATGATAAGCTTAGCCAAGCGAGAGAATCAGCAGGAGGCTGAAAAGACATCTGGTGAGTTTTTTTCATCAGCTGTGACACCTGAAAAGATGGCAGAACTGCAAAAACAATTAAGGGAGGCTCAATTGGCCTTGATTGACCATGGCTGTTGCCTAAATTGCAAAGGAAAGCAAAAACCAAAAGAAGATGTGCCAATGGATGTTCAACCAAAGAAGAAAGGTATTCTTGAGAGGCTTATTTTCCCATTGAAGCCTGGGGAAGAGTCTCGGCAAGGTGGTCCCAGCAGCAGTCATTTGAAGGAGGGAAAGCAAACTCGGCAAGTATATACATTTATCCGATTTTATCCCAAAATTGGCATCCCAATTTTAAGAGGCAGTCACCGATTCAGTCAGAAATTTAGGTACAGAAAGGAGCCGATTCATATAGAGTGCGAACTGTGAAACCAATGACAGATTTAACTGAAGATAGATGGACTCGAATGAAACATCCAAAATTCCCTAAGGCTCAAAAATATCAGAATGTAGGCCTAACTCGATCTCAAAAAAGTAGTGGACAAAGTAGAAGGGCTGAGGAAAAAAAGAAAGCCGAGGAAATCGGCATTCCAGATAAAGATCAACCGGATGAGGAGCATCAGCCGATATGGCCCAGACGCTACAATAAGTTCAAAATTCAGTTTGGCAATTTCCCAGATGAAATGTCATGTAATATGGCGTTTGCATTACCAGCAATGTTCCAGGCCCCATCGACATCAAACGCAAGTACTGAAAATAAAGGAAAAGAGACTCAGCCGATTCAGAATTTATCAATTCTTTCTTCAGAATCGGCAGAGAAAGTAGTTTTTGAAAAACCTTTGTTAGCAATGACTCAACAACTCAGGCCTTTGTATGTTAAGGTATGGGTAGAAGGTCAACCTATTAATCGGGTCTTGGTAGACAATGGCTTGGTTCTGAATGTTATTCCAGCAAACACATTGAAGAAACTAGACAAGAGTATGGAAGATGTTATTCCTACTGATGTAGTAATTTGTGGTTTCAACGGAGGCTCTACTAGCACTAAAGGGATCCTTCCTTTAGAAGTAGAAGTTGGAGGTAGGACATCTTTCGCGGCATTCTTTATTATTGAATCCAAGGCTTCCTATAATTTGTTATTATGTCGTAACTGGATTCATCCAAATGTGTGCATCCTATCATCATTACACCAGATGCTAATTTTTTGGGATGGAGATAAGGTGAAAATAATGAATGCCGACGATAAGCTATTTGTGGCAAAAGTGTACTCGGCAGATGCTGTTTTGTATGACGAAGAATGTGTTCCTATTCGATTTGTGGGAACAGGTGCAGATAGAAGGCCAACCTCAGCAACCATGAGAAGAAGTCTTGCCGATCGTGAAATCGGTGAGTTGCAGTAGGAGAATTCTAGGCTGAAGGTAGAACTCCCTCGGCTTACTATAATTGAAGAATCCATTGGAGCTATATTAGCACAAGAAAACAATGCAGGAAGTGAACAAGCAATATATTATCTCAGCCGAGTTTTAACTCCAGTCGAGTGTCGATATGCACCGATTGAGAAATTATGTTTGGCTTTATATTTTGTAGTAATGAAATTAAGAGTCTATATGTTGCCTATTTTGGTTTATATTGTTTGTGAAATAGATCTTATAAAGTATATGTTATCAAGGCCATTAATCACAGGCCGGACGGGCAAGTGGGCTTTGGCACTAATGGAGTTTAACTTTACATGTGTTCCACAAAAGGCAATTAAGGGAAGAGCATTGGTAGATTTTCTTGCCCATCATCCCTCGCCTGAAAATTGAGTCACAAGTATTTGATGAGCTTGACTCGGCATCCATATTCATGACTCCATGGACTTTAATGTTCGATGGGTCGAGTACTAGTGAAGGCTCTGGAGCTGGTATAGTCATAATATCCCCAACATGGAATCAAATTTCGTTTTCCTTCTTTTTGGATTTCAAGTGTTCAAATAATCAAGCCAAGTATGAAGCATTAATTATCGGCTTGGAATTCCTGTCAAAGACATCCACATTGTGGGAAATTCAAGTTTGGTGATTAATCAAATCTCAGAAGACTTTTGATGTTTGAATTGGTAATTAAGACCATTTCATTCGTTGGCAACCCAATTGGTAAACCAATTTCACAGTGTGACTTTGGAATACAGACCAAGGTCATGAATAAAATAGCTAATGATTTAGCACAGACTGCTTCAGGAGTCAGGGTGTCGAGTGGTATGAAGGAAAGGATAATGAAAATTACACGTCGATCTCTTCCATCGGCTGAAACAAGAAATCAAGTTATGGAAGAAGTCTTTGCCACTGATGTTGCCGAGTTGGATGATGATGATTGGCGAATCCCTTACATCTTGTTCTTGCAACATCCAACTCCAGAAGCCGATCGAAGAATAAAAAGAAGTGCAGTCGATTATGTGCTTATGGATGGAGATCTTTTTAGAAGATCGGCTGATGATGGTTTATTATTTCAGTGCATTAGTAAGTTTGAGGGTTTGAAGATTATGACCGAGGTACATGAAAGGATATGTGGAGCTCACCAAGACGACATAAAAATGAGGTGGTTGATACGCCGATATGGATATTATTGGCCTGGAATGAGAAAAGATTGTATGACCTATGCAAAAGGTTGTATAGACTGTTAAAAGCATGGTCCAATGCAGTGGGTTCCAGCAATAGGATGCAATTACTAGTTAAACCATGGCATTTCAAAGGTTGGGCCATGGATCTAATCGGCAAGATTAATCCTCCTTCATCAAAGGGTCATCATTGGATTATTTTAGCTACCGATTACTTTACCAAATGGGTAGAAGTCGAGGAATACGTATCGGTAACTCATAATACTGTTATACAGTTTTTAGAGCGACATATCTTTTACCGATTTGGCTTACCCGAAATAATTGTTGCCGATAATGGATCTGTGTTTCGAGCAAATGAAGTATTATAACTCAGCATTGATATACAAGTGAAAATGGTATCTTCAACACCCTATTATGCTTAAGGGAATGGCTAAGCAGAGGCTTTAAATAAAGTTGTTATTGAAATTATTAAGAAGATGATAAAAGATAAGCCAAGACGTTGGCATGAGACCCTTTCAGAAGTGTTGTGGGCCTACAGAATTCGAAGCGAACAAGTACAGGAACAACTCCTTATCGGTTAACATTTGGCCATGATGCTGTGTTGCCGATGGAGTTAAATGTAAAATCGGCAAGGTTAATTCTACAACACAATCTGCTACCTACCGATTACAATGAAGCTATGCTTGCCGAGTTGGAAGACTTGGATGAAGTTCAGAAACTTGCTTTAGACCACCTTATGGTTCATAAAGCAAAGGTAATGAAGGCTTATAATAAAATGGTGAAGTTCAAGTCATTTACAGTACATGGTTTGGCAAACAATTCTTCCACCTGGAAAGGTAGATAGAATTTATGGCAAATGGTCACCTACTTGGAAGGGACCATATATAGTTCATTAAGTGTTACATGGAAGTGCTTATAAATTGAAGGATTTGGATGGTGAGGTGTATGAAAGGCTAATAAATAGAAGATATCTGAAAAAATATCAACCCACTATTTTTGAACTTATGGAGGAAAAGAAAGCCTCTAATAAGTCAAATATAGAGGGTCGTGTTCAGTTTAAGCCATCTATTTTTGCAAATGCGTTGAGCGGCTCTATAGTGCATACACAATTTTGTTACAATAGGTGTAGTTAAATTTTGGAAGCCGAAGGGTTAAAACGGCTACCAAAATTGGGGTGCATTGTTGACACCCATTTTGGTAATTACATAGGCATTAACGTGGCAGTAAGCGTTGGTTTGAAATGGAACATTCTCAGCAGAATTACTGACGTGGCTATAATTTGGGCTGAAATGGGTTTATGTTGTTTACGTGGATTAAAATGCATGGTAATGTTGGAGAAGCCTTTGAATTGATTAGTAGATAAGGATCAAAAGCTAGTATTTATTTTTTAGATAAGTTTAGTTATATAATTTTAATATATATCGATTAGTTTATGTTAGTTAAATGGTGATAATTATCTCTAGGATTAGTTTATTTTGAATTTAAATTCAGTGATGAGATAGAATTTTATTGTAATTAGAATACTTATTGGTAGGAGTTTGTTTCTAATAATTTCTATAAATAAACAAAAGGGCATGCTGAGATAAAGGTCCAGCACCCTCAGAATCTTTATTATTATTTGTTTATTTTCTCAAACTTTTCCAAGAATAGCATCCTTGTTATTTCTTCTTTCTTTCATTTTATATTTCTCAATCTCTCGCTCTATCTATTTCTCTCTTTCCTTCTATCTCTCTCTTTCCTTCTATCTCTCTCTTTCTTTCTCTTTTCTTGTTATATCTATTTTCCTCCCTTTTCTATTCTCTTGATATGTTACTATAAATTATACACTGAAAAATCCTTTTAACTAAGGCATTATTGAATTCAAAAGAGGAATTTTATTGTTCCTTTTTTTTCTCGCATCATCTGAAAGTTAACTTTCTCAAAGGGACTAACGTTGACTGTTTACAATCGAATCACACAAGTGGTTCTGGCACGCCTGTTTTACATCAAATTAAGATCGGCTCTAACCGGCCAATTTTAGGGTCAACAATATGTAAGATTTTTGAGAGAGAGAGATGGATAAATTTTTAAAGAGAAAAAATGATTACGGAGGTAGAAAATTTAGATAGAGAAAAGGTGAAGAAAATTTTTATAGAGATAAAAAGGAGATGGGTAAATTTTTAGATTATAGAGAAAAAGTTACAGAATTTGAAAGAGATGAAAAAAAGAGAGAATTCAGATCCAAATTTAAAAGAGAGAGTGAAGAGAATGTCACTAGGATCGGCCTTTGAACAATTTGGAGCGGTAAAGAGAGGAAAATGAAGGGTATGAAAAGAAGATAAGATATGAGAGTATCTTTGTCATATACAGAATTTTATTTTTATTATTATTTTTATTAGGCTATAGTGCATTAAACCCCTCTGAACTATTGGGGTATGTGCAAGAAACCCCCCTGAACTATAAAAATTACAAAAAAAACCCCCTGAACTATTAGGGTATATGCAAGAAACCCCCCTGAACAATAAAAGTTACAAAAAACCCCCCTGAACTATTAAAGTTGCAAAAAACCCCCCCGAACTATTGGGGTATGTGCGAAAAACCCCCCTGAACTATATATTTTTTTGCAGTTTACCCTATCCAAGCGAATTGATTGACTGAAAGGGACGATGAAGCCGAGGAATTTGTTGCTGGGATCGGTGGGTCTCCTGTCATAGCTCCATCATAGCCGTTGCACCACTAGCCAGATCCGTCGGCCATATATATAGCACTTCTCTGCACCATTGCGTCAGCCCATCGCCGTCACTGCCTTGCCCACCGTTCAGCTCACCTTGCTCACCGGTCCATTCCACCGTCCATTCCAATCTCGTCGGCCCATTCCGCCATCTCTATAGCAGAGCACATCGCCGTCCGTGTTTCGAGCACACAGCTGTCCACCGTTCACCGCCGAGCCCCCTTGAGCTCGCCGCCGCCTCCACAGTTCATGGCCGAGTCAACCGAGCTCTCATCACAGCCGAGTCCTCTGCGCACAAGCCACTATCATCCGAGACCGAGCCATCCCGCTGACCTCGGATTTCTTTGGTCTCTTATCTCTTTCTCTAGCTCTCAGTTTTGGGTTGTGTTGGGTGAAAGGCATCTTTTGGCCAAAAAAAAAGTAAGAAGTGTATAAGTTAAAACGACGCAGTGTACGTGTTATAAGGATAAACTGGTCTTTTAAAATTTTCGGTATCGAAAGCTGATGTCATGGGGGTAAATTGCAACAAAATCATAGTTCAGGGGGGTAAATTGCAACAAAATCATAATTCAGGGGAGTTTTTTGTAGTTCAGGGGGTTTCTTGCAAATGACCAATGGTTCAAGGAGGTAAATTGCAACAAACTCATAGTTTAGGAGAATTTTTACAGTTCAGAGAATTTCTTGCAAATGACCAATAGTTTAAGGGGTTTAATGCACTTTACCCTTTTTATTATTTTTCAGGGAGATTTAAGTATTTAAGTAGATGACGTCGTTGTCCCACGTCCGGCTCGATGTCTATTCGTGGATATCATTATTCTACATGAAAATGTAATGTTTAAATTTAGAAAGTTGAGGACTAACTTGGACCGGACGGATATGGTAATTTTCATATTTAAAGTACTGAAACACACTTCTTCTCACCACTGTGGGAGTGTACTGTGTTTCTCTCTCTTCAACCTCAGCATTTCAAGAAAAATGGCAGAAATGCCGATTCAATTCGGAATCATGGGCTGTGCCGAAATTGCACGCAAGGTATCGCGAGCAATTACACTCGCGCCGAACGCCACCATCGCCGCCGTTGGCAGCCGCTCGATCGACAAGGCCACCGGATTCGCTGCAGCCAACGGCTTCCCTCCGGCGGCCAAGGTCTACGGCAGCTACGAGGCCGTCCTCGACGACCCCAACATTGACGCCGTCTACGTCCCTCTCCCCACCAGCCTCCACGCGCGGTGGGCGGTGCTCGCCGCCAAGAAGAAGAAGCACTTGCTGCTCGAGAAGCCGGTGGCTCTCAACGTGGCCGAGATTGACACGATTATCGAGGCGTGTGAATCCAATGGTGTGCAATTCATGGACGGTACCATGTGGATGCATCACCCTCGGACGGCCAAGATGAAAGAGCTTCTCTCCGATTCTCACCGTTTCGGGGCACTTAAATCGGTATGTATATTGAAAATTAGCATTTACATGTAGTATACATATGAGTGTGGGTGTATATATATTGAATTTAGTTGCTTTTTGTTATTAATTAACCAAATTTAGTTGCCTTTTTGTTATTAATTAACCAAATTTAGTTGCTTTTTTGTTATTTATGTTTTTCAATAATTTCCCAATTTTGGATATAGGGGATTTTTCAATGTTGTGATGATGCTCTGAGCTTGAATTTTTATTTTTTAATTTTTTTATTATTGTTTTTTTTACAGGTAAATCTGAACTGGAAATCAATATGTGAATTTTTTTTCTTTTATTTTATGGAAATGAATATGGTTGCTTGAATGAAGATTGAAAAAGTGTTTGTGTGTGTGTGCCTATATATATATATAAATATATATATATTTTCTTGTATGCCAATCTTATTTTTTACTATTGTTGTTTAATATCTAAAATGCTTTTAGCTCACAGTCATTGAGAAAGATGATACATTAATAGTTTATTTTCATTATTATTTTCAGTTGCATCAATTCTGTGAAGCATTAGCTTGCCTAATGATTTGTAATTACAAAAATATAATGGATATTTATGGTCACTACTCATAAAAAAGTACTCATTCCCAATCAATATGGCATTTTGTTGGCCTATCCAAATGCCTTTTATGTGGTGAAAATTCATTTTTCTTGTTCATAATACATTATAAA
Source organism: Cornus florida (assembly GCF_030987335.1). Classification (NCBI taxonomy): domain Eukaryota; kingdom Viridiplantae; phylum Streptophyta; class Magnoliopsida; order Cornales; family Cornaceae; genus Cornus; species Cornus florida. The sequence continues at coordinate 69,855,326 of NW_026775579.1, read as the reverse complement.
AAAGCAGGCTTCAAATAGCAGAAAGGTTACCTAAGGTGGTGAAAACTTATGGTGGCAATTGGACGCGTGTGGAGATTTTTTTTAATGGAGGGGTCATTGAGCTTTAGTAATTTTAAAATGATTTTATCCTAAAAGTGGGTGTTTGGAGCTACAAGTTGCATGGAAATTGAATCATGTAGAGATTTCTTATAATTCATAGATGCATTTACAATAATGGGGCATAACATATACTATCATATCCATGAAATGACGACAAATCACAATAGCGATATCATGGTTATATTGAAATGTATTAACCCTTGTTGGCACTTAGAAATAGAAAACAAAAAATATGTTTCCCTAATTTGACATTTGAATTGGTTAGGTTAATATGACAACCAAAATTCACTGTCTAGACATCAATTCTTTCTCCTCTGTTCGTTTACTTGCTTTTCATTATTAACTTGTGATTTTTATTTTTATTTTAAAATTTGTTTCTTAGTAGCTTACAACCACGACAAATCAAATTTGAATACGAGGACCACACTTTTATTGTCCCGATCTGGGTCATCTCTATCTGTTCCTTTTGCTTGATTTGCAATAGGCATATGGTATGATACTCTATAACCTCTTTTTACTTTCAAAAAATTACCCTTCAATGAGGGGTAGGTGCTCAATTTATACTGAGGGACACGGGAGGTTGGAGTGGTAATTTCCGAAATCTATATACACAGTTGTCTAGGGTTGAGTTAAGGTAGCCATCATGAGGGTCCAGGTGCATTATATGCATGGCAGCCTTGTGGACGTGGAATTATCAGGGACTGGGGTTGGGTGAGTGGAGGAGGGAGAGTAAATCCTTTGTTTGGAAAGGGGAAATAGAAAGGAGGGAAGGGGACCAGCTCCTCTCTTCAGAAGTGGGGTTGGTGGAGGACCTTGGAAGGTGACCCCAGGAAAATGAGTTTTTAGACTTAGAATGTGCTGGTGAAATGTGAAGGGGATGCTAGTTTAGAGAGAAAAAGTCTTTATTATATATATGGAGAGAGAAAATTAAGATCTTGGTGTTCTGGTGGTTGTTCCCCTTAAGAACAAGGGTAAAATGGTCATTTTCCAAGGTCTAATGCATAAGGGTCTACAGTCGGTATATAGAGGTCAATTCAAGGAAGTCATCATGAGATCAAAGTAATCATATATTGTATTAAATGCATTCATACAATAATATCAAGTCAAATAATATGATCAAACAACTTTATAGAATTCTCAAAGACTTGAGCCATGAGAGTCTCCCTGAAAATTTAAGTGTGTGGTATCCACTTGTCTTTCTAAAGCATATACTTACAGATTCTAATCATATACTCTCATCAGCAAAATGATTGCACTCTTATAGCTGTACTGATCCTTGACTCTCTCTCTCTCTCTCTCACACACACACACGTACAAACTGGACTGCATATCTTTTTCAAGTCTGTTCAAGCTATATGCATTAATGTGGATCACAAGAAATAAATGAGTAAAACTTGAATCTTATATTTTGTAAAATGTTTATTGCTTTCGGATGACTTTATTCATTATAGTTCTTCTCTTCAGCAACACTATAAAGAATCATCCTTGTAAGGTTGGAGGGATTTTCAACAATAAAGATATCATTGTTGTGTTCATAGGCAAAAATAAGCCAACTATGTAATGATTTGACTTCTGCAACTAACTTACCCCACTGCTCTTTGATGCTTGAAACAGATGTTGAGCTTGATTCTCTAACATACATATTGTTGCATCCTTTTCTTCTTTTTGCTTGACTGACACACTTGAATTGAGCTCATTTGGAGTTTCCCAACATATAACAGCAGTCAACTTCGAAAAGTGAGGGAAATCTTTTGAAATTACCAGCAGCGTTTTCCGCTATGGAGTGAGAAATTGAATGATATCCTTCCATTCATACGGCATAAGCCATTCTTGATACCCTTCCTCCCCCTTCCTTCTCCCACCCTCTCTCTCTCTCTCTCTCACACACACACACACACAAACAAACACACAGAGAGACTAATCATTCTTGTTTTTCTTCCAAATTGCGCCAACCTTTGCCTAGGTAGGCGGGGGAACGAGTTTCATGGAAATGGGTGATGTTTGCATCATTGAAAGATGAGTATAGAGTTCACTACATAGTCATGTATCATGAACAAGGAGGTTTTAATCCGAAGACCCTTTTTAATTAGTGAAGGTGATATCGCACATTTGACCCTCCTTAGACCCACAGTGGCGAGAGCCCCTTTAATTAATCGACACTTTATATGGGAAAGATTATTTTCTACCAGTGGTGCCCAAATGGTTGGTGCCAGACCCCACGGTGGTGAGAGCCTCGTGCACTGGCCTAGTCCTTTAATTAATTGACTCTTTACGCGGAAAAAATTATTTTCTACCAGTGGTGCCCAAATGGTTGGTGCGTGTGAGAGTTTTGGTGGATGAGATAAAGATACATACTTGCATTTCAACAGTTTGGCTTGTGTGTGTATTATGAATATCGTTTCGTCTTTTAAATATTGTGATAATCCATTTCATCTACTTCCACGTTGATGATGCATGCGATTGAAATAACAGCCTTCTACTTGTTGAATTCATGAGTCATGTGGCCTTATTGTTGATGAATTATACATTTTCAAATTGAATATATATCTTCTTAATCACTTAACACAATCAAGTATTTAATGTGATCTGCTAGAAAAATGATCTCCTGTAAATCCCACAGGTACACAGCTGCTTTACATTTGCCGGTGACCCAGATTTTCTCAAGAATGACATTCGTGTGAAGCCAGATCTTGATAGCCTTGGTGTTCTTGGTGATGTTGGGTGGTACTGCATCAGGTCAATCCTATGGGCTGCTGATTTTGAACTACCTAAATTGGTAATAGCTCAGCGTGAACCTGTTCTCAACGAAGCAGGAGTAATTCTATCTTGCGGCTCTTCTTTATACTGGGAAGATGGGAAGGTAGCAACCTTCCATTGCTCTTTTCTCTCCCACTTGACCATGGATGTCACCGCTATTGGAACAAAGGGAACTTTGCATCTCAACGACTTTAATATCCCTTTTGAAGAGAACAAGGCTTCATTTTCTTTCGCTTCCGAATCAGGGTTCACGGAGCTCGAGACAGGTTGGGGACCAATGCCAAGCAAGCACATTGTCGTGACAGATCTTCCCCAGGAAGCTCTAATGGTGAAGGAGTTTTCTGGATTGGTTGGAGGTATTAAAAGAAATGGTTTGAAACCTGAGAAGAAGTGGCCTACTCTGAGTAGGAAGACACAAATGGTTCTGAATGCAGTCAAGGCATCCATCGAGAAAGGTTTCGAGCCTGTCGAGGTTGGGAATTAAATATGGATTTTCGAATCTGCTCCCACTGAAATTGATCTTGAACTGAAGTGCTGTTTGCTGCGTGTAAATCTAAATTATTCTCACCCTATTGTGTGAGTTTGATAATGTAGTTGGCATGGAATAATTTCAAGCTTGAGTTGTGATTCAAATGTCACATTTATCTTTTCTATTGTTATTTTTTATGATATATATATCTAATAAGATGTAAAAATATTAAGCAAGACTCCATGCTTTTTGGCCACTTGATTTGATTATGGAATTTGGATCATCTGCTGTGCATTGTCTAGTTCTGGGACCACCATCTCAAATATGGTCCCGACCAATCATAGCAAACGACATCAGCAAAATTAAAGTCCGCAGGAAGGTGATTTCAATGAAGGAATAGAGAAGATATGCGAGACTCAAATATGCTACTAGTTGAAGGTGTAAGATTATTTATTAATTGTGTTGCCCGCCTACATGATTTGGACATGTGATATATTTCATTAATTAATGGTTAGGTAAATAGATATCAATATTATTTGATCAGCTTATAAATTATCTTTTAGGTAATTAATTATTGGAGAAATGTTTTTCTATTTATTTCTTACTTTGATGGAAAGTGGAATTAAAGTTACTAAAAGGAAAACTGATCCTCTCTACCATTATAAAGTGCATATCCTCCATCAATTATGTACGCTAATGAAAACAACATGTATAATGTTTTTTATGTGTGCAAAAAGTCAAGAGAGAGAATCAGTTTCCACACGCGTTGCCTATTGTCCAGAGTTGCGGTTTAGTTCGTTATTAAATGATCTCGACATTGGACTTGATCTCAACAAGATTTGCTATCATGGATCGAGGTATTTATATCTAACTATTTATTTATGCATTATAGGTATGTGAGAATAATGAAGTTCTAAGATTTAGAATTCATATTTATTTGTGATTAACGCTTGACACGAATTATTAAAATTTACACGTGGTATCAGAGGTTAAGATTTAGGGACTCATTATTTTTCTTTAATGATGCATAAATAATATTTAATATATAATGATGATTACATGATTGAATAATGTGTTGTTTTGAATCCGCATTGTGGATATGTTTGATTAGTATTTTCCGTGGGTTTGTTTGGATCAAGTTTTGTGCACTGATTTTGGTTTCCATATATAGATTTTTGAATTTTATGTAATTACATGAAAGTTAATTACTAAATGATGCATGTATGCACATGTATAATAAGATGAAGAAGTTTCCTTTTCGTACATGATTTTAAAAAGGAATATGTGTATTATTATATACTAATTTTAATATTATTATGGATGAATTTTGTGGATACCAAACTAACTTGGGTATCTTGATTTCCGAGCCTGATTTAATTGCTAAAAGTTTTAATGACAGCTTGTTGAAGCTCACTGTTTTACCAATTATTGTCCAATGATATGAACGATTTTATTTTTAATTATCTGAAAAATGATAAATAATTAAATACATAAAGTATATATATTTATTTATTTTATTAAAAATTAGAATTTCTAGAATAATGTGTGAGTCTAGAAATTTGACTTTATTAGACATGCAAATAAATTATTATTTAATACCCAAACATGTATACATGATGGAGAATCAATTTTAGATTGATTCAATTATGATTTTTAAGTCCAAAAAATAAATAAAAATATATATTTTACTATGTATATAAAGTAAAATGATATTTTTATTAAATTTTTTAGACTATTAAGTTTTTGGGATCCAACTTACCTAAACTTGGATTGATCAATATAAGTATATGTGTATAATGTTAAATGAGTAAATTAATGATTAATTAGTTATTAACTAATTTAATATTCATGTTATATGAGTGTTAGTAACTACCAAAGTAGCCTAACCATAATGATTGATGAATCTTAATTTTAATAGTAAATATAATTAATGATGAATTAGTTACTAATATTCATATATATTATGTAAAGGTTGATAACTACCAAAGTGGTCTAATCATAATGGTTGATGAATATTAATTTTAGTGGTAAACATAATTGCAATATTTCATGAATTATGATGCTTATGATTTTTTGTGATATTGATGAATATTGGGTTTATTTAATTATGAAAAATAATTTCCCAAAGGGAATTAGTTTTTCTAAAGATTAAATGAAAATTAAAGGATTGTATGTATTTTTTAATTAGGTAAATATAGAATATCCAAAGGTAACTTATCTGTTTAATTAAATAATGCATCACCAATAAAGGTATACATATAAATACATGTAAGCATTATTATTAGTATTTTATAGTTGCCAACTAAAAGGGTACTATAGTTATACATTGTATTTATATTTTAAGTTATAAATACGTGTTGTTAACTCAAAGTAAGTTAAGTTCAAAATTTAGGTGTGTTAAATCTTGATTTAGCATTTTAAAATTGAGTAACCTATTGTTATTACTGATAAAGATAGTGAAAAAGAAAATTTTTTCCATAAAGTTTAGGATAGATCGAACAAATTTAACACTATAGTTATGCGAATAATTGTTCCCCATAGTGACAGTGCTAAGGAATATTTGACTATAAGAATATTTTCGTATTGTAGATAAATATCTAAAATGAAAATTATTAATTAATATCACTACTATGCATTTTTGTTGGTATTTGTACCATGTATGAATATAATTATGAGATGACTAATTGTGATACTCCTCAATTCTAGAGCCACGGGTGATCAAGTCCAAGCACAGATCCGAGGGATACCAAACAATTAAGTATATAAATAAGCATAGAATACAAGAATAATTAAAGAATAAGTAATTAAACAGAAAAGAATCTAAATAACAATCCTTGACTAACTAATTAAATAAGCCAATAATACCAAATCCTCTATTATTATTACAACTCGGGAATCCATCTAGTGAACCTTTAATAATATCCCAGCTAGAAAATAAATAACCAAACTAAAAAGGAAAACCAAAACTAAAACATAAATAATAGTTCTACGTAGTCGGAGGAGTGAATGACTGTCTTTACTCAGCACGAACAAGTTCTAAGACTGGAACCGTTCGATACCTGAAAAATAATAGTGGGTCAGGCCCATGAACAATTTTTACTTTACTACAATCCAAACAAAGACCCGATAAACATGTACATCCTAGACAACTCAACAATAGTTCAATAGTCCATATATGTATAAATACACACGATAGGACGCTCACTAGTCCATAGGTCTGTCTCAACCTGAATAGAAGGTAACATGAAAATCGCACATAAAATGAGCATGTATACCTAGACCTACCAGGGGACCAGATGTCTATTATGTCCAATTATCCATCCAATGTGATATACGCACCTTAACCATGATCCTGAGACTCAAGCTCATATCACGGTACCATAATTATATATATATATAAATCCATCCAAAAACTAAGGTATGTCATTCAATTGTTTATTGACCTGACATAGATATAAATAGGACTTAACTTTTATAATTAATCCATTTCCTTATAATAGATAGGTAGGACTTAGTATTTTAAACTAATCCATTTCTAAAATGTCACCGTCCCATACCGGTGCATATAATTCACAAATCCAATAATTGATGAAGTAAATAATAAATTAAAATATCAATTAATCCAAAATAAGCATAAGAATTTTCAGATAGTCAACTATGCTTATTATACAGCTGAAACATGATTAACACTATTTAATCATACATAGAAAAATTACTAAAACAATAGTAAGCAATTAAATCATTTATTCAATAATTAACCTGCAGATTTACTGTTGAAATTCATGTTGCTCCATTCCTTAGCCTATTAATGTAAACCACGCTTCCAAGTATTTTTACATGTCTATAACAGTCATTTAAATCATTTATAGCAACTTAGACAACTTATAACTACTCCAGATAGCCAAACAGAACCTAAAACATGACAAAACAAAATTGAGGAAGGGAGTCGCATCCCTGATAAGCGCCGAGCGCTCGTTCAAAGCCATTCGAACGCTCGTTCAAAGCCATCCGAACGCTCGTTCAAAGCCATCCGAACGCTCGTTCGACAATCATCAGCACCGAACGCTCGTCCGGCAATCATCAGCACCGAGCACTTGTCCAAAGCCATCCGAATGCTCGTTCGGCCATCATTAGCATCGAGCGCTTGTCCAAAGCCATCCGAACGCTCTTTCGGCAATCATCAGTACCGAACGCTCGTCCGACTCTTCTCCATGGGAGCCGCCTCCCTCCAAGATGGAGCCATCTCTCTCCCTGGTATCATCCATCGTTCTCATCTCCGGCGACTTTCAATCATTCCGACCCTCTCTGTTAAGATCGCTAATAGTCCTACCTAAGTCCCAGATTATTTCAGAAAATATTTGAATCCATTATACATCGTTAACATTAAGTAAAACCAATAAACATGCAAGTAAAATCAAGATCAAGTAATTAAAATTGCTTTAACATACATATTGCATTAATAAAATTCAACATGCATGAGAGATCAATTTAATATTCCATTACTCCTGGAATTGTTTAGGCATGTAAAGAACATGAAGCCTAAGGGAGAGAGTTAAATATAGAACTTGCCTTTGAGATTTTAGATTAAAATCTCGTTGCCGTCTTTCTAGATTTTTCTGGCAATCCTTGACTGTTTTCAACTCCTCTGTTGCCCTTGGTTCAACCCACGAACAACACCCCTTCTTCTTTTTCTTGGTTCAGCCTTGGTTCTTGGCTAAACCTTCTCCTCTTCCTCTCCCCGTTCTCTCACAAACTGTTTGCTCATTCTCTCTGCCTCCACTGTTACGTGAATAGGGTTCTAAACCATTGGCAGACGTAATAAGATATATTTATAGGCACATTTAATTTAACCTAATTCTAGTTACCTAAGGAAAAAGAAAAGGAATTATAATATAACTTAACTATATATATATAAGTCGGTACCCTAATCCAACGTGATATCATATATAATATATATAAATAAACCATTATAATTATATAATATATATCATATACTGAATATCACTATAAATTTAACTATTAATTATAATTAGTAATTAACATAATCCTATATACATATATACCTATATATATATGTATAATTATTCATAGATAAAACCATACCCATTTGATCCCCCATCCAAGTAATCCATGAGACCCAAACGGTGGGTCCATTACTTCTGTCCAAGCCCAACTCCTTAAAGTTAAACAAACATTTAATTTAAATATTTAATTACAACTAAACACTTAACACATAAAATAATTAGGTCATTTCCACATAAGCGTATAATTTCAATTAAAACAAATATATCAATTTAAACAATTAAACAATCAAACAATTAAACAAATAGCCAAATAATCAAATAACGAATATAACAATGCAATAAAATCATAAAATAAATACCGAGACTATCCTTTTAAAATTAGGGGTATTACACTAATGTTGCTGCAAAATTAATAACCTTAGGGATGATTATTGATGAGAATTTTCTCGTTTGATTTATTCTCAATTTCTTGTCTACTTAGTATGAGTTATTTTGAATTAACACTATTAAGACAAATGGAAAGTGAAAGAATTGACCATTATGTTAATTTAGGAGAAGACAAGGCTTAAGCAGTAAGGTAATCATTATGTTCATCTGATGACTCAAGAAGTTGAAAGAAATTTGGGAATAAGCCTAAAAAGGCAATAAGTGAGCAACACCAAAAATTAAAAGATTTAGGTCAATCGACTAAAAGAAAGAAATATAATAATGAAAAAGTGTCATTTATGTATTGAACACTTTTAGAAAGATTACATGAAACATAAAGAATGATTCAAAAAGAAAGATTGTAATGACCCGGTCATTTCCTTTCTTTCCTTTTTCCTCAGAATTTCACGGATGATTTTTTTTCGTTGAAATTTTTTTTCTTAGTTCAGTTTCTTGTCACTTAGTGTCATCTCGAGTGTTCAAAAATGGTCTCTGAACTCTTTCCTTTAGATTGACAAATTTCTTTAAGGACCAAGTCATTTCCACATTTTTCGTTTTTTGATACTATTCACTTTTCGTCCTTTTCTTTCTTTTGTCTTTTTCCCGTTTGTCACTTTGTTGGTATAACCTCACTTTTTGTGTTCGGAGTTGGTTTTTGACTTCATGTATCTTCATTTTAAGTGGTTTTCACGAAATACGTATCTTTACTTTTGTAGGAAAGTACTCTGGTTGCTCATGGTGTCCATAGGGGCATAGATGCAAAGTTTTTCAGAAATATTTTTTATTTCTTATGGTGTATTTCATAAATATCTTTTGGTGATATTTTATTTCAGAGGTTTTTAAGAAAATATTTTTAGAATATATTTTCATTATGGGTCATTAGTGCAGGTAGGGACCATTGTGCAATTAATGAATATTATTGCAAAATGCCTCATTTTGAGCCTGGATCCTCGTACGGGATTCATTTTCACTTTTCATTGAGTCGTGTACTCTTAGAATTGTCTTCTGGTCGTTTTCCCCCAGTTTCAGGGTTTTTGGCTTCGGTTGCAACCAAACTTATTCGGGGCATATCTCTCTACTCGGGACTCAATTTTTGACGTCGTTTCTTCCGTTATTCATATTTTCTCATTTTGGTTCTTATTCGTTCACAGAGTTTTGTCATTTGAGCGCGTCTGCTCAAATTCCACTTTTTCGAACCCGGCGAAGCCTTTTCGGGGCACTTTTAGGGTTTTCCTATAAAAGGGGGGTGAGACATTTCATTTTTAACCTTCTCCTCTCTTCATGCATGACCAGCAGTTGCCATAGCAGCCCAAGGGGGGCTGCCACCCTTCATCTCTCAATTAAACCTCCTTCCCTTTGTTATAAAGTCATTCAGCCTTTGCGTTTTGTGTTTGTCTTGACGACGCGCATCTTTTCCCCTTATTAGAACCCATTTTTGGCCAAATTTTGAGTTCGAGTTTGAGGTCAAGTTAGGATTTTGGTATGTCTTCCTTGGGGTTTATTAATCACGGCGTTGTCCCCGACAAAACCCCGAAGCATCGTCGAATTCAGAGCTGTTTCATTTTGGTGGCTTTTGAGATTTTCATCTCAAATTGAGGTAGGGGATGTCTTAGGTTTATATTAATGTTGTATTGATTGTTATATAAGCATATACAACTTGTAAGCATGCCTTTGTTCAAGTTTTAGAATTTAATTTAATTATTTTCTATGTTTAAGATTTAATTCTGATGAAGGTGAGCACCTTAGAATTAAATTGTGGCATGCTAGTAAATTAGGCCTTGGTATGTATATCAACATATAGTAAATTGGAAGTATTTGAATAAGAAATGCAAATTTTATTTAATATTTATCTTTTGTGAAAGATTAATTCACATAGTTGTAACAAATATGAAATCAACTTGTAATGTGATATTAAAATAGGTCTTGGTATGTTCTTCAACCTATGTAAAATTGAGGACATTTGGAGTTATTTGGAAATCTAGAGAAAATTAATTAATGAGTTTAATTAATTTTATTTTAAGTGTTTTAATCCATTGATTCAATATTTGATGTGATATATGTGAAGACTATGCTATATCCCTTAACATATATTAATTTGAGATAATTTGGGATTGATTTGAAATGTAGAGAATTTAATTATTTTAGTTAATTAAATTATATCTACTTGTTCCATGTATTTAACTATGTCTTTGAAATTGTTCCTATGTTTAAATCAAGGAATTGGACTTAGCATAATACAGGATGTCATTGTCTTGCATGACTTGTTTAAATATATCTTGTGTAGGTATATAGCTTGTTAGAATATTCTAATTGTTTATCTTAAAAGCTAGTTACTAAATTGTAGCTTGTTTAATACTTGTGGTTTAGGATGGTAATTTGGTTCAATTGTTGTAAAATATTATTGCTTTGGGTATAAATTGCATATTGAGGACATGACATGTCATATGCTATATAGACTTGAATTCTAGGACATGGTTTGTGTAGACTCAACCTTACTTGTGCATGGAATGTGGTAACTTGCATTTGATTTTGTATAAGTTTTGAACTTATTGATTTTGGAAAGCTTGTGAGGACATAATTTATGTGATGGCTAGGGTTTGGCTCTAGTACGTGGACAAGTGCTCTCTAAGTCATAAGTGCACACTAGGTGGTACCTTGTGGGTCGTAATTACCCGAAAATACTTGCTTGATCTAGCAACTGCATGTCCTAGTTTTTCCACTATTTGATTTTGCATTTAATTTCAAATTGTTAATCATGGATTACTTGTAACTTAAGAATTGATGCTTACTTTAGATATTTGAATCCTAATTAGTATAGTTGAACTTGTATACTTGCTCCATGAGTTTAAATTTCATTTAGTATACTTGTGCTGTGTATACTTGTCTTAGCTCAATATACTTGTGTTTGTATACTTGATTTATGAGTACTCTATATATATATCGAATACTTGTGTATGTATGTTGGATATTGCTTTTCTTGTTTAACATGAGTTAGGGTACTTGAACATTTATGCTTGTATGTCGTGTATCATGTTTTAATACGGTTTAGTGTACTTGAGCATGTATACTTGTATGTCGTTATTCATTTTAATTGCATGAGTAGCTTAGGATGATCCCTGAGTCTCACTTTGACATAGACGTTAGGTGGCATGAGCCCCTTTAATATGTTTCACCTTAAGGTGATATAATTGTAAAATGCTAGGTCGATGCATGCTCATCTCCTACGAGTAGCTTTATGTTACTCACCCACATAGTGGGGACATTTTTTTGGTACAGGGACCTTGATTTGGGATGCACACTAAGCCGTGGAAGTTTCGTAGACTTGAAGTATCATTTTCATGAAAATGTTGGCATGAAATCCTATTTGTAGCTTTGTATGTCAAAACTTGTATCTTTGATTCCATATAAGTAACGTGCATATAAGTACACCTTTTACGATGTATTTGACATGTATGAGATGAGGCCGGAGGCCAATGACTATTATTTTGTATCCTATGTAACTTTTGACTTCAAGAAATATTATGAAAATATTGAAAAATGACAAGTCATTACTTCCCTATGTTTGCATAGGGTGTGGGAATTCCATTTTTATTCTTTTATAAGGTCTCATTAATCATGTATGAAGTGTGGCCAAGGGCCAAACGGCAATTTGAAACCATTTCATATTTTTGGATTTCAAATTTTCTATATTGAGTTCATTTTCGTCATTTTTGGCCGTCGGGGGGTCATATTTTGCATCGGCCATTTTTGAGAGCCATGGACCATTCCCTCGTGCTTAAAAACACTAAATACGTTTGCGTGCATAATCATTTTAGCCTAGAAATGTATTTAGGGTCAAATGAACACTTGGTGCAAAGTTGCATTTTCCTTGTTTTTGGCCTAGACTGATCAGGGGCGTTCTAGGCATTTCACAGTGTGTTTTTTTTTTTCTTCTTTTGAATGGTCGGGTAGAAAACATGATTTTAGGGGGGGTTTCTTTTTCGTGTTTTTCCAGAAAATGTCGTCTTGGTACCGGAAATCCCTTGCAAAGTTTAGTTTTCTACTATGCATGTAACAACTTTTTAATCCTCTTGGCCTAAACTGATTTAGGGGCATTTTGAGAATTTTCTTTGAAAACTAAATTCTGATCTTGACATGGTCACATAGAAAATGTGATTTTAGAGGGGGTTTCTTCACAACCATTTTCCAGAAAATGTCATCTCGGACTCGAAAACCCCGCGTCAAATCTGATTTCCTGTGCGCACCTGCACTATTTGAAAGAGTCTGTTGTAAAGGCATTTTGGGGATTTCACGTCAAAAATAAATTTTTCTTTCAACATGTTCAGCTTGAAAAAATTATTTTGAGGGGGGTTTATTCTTCGTATTTTTCCAAAAAATGTTGTTTAGTGCCCTAAAACGGCACACTATTTTAGCATTTTGCTCATGTTACTATTCATTGCTGTCAAAATACTATTCACGGCCGCGGTGACGTTAAAACTTTGTTTTGACTTTCTCTTCCATCCGGACTCCGAATCAAGTGATTCATGAGACTAACTTGATTAGTTTTTCGCTGTCTTCCCAGTGGTGTGCTCTGTAGTACCCGATTTTATATTTTCAGAAATGACCACTTTGCCCTTGGGGCTATTTTTGTCCGATTTTCTTATAATTCACTTTCGCTACTTTCTTTTGAGTTCCGTGATTTTTTGGAAAGTCATGGATGTGTCTCGAGAATAATATACATTATAGGGACGCCATTTTCATGTAAAATGATTATTTTGCCCCCTGGGGGTTTATTTGTCATATTTATGATCTTTTGCTTTCGTGTTAGTTCTCATTGAGTTCTATGATTTCATGGAAGGTCATCAAAGTGTCTTAGAGGTGTGTTGTGCCTTGGGAGACCGTTGTCTTATTTTCTTGCTTCCGCATCTGGATCCGTTATCGGGTCAATCTTCAGTTTATCACTGGACGAAGTGGCTTGAAAAACTAGGGTCGTCACAAAGATAAGTCTTTTTACTTTTGTTTATTTCGAATCACTTATTGATATTCCTTCTAATACATGATATGTTGATGTAAGTACTAATATTTATGTTTCTAGTAGATGCAATGATTTCTTATGGTCTAAACTACAAATTCAAATGAGAATTTTTTATTTATAAGAATTGGGAAAAAGTTTTATTAAAACCATTGAGACATTTTGTTTAGTCTTAGATAATGGATTTTTTAAAAATTGTTTTAAACTCTTTATATTTTTTCAATTTCCCATAATTTGATTTTATTTCAAAACTTTATGTTAATAGTTTTTCCTTTAAATTTGATAATGATGTCTATTCAAAAAATTCTAATTTGTGAGTTATGGTATTCTTTTGATAATTTCTTTAAATTCAAACTTAATAGTTTATTTATTAAAACCTTTTTGACGTTGCACCATAATGTTAAAATTAAGTGTATCTCAATTAATAAAAATTCATTTATCTTGTAGCATAAAAGGTTGGACAATATATCAGTGAAATGTTAAGAAAATTAGTAAATGATGTGATTCTTTTGAAAATAAACTTTACTAATTTTGGTGTGTGTGTGTGGATTCTATTAAGGGTAAACAAACCAAACACATAAAGGAATGAGCCACAAGAAGTACAGATCTTCTTGAAATTATTCATACAGACATTTATAGCCCATCTGATATTTCATCTTTTAGTGAAGAAAAATATTTTATCGCCTTTATAGTTGATTTTTCACGTTATGGATATATCTATAAATATGTTGTATGAAAAATCTCAAGCAGTTGATACTTTTGAAGTATACATAAATGAGGTTGAAAAACAACTAGATAGAAAAGTGAAAATCATAAGGTCATATAGAGGTGATGAATATTATGGAAAGTATGATGAAACAGGTTAATACTTTAACCGTTTTGCTAAACTCCTTAAAATGCATGTCATTTGTGCTCAAAATACTATGCTAGGCATGCAACAGCAAAAACGTGTAGCTGAAAGGCGTAATCATACTTTTATGGATATGGTTAGGAGCATGTTAAGTAATTTCTTGTTACCCATAATCTAAAGGGTATAAATTTTACTATTGCAAACATAGTACGAGAATTTTTGAAATCGAAAATATCAGATTCATTGAGAATGGTGAAGTCATAGGAGTGATAAAAATTAGAATGTAATCATTTAAGAAGTTAGGATATAAATTTCTTTACCTATAACTTCTAAGGAAATAATGTTCCTTCAGTTGTTGAATAATATAATAGCGAAGAATAATTGAATGATTAACAACTCTATGATGAGATTGTCACCAATAAATAGATTGTAGAAGAATCACAGAGGAATAACATTAAGAAATTCTTAAAGAGAAAGGAGATCTGCTATTCCAGATGACTATTTGATATATCTGTAATAATTTGATTTTGATAGTGAGATATATAAGGATCCGGTTACATATTCATAAGCCATTGACAATAATGATTTTATTAAATGAATTAGTATTATGAATGAAAAGACTATTAAAAAACATTCTCTACAGTGCTAAGAAGGATTCTCTTAAAATATCATGGCATTAGTAGCTTATTATGATTTAGAGTTACATCAAATGGATGTGAATACAACTTTTATGAATGGGAGTTTAAAAGATGAAGTCTATATAATCAACCTGAAGGCTTTATATTAGAGGGTAAAGAATATATGGTCTATAAACTTAAGATGTCAATATATGGATTTAAACAAACTTCTTGACAATGGTATATTAAGTTCAATGATACCATTATTTTTTTTGGTTTTAAGAAAACATTGTTGATCAGTGTATATACTATAAGGTTAGTAGAGTAAGTTTATATTTTTTATTCTATATATATTGATGATATTTTGTTTGCTAGTAGTGATCTTAGTTTATTATATGAAACTAAAAATTATCTCTAAGGACTTTGAAATGAAATATATGGATGAGGTATCCTACGTAATAGGAATAGAAATATTCCACGATAGATCACGTGAATTTTTAGGATTGTCTTAGAAAGCATATATTGAAAGAGTTCTAGAAAGATTTGATATGGAAAATTGTTCAACCAATATTGTTCCATACATAAAAGGGGATAAATTCAGCCTAATGCAATCCCAAAGAGTGAGTTAGCTAGAAGGTAAAGAAACGAAAAATATTCTTTATTCATATATTGTGGAGTTTGATGTATATACAAGTTGATAAGGGATAAAAGATTATATACTCACACTTAGGAATACATTTTTATGAATGTGGGAATAATTATTAATTCACAATTGGTTATTTGTTCCTTTTGGCTGAAGGAACAATATTATGAAAAAGTGGAAAGTAATTTATTATTACTTTGTCTATTATTAGTTTTTAATTTGTAGTATGCTTTGGGGCTACAATTTATGGTTGCAAAATTTATTTCAGAACTTAGAGTTATGGGTACCATTTTCAGATTGTTGAAAAATTTATGCTGCAATTGTTGATCATCTTATATGAAAAAAAGGATAGGTATTTTAAAGTTGAAATACTTTATCATTAAAGAAGATGTTTAGAAATAACGAGTGTCTATTGAATATATAAGCACACAACTTATTATTACAATCCATTAACGAATGGATTAACACTCAAGACATTTATGAAACATGTTGAAAGAATGGGTCTTTAATGTAGTCAATGATGATTATTTTTTAATTGTAGATTGCTTAACAGTGCTTATATATATTTGACATTATACGCTCATTAAATGTGTTTATGATATTTTCTATTAATTAATGTACATGTATGTATTGCTTTAATAAATGGTAATAGGAATAGTCTTAGAAAAGACATTATTGTTAGATCATTATTGATACTTCTCATTTATAGACTATGTTAAATAGGTTATTAGTATTGTGGTACACGGAAGGGACTGCGTCATTTAGTGATATATAACCGCCATAACTCGCATTTGTAATTTATTTACCATGGTATTTATGATGACCAACTTAATAACTCAATCTAATTTATGGTGCACACTAATGACTATTTTACTAAACCACTACGGAAGTTGTCATATGGGCTAAGTGGGAGTCTGTAAGATTATTTATTAATTGTGTGGCCCACATGATTTGGACATGTGATATATTTCATTAATTAGTGGTTAAGTAAATAGATATTAGATTAATATTATATTATTTGGTCAACTTATAAATTACTTTTTAGGTAATTAATAATTGGAGAAGTGTTTTTCTATTTATTCCTTACTTTAATGAAAAGTGGAATTAAGGTTACTAAAAGGAAAATCGGTCATCTCTCTGCCATTATAAAGTGCATATCCCCCCTCAATTATGTACGTTAATAAAAATAACACGTATAATGTTTTTTATGTGTGCAAAAGGCCAAGAGAGAAAATCAGTTTTCACACGCTTTGCCTATTGTTCAAAGTTGCGGCTTAATTCGTTGTTAAAGGATCTTGACATTGAACTTGATCTCAACAAGGTTTTCTATCATGGGTCAAGGTATTTATATCTAACTATTTATTTATACATTATAGGTATGTGAGAATAATGAAGTTCTAAGATTTGGGATTCATGTTTATTTGTGATTAACGCTTGACATGAATTATTAAAGTTTACAAAAGGAACTATAGAAGGTAGCTCTGAAGGTGATTGAAAATACGAAGAATTTTGTGGCGGATTCGTGCGAATATTAGTGTAAACCAATCTAACCAACTAGTTTATGCGAATATCAGTGTAAATCGACCTAACCAACTAGTTCATGAAAGTGTGTAATGGTACTGGATACTTGAAAAAATGTTACGAATCTACCGATACATCGAGACTGAAAATAATTAGCATGATGGCTATATAGGGACGATTTGTTGCAAATCCTCATTCAGTCATTTCGGTTCTTTGTTTCATGTTAAGGATCATCGTTCTTAATTTATTCATTGATTCTTAATAGACATCGAGTAATTAGTAGTAATTATAAGAGAGAATTAAACAAAGAGATGTATATGAGAGAAGAATTGTCTAGTGTTTTGTGATTTGCATGATGTTTCAAAATTACATAAAGCACTTGTCGGAGAATTTGAAAAGTTTATAGAAATTCTCCCCCAATAAAAAATAACATGATTATTGCACACTGTATATAAATAAATAAATAAATGAATATATATATATATATATATATATATATATATATATAAAAATAAACAAAATCATGATAATGAATTTGTTAGCAGTATCAACATGGCGGCATGTAAGGAGGTGGAGGTAACATTTTTTCTTCTCGGCCCTCGCCATCTTTCACGATGAATGCCATCTCCATCCCTCAACTTAGGTGGTGCTCCATATGACAATGCATGAACCACACTTCGGAAAGAAAATATACATTTTCTTAATCAACTTAAGCTCTTAAAGCGGATATATAGATTTATAATTGACAATAATAATAATAATAAAACCCATTATTAATTAAGTTTAGCAGATGTCATGGCACACATGCCAAGGTTGTTTGCCTTGAATCTAACGGCTGCCTATCCATTCTTAGGGACTGCAATGGAGGATCGACAAGATTATACCTCAAAGGGTCCTTATCTTTGTCAAAATTACCAAATCCCCATCTGACCACGTAGAAATTGTATATGTGCAAATGCATGGGGTGGTTTGTCCTGCAACCAAGTTTTTGTTTTGGTAAACAAGCTCAACTG
The DNA here is from genome assembly GCF_030987335.1 of Cornus florida. Classification (NCBI taxonomy): domain Eukaryota; kingdom Viridiplantae; phylum Streptophyta; class Magnoliopsida; order Cornales; family Cornaceae; genus Cornus; species Cornus florida. Next base: position 69,836,896 of record NW_026775579.1, on the reverse strand, counting down.
TGGAGTTATATTCAAGTACTTTCACTTCAATGTACTTTTTCGGCAACTGTAGCTCGAAAGGAAGATAATCCGCGTTAAAATTGAATACCAAAGGCGAGAAATTAGGAAACTGATCTCCGTACGCACCATTGATGTGATTATAGTAAGCTTGAAGTATGTCAATTGATGAAGTCACAAAGCTTATGTTGTTCACACTCGCGGAGAGCCTAGTACCATTTGGTCCGTTACACAAATTATTAGCACATGGTAAGGTTTTGACCGAGACAGTGAAAATGAGCTTGGTGGTCATGTTCAATGGGACATTGATGGGGTGGTTTTCACTAGCTAAACTTCTAAAGCTAACAGTGAAATTAGCCGACGCATTTGTGTCATTACACCATTGGTGCTCGAATAAACCCTAGTGGCCATGTAATAGTGGTCGGGAGGTTGGTTAGCTTCTAGCAAGACATCTAGGGTTTGTTCGGGAGATATCGTGACATAGTCAACTTTGAATGGCTTGGTGTAGCTACCATCCGTTCCAACGACTATGAGGTGATGTTTTGCGACCGAGAAGAAGAAAATGTTGCTCATGTCGGCGTTAATCATGCGGAGCAAATAGGTTTTGCCATGTTCCACCATTAACTTGAATGTACCCGCAAATATGTAGATTAAGTGGAAGGTCATGAACAGTTAAAAATGTTTATTTTACATATTTTGAAAAAAAAAAATGACACTTTTAATAAAGTTGTAGATATGCCATTTGGAAAATATACAATTATATATATTCTTTATTTTTAGAAATATACATGCCTATTTCTAAAATCATGTTCCATTGGTAATGGAACTTGTAGTTTTCAAATTTAATATGAGTGTCCATATTAATTTCATGTGTCCCATATTTAATTTTAATTAGTTAAAAGTGGAGCTGTAAATATCGGCTAGTAATCCAACCCTTTCGGGCCAAGTCCCATGCACTTGTAATATTCTCTCTCATTTAAACTCATAACGCCCTCGTTGCGGTCGGGTTATCTTGCCTACCTGGACTGTTGACCCAAACTCCTCCGAGCTTAGCACTTGGTATGACACCGGATCAAGGAATGAGTTTAACTTTGATACCAACTATCATGGTGATTCGCGATCCAACAAAAAAATTTGAAAACACCCAACTGATATATATACCCATTTACTTCCCCAATCTAAATTTGATATAGGACAAGTCTCACTTGTAACACTAGACCACCGAGTAATGTCGATTTTGTTTGCTTTAGTGGTAACTAGTAACTGTGTGCACGTCTACCACGTTCTATTCAACACTATAATGTGTAAGAAATATTTTAATAAAAATAAATAAATATATAATAAATACTATTAAATTATAATATATTAAATACTATTAAATTATATTTAATCTAATCATTTTAATTTTTTACTTAATATTATATTAAGTATGGATAACCGTCATAGTTATTATTGTATATAAAGAGGACGACTTCTTATTTTTTATAAAGAAGTGTTTGATGTATGAGTGATGGTATAGAGTGATTAAGACTCTTCTCTCTATTCTATAATCTATCTCCAAAACTCTTTCTTCTGTGAGATGTTGGTGTATATTATTTTACATATTGAGTTTATAAGCAACTAGGCTTATATAGACTTGGATCTAGTCTTTCTGTGGTCGCGCACATGGAGGAGACGCCGCTGTGAGCTGATGGGTTGTATCTTGGAGTTGACTAGTTTCACCAATACTTGCACGAAGGGGAGGACTATCAACTTTAGGTCAATGTGTTTACACTTCCCTCAACAATCAGACCAGCACTTTTTTACCTAATTTAATATTGTTTTCATTTCATAATTTCTATTATTATATTATTTTTTTTATTGCAGAATTATTATATTGTTAAATCCTTATTCATCTTTATATTAATATTGTTCATATTGTTGTATTTATTTTATTGAAAGAATTGCAAAGTGTTATTAATGTATTATTCATATTTATTCAGTAATGATTTATTTATTATTTTATTTCATTGTGTAATGTTGAATTGATTTATTGTATTTGTGTTAATTTATAAAGTATGTGGAATTTCCACAACAGTCTAAAGTTGACAGTCTTTTGTTTGTGTTTATTTGTATTGGATTTGGGTGTTCCCGAATATCAAAGATTTCAGATTTCATAATTATCCTATATATAGTCCAAAATATCTATGATATAGATATTTGGAAATTTTGCATAAGTTAATTTTAGAAAGGAAAAAAATTAATTGTTTAGAATCTAAAAAGAATTTCGCTTTCTGTATCTAGTGATTATAAAAAGACGTAAAATTAATATGTTTTTCACTTTTTCAGAATTGAATTATAATTGATTTGATTGCATATAGTTTTATACCTACATGTGTTACTATTTTCATATTTTTTTCTACTGGTTAGTTGCTTGGAAATCATGCCCAATGTTCATGCTGTACATTGCATGTTATGACACCTATGCATCAAATGGAGTTTCAATTACGAATGATAATATTATTCGTATGATTGATTTTATTTTGTACTTACTTTTAAATAAGGTCTTACAAAATTGTGTAACATAATTTTTAATTATATTTTATAGTGAATTAATTATGTAGCGGTCAGTAGTATTTTCATTGTTATTTTGATAATGATTTTTAAATAGAACTTTATTGACTATTGTAACTTCTAGTAGTGATAAGCGCCGAATATTGCATATTCAAGCGCCTTTATTTACATTAGTTAGGTGTATTAGTTGATCATATTGTATATATTAGCTTTATTTGCGTGTTTTTGTTTACTTTCAGGTTGGTTCCCCAAAGATAGATAAAAGTGCGGCTTTGTTGAGTTCTTGAAGAATCAAAGCATGCCGTTGCCGGGGGACCTTCATTTTGGCCAAGCCAGTGATCCATTGAACTCATGGTTATCCTTGCAAAAAGCGCTAAGGAGGGTGATCGAGTCATCGGGTCGAGCAAAGATCAGTTCATGAAGCAAAGTGGTGACCAAAGACGCTGCATTGCGGGCGCCCGCTAAAACGCCCAGAAACTTTGCAAAAATGCGGGGCCCCGCCGTGTGCCACCATCGACCTCCTTTGACACCTCGCCAGCGCCCGCCCTGCGCTGCGGGCGCCCGCCATTCTGCAGACAAGAGAGCATAGCCCTCTTTTTTCACCTAATGTTATCCCCTTAATTAGGGGGATTGCTCTGCACTTCTCTAAGAGTTTTGGGTCACGAAAATGGAGTGGTTGGAAGGGTATAGTGGATTATTAGAGTCTTGATACAATGTATTATTCATATCTCATATTGTAAGGGGTTCTAGAGATAGAAATATTGAGTTCTTGAGGGTGTGTGTGTATTATGGCTTCTAGGTGCGAAAATGGAGGGTAAGATCACCTCTTCTCCTTCCTCATTTGCTTCTATGGGTAACTAACTCCTTTTCTAGGGAGGTGATGAAGCCCTTCCTTGTAAGCATACTTTAGTTTTGGTTAAATTTGGGAGATGAAATATATGTATGGGCCAAGTTTCATAATCTAGCGCTATACACATGTTGTATTGGATATTAATGTTTATAAATGATCATTTTGAGTTTATTATCTTGTCTTAGATTGTTTTCTCTCATGATTATATGGCTTGCCTTTTCATAATGACAATGGAAATGAGATTGTGAAATGGTTTTAATGTCATGTTGTTTAAGAAATTTGATAGTTCATAGTTTAGGGCCTTCCTTTGATAGACTATTCTTGGTTTTTAATTTCATGTGCTTTATCATTTGATTGAGGGTTTCATAATTTCTAGCTTAGTGAGCATGTCTAAGGCCACACCCTAGTTTAGGTAGTTCAAACATGTCAAACTTTGATAGATTATTCTTGCCTATTGATTTCATGAATTTCTTGAAGATAATATAGCAATTTTGTGTTGTTACATATCATGGCCACTTACATATGTTGTTTCTCCAAGTTAATCATAATCTAGCATGTTTATATGGTAGGTAGTGGATTCACTCCCCTAACCCTCTTTACATAAATCTTTCTCTTTTACATTCCTTGCATTTATTGTTTATACACATTTTAATTCCAAGTATCAAGTGACAAACCAAACAAAACCTTACACCTCTTTCATCAAACTAAAAGTGATTTTAAAGACCTTGGTTGCCATAAACTAGCAGTTCTTGTGGTTCGACTTACCCCTACGATAGCCCTATTTTATAATGATTTGGGCTATTGTAAGGGTTGATTATAATTGACACCCATCAAGTAGCATAAAATATAAAATGCCATTCATTTCCAACTCACTATGTGCCCTAGCCTCTTGCCTATTGAATTATGGCAGTTACAATAGGCACAAATATACATACATATATATATATATATTTTTTGCTGGAATTTTATTTTACACATGATTTATGTGACACCCCCAACATTTTCCACGTATAAGTTGATCAGGCTTATACACGAAAAATGAGGGATATCAAAAACAATTGGCAATATACAAGCATGGAATACAAAATGATAATAATAAAAGAATTTAGACAGGAAATGAACACTAAATAATAAAACATCCATCCATCCTTTATTTAATATAGTACTCCGTCACAACTTGGAAATCCTATGTCAAGGATCCCTAAATATAAATCCTGAGAGTTCAACGTCAAAAGTAAATAAAAACTGAAACTGAAGTAATACATTAAACTTCTACCCTGAACTAGATCGTAAGAGTAGATGAATTTGGATGGTGGTCCCACACTGCTAGCCTCAACCTTGGAACGGGTACTGACCGTATCCTGAAATAACAACAATGGTGGGTCAACCCCACGAGCAAGTCCTCTCTACTATGACCCAAATCAGAGAATCAAATAAATTAATCATTTATATCTGGATGAGTACTATATCTGTATACATCCTAATGGAACTATCCAATGTATAACATGACCTCAACCAGAATAGACGGTGATCACTTAGACTCACACTAGGTGGTTAAGTGTCGCCTTTCCGTACCCGGGAAATCAGCTATTATACATGGTGCACGGTACTGACAACACAGACTGTAAAGACTACACAGTAGTAACGCATCTCAATGTACTAATGAGTTACTGATCATAACAATTAAGTAACACATGCCAATAATAATACTAAATATACTGAGTATGTCAATTAGGCAACACATGTGAATAATATGAATAAATATACTGAGTATATCAATTAGGCAACACATGCCAATAATATTAAACCACATACCCCGACAGCCACACATCTGTCTATAGCAACGAATGCATAAGGTATAAATGAGTCTAAACTTATTAGCCAGCTCACATGGTTCTATATGGCAACACATCCATATAATATAAATGCGACATAATAAACAGTCCATTTATTCCCTGAAATGCACACAGTATAATAATCATGGTTTATATACGATTAACAGTATAAATATTCCATAATATATAATAGATCATTTATATGAATAAAACCAAGCACTAATTAATTTAACATTAATGGTTATTACAGTTTAATAAAATAATAATACCATTAATAATCGTTAAATTAATTACATACGTTTACTAGCGATTCGCACTTTAACTGATACAATTAATATTTAGAAATATTAATCAGACAATTATAATAGTTAGCGGGAAATAAAAATAATAATATAATGTCCCGTTAATTCCAAAAATGCCAACCCGAGGCCCCAAAATGTATAGTGAAGGTCCTGGAAATGACAAAACAGTCCATAGGGGTATTCTGGACTTTTTCAGCAACTGCAGAGGCCCTTCACGCGCCCCCATGCGCCTCCCAGAGCTCCCCACACGCGCCGCCAAGCTTTCCCACGCGCGCACGCACTCACACGCGCCGCCACGCGCTCCCACGCGCGCACTAAGCCCACCTGATGACGTGGCTCGTCCTGGTTCGTTGGCTGCATCATCCTGCTATGGGCGCGCTACACTGAATCATCTCACCTTATCTTCACTCAATCCAACGCTCACAGATCCGGGTGTACCGCAGTAACATGAACCGAGGTGCACCGGATCAATCACCCCTTTTTAATGGCCCAGATGCGTGCGCATACCCTCCTATGGTGCGCCGCATCACACCGGATCACTCCGGTTATCTCCCCCATTGCCGGCGACCGGAAAACTCGCTGGAGGGTCGCCGGAAATTGCAGAAAATGCCTGGAAACTTCTAGAAAATTCTAAAAAAAAACCCCAAATGCCATAATACTTATTTTTTTTAACTATATTTTAATTACATAGGCCATAAAATAATTATCTACCACCTTTAATAATTAAAATTTTCTTTCTTTAATAAACTAAAAATTAATTTAATAAATTTCCTAGCATGATCTCTATGCTCTATAATTATTTAAATAAGCTAAACAATTAATTTATGGATTCAAAGGGGAAAAGTAGATAATAACTTGCCTTTAGGATTTAAAATAAATCCGCCGGTTGCGCGTAATCGGGTAAAATCGCCTACACCGGTACAGGCTCCTTTCTTTCCCTCTCTTCCTTTCCACACTTATACAATGGCTTACTGTTAATTTACTTTTCCTAGCATGCGTGAGCTCCCTCAGTGGTAAGATAACTAATATATATATATACAAACTTATATTATATATATAATACAAATATCAAATTACATTTAACTCTCACCTATTCCTCACATTCCTACCTATAAGGCTTAATGGTCATGCCTCCTAAGTCCACCCAAATAACCCAAATGTCTACTATAGGAATTAAATCCCAATCCAAATGTCAATGTTTTCATCATGACATTTAATTAATAATAATATAATTACATTATTATCTTATTATCATTATTATTATTTTATTAATCTTATTATTATTATTATTATATTATAATTTAATACAACATAATCCATACAATATAACTACTAACATTAGAATATGTAGAGCACATACTAAACATATTATATTAGGCACATTATAATATTATTTTATTATTTATTAATCTTACTTTATATCATTATAAAACACAATTAAGTAGAATATAAAAACTAACCTTATAATATATAGAGCACATAATAAATACAATTAATTTAATAATAGATGCATAAACTTACACATTTTTAATATAACATTAATTTAAATAACCACTTAATTTAAATAACCACTTCACAAATACGGGGTATTACAATTTATGACTTGCTGGAATTTTATTTTACACATGATTTATGACTTGGATTTTATTTTGACTTAGCAGTGAACCGTTAAGTGATTTATGATTGAATAATTGACAATGTAACTAACTATAAGTTTTACAACATTAAATGGAAATTTAAATATATATATTTGAACATTATAAATCAATGACTATATATAATTATTAGAGAATATGACAGTTTTTTGTTTTGCTCAATTACAAAGAGAAATTAAATTGTTTCTTGACTTAATAGTAATCGTATTAATTTAATTTGATTTGCTGGTAGTTATTGTATTGTTGTCATACAAAAGTTGTTTATTGCACAAGTTAATTAGAAAAGTTTGAGGTTAATGGGAGTGTAACACTTTGACTGTGTAATACTATTAACTTGTAACTGATTGTTACCATTTTAATTTATATCTATTACAATGATCAAATAGATTGTTACACTGTTAAATAACGACTCAATGCATTAATCTATTTATGATGTTTTGTGTCTGAATTTTATGAAGTTGTATATGGTGCGGTTTTGTATTTGTGAATGAAATTAAATGGAAAATGATCCATTTCCAATTTTAAATGTCTTTATATTATTGTATAAATCATAACTTATATAGGAGTATTAATTGTAAAGGAATAAATTAATTGTATATCTTAAAAAAAAAAAAAAAAAAAAAAAAGTAACTGTTATAAGCATTACTGTGTGTGTATATATATAACTATTACAGAACATTACTATTTGTAAATTGAGAGTATGACATCATGCAGATATACAATCCGAGATTACGTGTTATATTATGCTTATATGATAGCATTCATTAATACATAAATTAGATTGGTGATTGTGGTGTAACGACCCGCTTCATCAGCCAGTTGACAAGGCAGGATCAGCCGGCTGACCTACAAGGTCGGTCGGCTGAAACGATAGGGCTTAAATTTGCTCTCGGGACTTCCATTGTTTTAACCATCGGTTGGCTGATGGTGGGGGTTCGGTCGGCCGAACCTGGGGTTTCGGTCGGCCGATGGTAAGGATCAACCGACCGAAATAAGGCCCTGAACCCTGAAACTCACTAGAATGGCCACTGGTTGTGTTTCAAACAAAATCAAACTATAATGGACCCGTTTTGCAACCCATTTCCGAATTTACGGCAACAAAATGAGCTATAACACAATTGGATGGCATCCATAATAAATTGAAATATAATATTTTAACCCATTCATTAAGAAATGTTACATGGTCTCAAGTTACATCAAATTCCATTGAGAATTATAATTACAATACATAGTCAATGTTTGCAAAATGAATGCACTTTACTACAGCTTTGAGACTTTACAAAAGAATGGGAAGTATACAAAAGGCACAAAAGTAAACTTCTAATCTCCCTCATGCTTGTGAAGGGTTGGCATCAATTACTTCCTTTCCGAGTCCTGAAAATGTTAAATGATAGGGTGAGTATAAAGCTCAGATGATAGTGCCTAAGATACACCTCTTGTAGTCCCGTGAATCCAAACAATGAATAGGACAATAGGAATTAGGGTCATGCAAAACCGGGAAAAATACAATATCAATTCCAAATTCAAAACGAATAAGTGTCGTGCTATGAATGCAATGCCATGCATGTCACTCCCCATTTTCAGAAAATCATCCATCACTTCACAAACTGTTAATATAACCTGCCCTTTGGTGACTTCCCAGCGACACGAGAGAATGATTGGCTACTTTCCCTGACCCTTGGTACCTTCGTGGTGTCATTTGGAGCCCAAATAGCCCAACCACGCTAGGGCAATCTCCCTAGTTCCCTCTAGGTTACATTAACACACCGTCCCTTTGGTGACTCCGCGGCGACCGGGTTTTCTTAAAAACATATTTCTCAAAATTTCTCCCTAAAACCCATTTCATTTTCATGTCAAAACACTTTCCCTTTTTCTTTCATGCCCAATGCTTGTAAGCATATGACATGTCTTTTTAATACTATGGAAATGGGGAAAATTATTCTTATACAATTAACATGCTTCCTCATAAATTTCTAACAATTAAATAAGCATTATAAGTATGGAAAATTAACACATTAAGCATGCTCTTTCATATAATTCAATTAATTACACATACTCACATGCTTTATATACATATACAATCAAGTCAAATTAAAAACAATCAATTAATTTAGCATGCTAAAACACTAATCAAGTAAGATTAATTCACAAAGGTGCAAGATTGTAGGAATTAGAGACCCCTACCTCAATATGATGCAAAACCCCCAATTTCACCTCAAACCCTAGGATTTTGAGATCCCCCAAATGGTGGCCAAATGGAGATTGGCTCCGATCAACTCGTAGATCTCGTCATGGGCTTCGAATAGCCATAAACAGCTTCCAAAATATCCAAATATTGATGGAGTAATCAAGAATTGAATCTTGAAACCAAGAAAAAGAAAAAAGAAGAGTCTAGAATGGGAGAGAGAGAGACTTACGGGTGTGTGAGAGAGAAATGAGGGAAATGAGACCAAAATGTGGTTTCATGACCACTTAAGAATGATAGTGGGCCCCACAACTTTTCTTTTTATTTTCCCTTTTTCTTTTAGTTTCATTTTACACCACACACCTACATAAATATGTATACACACATTAAATCATAACCATATGCAACACATTAAATAAAATAAACATGAAGCAAATAGACCTAACTAAAATCCCGTATGCAACAATTCCGGTAGCGGGTCTCACACGGGTTCGTCCGGTCCTAAAAATGGAAAATGAAAAAAATAATGAAAATTGGAAACATCACAATCTCCCCAACTTAAAAGGATTTCGTCCCCAAAATCAAACCATACCTTGGGAAGAAAACAACGCTGGATACTTGAAGCGAACTTCCTACTCAAGCTCCCTAGTAGCCTCTTCGACTCCATGGTGTTTCCAAAGAACTTTCACCAACAGTATCGTCTTGTCCCTTAACACTTTCCGTCGTGTGTCAAGTATTTGAACTAGTCATTCTTTATAGAAAATATCCTCATTAATATCCATATCAACCCAATCCAAAACGTGAGATGGATCCGGTTCATACTTCTGTAACATCGACACATGAAAAACATTATGAACTCTGTCCATTTGCGGTGGCAAAGTAAGTCTGTAGGCAACCTCTCCTACACGATCCAAGATCTCGAACGGTCCAATGAATCATGGCGACAACTTGCCACTTTTCTCGAATCCATCAACCCCTTCCGTGGAGAAACCCCGTAGAAAAACATAATCTCCCACTTCAAAAGATAACGGTCGTCTCCGTTTATCCGCATAGCTCTTCTGTCGACTCTAAGGTACGAGCAACCTCTGTCTGATCAACTTAATCTTCTCGGTAGTCTCTAGTACTATGTTAGGTCCTAAGGCAGTTGTCTTGCCTACCTCAGTCCAACAAACTGGAGACCTACAAGGTCTGCCATACAACGCCTTAAATGGAGCCATCTCAATGCTCGCCTAATAACTGTTGTTGTAGGCAAACTCAATAAGTGGTAAATGATCTTCCCAACTACCTCCCAAGTTAAGCACACATGCCCATAGCATATCCTTCAAGATCTGGATGGTACGCTTCGACTGGCCGTCCGCCTGTGGATCGAATGCCATATTAAGATGCAACGCTGAGCCAAACGCTGCTTGAAGTCATTCCCAAAACTTCGAAGTAAACTTGGTATCTCTATCTGAAACAATAGTTACTTGAACTCCATGCAACCTTACAATCTCTTTTACATAGAGCACACCAAGTACCTTTGCGTCATCTATCGCCTTAATAGGTAGAAAGTGAGCCGTCTTGGTCAATCTGTCAACGATGACCCATATGGCTTCATGCCCTCCTTGACCTTGGAAGACCTATCACAAAATCCATAGTAATATGTTCCCATTTCCACTGCGTTACAGGTAATGGTTGCAACAAACCGACTGGTCTCTGATACTCGGCCTTCACCTGTTGACAGGTAAGGCACTTAGCCACAAACTGTGCAACATCTTTTTTTTTTCATTTCGTTCCACCAATACTGACGTCTCAAATTGTGATATATCTTGGTACCACCTGGATGAACTGCAAAGCGGGAAGTGTGAAACTCCCGTAGAACGTCCTCACGATAAACTATGGGGACAACCAACAAACTTTTGAACCGTAGACCTCCATCTGCATACAAGGTCCAATCCTTTACGGTTTCACCACTCGAGATCAAAGTGTGAATGACATCCAAATTCGGATCCTGTCTCTGTGACTTAATCACTCGTCTGACAAGAGTAGGCTGAGCCACAAGACTAAATAAGAATGCCGACTCACTACAAACATCATCATCAAAACACTGCAATCCCATCTCTGCCAGATCTTTAAGCATCTTCCATTTTCGAATTGCTAAACTAGCCAAAGTTCTACGAGATTTTTGGCCTAAGGCAGCTGCTACCACATTTGCCTTACCCGGATGATACTGCAAGTCAAAGTTATAATCTTCCAAGAATTCAACCCATCGCATCTGTCTGTTGTTTAAGTCTTTTTGGGAGAAAAGGTTCTTGAGACTCTTATGATCCGAGAACACCTCGAATCTTTCACCATACAAGTAATGTCTCCACACTTCAAGGCAAACACGATTGCCGCTAATTCCAGATCATGAGTAGGGTAGTTGTACTCATGAGTCTTCAACCGTCAAGACCCATAAGTCACTACTCTACCATCCTGCATCAGTACACATCCCAAACTATCACGTGAAGCGTCACAATAAATCACATAACCTAAGCCACGCTCAGGTATTACCAACACTGGAGCTGTAGTTAATTTTGTCTTCAACTCTTGAAAAGATGACTTATAGGCTTCATTTCTTACAAACTTGATCCTTTTCTGGGTCAAATGAGTCATAGGTTTTGCCAAACGGGAGAACTCTTTCACAAATCTCCGATAGTAACCCGCTAAATTAAGAAAACTCTGGATCTCAAAAACATTCTTGGGTTACTCCCAAGTCAAAATCGCTTTTATCTTTGATGGGTCCACTGACACTCTACCTTCTGAAACAACATGCCCTAAAAACTTCACCTCTTGTAGCCAAAACTCACACTTCTAGTATTTGGCATACAATCGATGCTCTCGCAAAATCTGTAACACAATACTCAAATGGATCTCGTGCTCCTCCCGAGTCCGTGAGTACACAAGAATGTCATCCACGAAAACTACCACAAACTGGTTCAAGTAATCGTGAAAGACACGGTTCATCAAGTCGATGAATGCCGCTGGTGCATTAGTCAAGCCAAAAGGCATAACAAGGAATTCATAATGTGCAGACCATATACGGAACACTGTCTTTGGGATATCCTCATCCCTAACCCGCAACTGATAATAGCCTGACCTTAAGTCAATCTTTGAAAAATACCTGGCTCCCTTTAACTGATCAAACAAATCATCTATCCTTGGCAAATGATACTTGTTCTTGATGGTGGCATGATTTAACTTCCGGTAATTAATGCACAACTTCAAAGAACCATCTTTCTTCTAAGAAAACAAGAGCAGTGCGCCCCACGGCCACACACTCTGTCGGATGAAAACTTTCATCCTCAAATTATCAAGCTGCGTCTTCAATTTTTTCAATTTAATTGGTGTCATACGATACGGTGCCATAGAAATTGGCGCGTTACTGGGCATCAAATCAATAGTGAACTCCACTTCTCGGTGTGGAGGTAACTCTGTCAAATCCTCTGGAAACACATCCAAAAAATCACGAACAACTGCAGGATAATCCTCTTCCACAACATCATCTTTTTCGGCTAAAAGACTAGCCAAGAAGTAATCACCACGACTCCGTCCACGAATTCCATAAAATGATGAAATGTGGGAATCACTCCGATCTCCCACGAAAAAGAAACAGTCTTCCTCAGGAGTGCAAACTGTGACTCTACCTCTTAAACAATCGATCGTAGCATGAAACGAAACTAACAAATCCATCCTGAGAATGACGTCAAAGCTAGTCATCTCCAGGAGGATAAGGTCAAACACAAAAGTCTGCCAGGCTATCACAATGGAGCAATTCTTCATAACTCGACTCAATGACACTGAAACCCAAACTGGCGTATTAACACATAATGCCCGATTCATGAAACTGATCTCTAACCCCGATACAAGTGCAAATGAAGATGCAATGAAAGAATCAGATGCACCAGAGTCAAAAAGAACATGAGCCCAATAACCAAACACTGGAAAGATACCTCAGAGAACTGACGGTCCAGGAGATGCATCATTCGGTGTAAGTGCAAAGACACGTCCCTGCGGTGCCTGTTCCTAAGAACTGCCAACCTGAACACCGAACTACTGTATTGACATGGTAGGAGTATCCTTCCTAATTGGTCGTAAACCCTGAAAAGACATGACAGGTTGTGGTGGTGGCAGTGGTCTAAAACCTGACTGAACTGTAGCCGACTGTGACGGCCTCTGCCGTAACCCTCTGCCACTAGTAGTGCTTGCTCCCTAACTCAGATAGTCTCGAATCAAGTGGCCCTACTGGCCACACCCATAACAAGCTCTCGGAGTTGAAGAAACTGAAGATGATCTCATAGGGCAATTGGACTTGTAATGTCCAGGCTGCTGGCACTGAAAGCAAACAACTCCACTCCTATCGGACCCAGCTGGCAAAGGAGTGGTAGGAGCAGATCGTGCAGACTGCTGCCCCTGAAACTGAGATGAACCACCCCTGTTCTTCTTCCATAAAGGTCCCTCTAAAGATGGTCTTACATTCCTCTTTTGCTTCCACTGTTCCCTTCTTGCATCTTTATCTTTGGCCTCTGCCTCTAACATCAATACTGTTTCCACTGCTTCCGATAAACCTTGATATACTGTGCCATTATCAACGGCCTCATTTTGTAATCGAGACCGGAAACAAACTTCCGAGTCTTGTCAATTTCATTGCTCACCATCTCTGGAGCAAAACGAGAGAGTGAGGTAAACTTGTTTTTATACTCTATTACTGACATATTGCCTTGGATAAGGCCAATAAACTGATCCTTTAATTCCCATATCTTAGTAATTGGAAAATATTTCTCGTAGAACAATTCCTTAAACTTCTCCCAACTCATATCTTCCACCTTATGGTGACTGACTTCCACCAAAGCTTGGCATCCTTAGTAAACTTGTAAGTGGCTAGGATGATTTTCACATAATCATTTGTCACATCTATAGAGGTCAATTGAGTTTTAACTTGATCCATATAGTCATCCGCTACCATGGGATCTGCACCACCTTCGAACATCATTGGTATCAACTTAGAAAACCCTGAAATCAACTTAAGACATTTCTGTGCTGGCGTCTCCTCCACCTGAACTATCGGTTATGGTACCGGCTGTGGATGAGTAGTAATTGTAGCCCTCAAGGCTTTCTGTAATAAACGGTTCAATGTAAGTTCCGCTGAACCTTTACCCTCTTCAACGGGTGCGTCAACATCATCCCTTATGGTGGAAACACCTTTTGGGGTAATCAAATCCCTAAGAAGTGTATCTTTTTCATTTTAATCCGCCGGATTAGAGCTAGAGCTTTCTCCAACATCACCTTTTGTCGGCCTAAAGCTAACTCCTCTAGGTTCCCTTCGTGGCGGCATGTGCTATAAAACGAGAAGACGGTTCAATGACATGACATTAAGGTCCACCGTGGACGACTCTACATAAAATGATGCCATTCTAACACTTAGCATGCAAAACTATGTAAGAAACACTTTAGCATAAACATGTAAGCACGTAAACACATAAACAGTTAAGCATGCTTATTCAAGTAACTAAACACATAACAAGTAATCATATAAACAATGCAAACAACATCCCATGCAACCCTACGTAGGCCTCTACCCATCGTCCTAATGATTTTCAAACTTGGCTCTGATATCAACTTTGTAACAACCAGAACCTGTGGATCCAGACCGTTACCCTAGTCCTTGCCCGAACCCGAGGTCAACTACGTCATGCCACTACTTTTCTAAGTCCACACTTATCATACAGGTCCATCCAAGGTTCCAAATCGTTCCATAAACAACTTTGCAGAAATGATCAACTGTCACAGGTCAAAAGACAATGATCAGTCGGCTTATAGCCCTTCATCGGCCGGTTGACAAAGCAGGATCAGCCGGCTGACCTACAGGGTCGGTCGGCTGAAACGATGGGGCAAAAATTTACTCTCGGGACTTCCACTGTTTCAACCGTCGGTCGGCTAATGGTGGGGGTTCGGTCAGCCGATAGTGAGGATCAGCCGGCTGAAACAAGGCCCTGAACCCTGAAACTCACTAGAATGGCCACTGGCTGTGTTTCAAACAAAATCAAACTATAATGGACCCATTTTGCAACCTATTTCCGAATTCACGGCAACAAAATGAGCTATAACACAATTGGATGGCATCCATAATAAATCGAAATATAATATTTTAACCCATTCATTAAGAAATGTTACATGGTCTCAAGTTACATCAAATTCCATTGAGAATTATAATTACAATATATAGTCAAGGTCTGCAAAATGAATGCACTTTATTACAGCTTTGAGACTTTGAGACTTTACAAAAGAATTGGAAGTATACAAAAGGCACAAAAGTAAACTTCTAATCTCCGTCATGCTTGTGAAGGGTCGGCACCAATTACTTCTTTTCCAAGTCCTGAAAATGTTAAATGATAGGGTGAGCATAAAGCTCAGTAGGTAGTGCCTAAGATACACCTTTTGTAGCCCCGTGAATCCAAACAATGAATAGGACAATAGGAATTAGGGTCATGCAAAACTGGAAAAAATATAATATCAATTCCAAATTCAAAACGAACAAGTGTTGTGCCATGAATGCAAGCCATGCATGTCACTCCCCATTTTTCAGAAAATCATCCATCACTTCACAAATTGTTAATATAACCCGCCCTTTGGTAACTCCGCAGCGACACGAGAGAATGATTGACTACTATCCCTGACCCTTGGTACCTCCGTGGCATCAATTGGGGCCCAAATAGCTCAACCACGCTAAGGCAATCTCCCTAGTTCCTTCTAGGTTACATTAACACACCGACCCTTTGGTGACTCCGCGGTGATCGGATTTCTTAAAAACATATTTCTCAAAATTTCTCACCAAAACCCCTTTCATTTTCATGTCAAAACACTTTCCCTTTTTCTTTCATGCCCAATGCTTGTATTCATATGACATGTCTTTTTAATACTATGGAAATGGGGAAAATTATTCTTATACAATTAACATGCTTTCTCATAAAATTTCTAACAATTAAATTAGCATTATAGGCATGAAAAATTAACACATTAAACATGCTCTTTCATACAATTCAATTAATGAAAGAGCATATATACATATATAATCAAGTTAAATTAAAAGCCATCAACATAATTTAGCATGCTAAAACACTAATCAAGTAAGATTAATTCACAAAGGTGCAAGATTGTAGGAATTAGAGACCCTTACCTCAATATGACGCAAAATCCCCAATTTCACCTCAAACCCTTGGATTTTGAGATCCCCCAAACGGTGGCCAAATAGAGATTGGCTCCGATCAACTCGTAGATCTCGTCATGGGCTTCGAATAGCCATAAACGGCTTCCAAAATTTCCAAATATTGATGGAGTAATCAAGAATTGAATCTTGAAACCAAGAAAAAGAAAAAAGAAGAGTCTAGAATGGGGGAGAGAGAGACTTACGGATGTGAGAGAGAGAAATTAGGGAAATGAGACCAAAATGTGGTCTCATGACCACTTCAGAATGATAGTGGGCCCCATCACTTTTCTTTTTATTTCCCCTTTTTTCTTTTAGTTTCATTTTACACCACACACCTACATAAATATGTATACACACATTAAATCATAACCATATGCAACACATTAAATAAATAAAACATAACGCAAATGGACCCAACTAAAATCCCGTATGCAACAATTCTGGTAGCAGGTCCCACACGGGTCTGTCTGGTCTAAAAAATGATGAAAATTGGAAACATTATATGTCATGAATTCTTGTTTAGTAAAGTTTCCTAAAATTGGGCTTATTATACTTACCGAACAAATTGTGCTTGCTATATTTTGGTAGAAATTATTTGAGGCTAAAATTATTTCTGTAGAAAACTCACAGAATTGTTTCTGCTTTCATGAGGTACAATGTTAAAGCACTGGAGGGAAAATCCAGCTATTGAATAAGAAGAAGAGGAAAAAGGTGGTGTTCAGAGTCGTCTTCCAAGAGGCCAGTAGCAAGGAGCACAAGAGATATGGAGATATGGCGTCACGTAAAAAAAAATAATTGAACACCACCGGCAGATTTATACACTAGGCTGAATGTTTACTGTCAATGTAATAGTTTACATGGACCTTTGCCACGGAGGTATGGTTGCATGGCAGGTCAATCCTAATAAAATTATTATTTTGTGTGGCGGAGGGAGATCGCATAGAATTATCCGGGTTCTCTCATCCGATATGGTGTGTGTGCATATGCATGTGACTTACTCTAATTCTCTCTCATGTCACTTCCAACATTTCAATCTTGCGACCAAAGCATATACTAACATTCTATCCGGATAGAATTAACAAAACTAACAAAAATATTCATCTCAATATTTTTGCAAAGAGGTATCCTCAGTGATGAATTATTTTGTTGAGGAAAAAAAATGATGAGAGAGAAAAAGAAGGAAATGGTGGGGTGAGGAAAAAAAAAATTGGTGAATGAGAAAAATGGTGAAAAAAATGAGAGGGAAAAAGAAAATAAAAAAATAAAAAACCCAAGAGTTGGGTTGTGAAGAAAAAATAAATTAAAAAGACCAAGTGTCTTATTAAGACACAGTCCTATATATGTCGAGGGGGATGGGCCCAAGGGAGTCACCTACGGAGGTAACCCAACCTTCTGATTGACGATTATATCACATGACGAAAGGTTGAATGGGTAGAAATAATCTGTATTGCGTGACTCATTGACAACACTCTTTTTAGGAGGTTCCTCATCAAGGAGATTTTTTCCTACTCATCCTTATGGCATCAGTGTTGTGATGTTATGGTAAGGAAGGGCTTTGCCTTGAATGAATTCGAGGCGAGCATACTCTCGCAGGGTATAGGTCACATATATCCTTGGAGGATTCACCTAAGTGAAAATCGTCGTGAGGCCGCGACCATGGCAGTTGGGCTGTTCCCTAGAGCTTTCATGAGAATCAAGATACCAGCGCATGGCCATTAACCGCGCTAACCCGCCAAACCAAGTTTATCATCAATACTATGTGTGTGGTATATTGAAGTTTGGCTCAATGAACCGAATTCAAAACTTTGTTTATTCAGGTTCCTCAAATGGAGATTATCACACTAAGTGTAGGTTTAAGCCTAGAAAGCACCTATACCGATTGCATAGTATAAAGTTGCTCAATTATTTATATTACTTATTTTATTAAAATCGGTAGGGATTGTTGAGAAATATTTAATAAAAGTAAATAAATATATAATAAATTATATATTCAGTTATAATATATTAAATACTATTAAATTATATTTAATCTAATCATTTTAATTTTTACTTAATATCATATTAAGTATGGATAACCGTTATAGTTATTATTCTATATAAAGAGGAAGACTTCTCATTTTTCTATAGAGAAATGTTTGATGTATGAGTGATGATATAGAGTAATTAAGACTCTTCTCTCTATTTTATAATCTATTTTTAAAACTTTTTCTTCTGTGAGATGTTAGTGCATATTATTTTACATATTGAGTTTATGAGCAACTAGACTTATATAGACTTGGACCTAGTCTTCTTGTGGTCGTGCACATGGAGGAGACGCCGCTGCGAGCTAATTGGCAGGGGTGGAGCAAATTAAGGCCAGAGGGGGCACGTGCCCCTCCTCACTTTGCTCCAACATACTATACATAGGTACATATTTTTGGTATATACATATGCTTTTATAGTAATTTTAAATAGTGTCCCCCTTTAAAATTTCAAATTCTTCTAATTTCCTTGAGTTATATATATTTCTTCTTCAAGTATACAATATATTTTTCCTTTTATAATTTTTGTTTCCTTTTTCAAAAAATTTCTTTTTTTACTTTTGTATAATTATGTATTTTTCTATTTTTTTTAACTTATTTCTTTTTATCGATGACATTTGTGATTTTATTTAATTAAAATATTATTAATTAATATTTTGTAACTATATATTTTTTTACAGTATTTATTTAGTATATTAATTTACAATTAATTTTTTTTTCTTATTTGCCTTTTTGATTTAAAAAAATTATACTTCCTATTTGTCATATTTATTACTTTTTTTTTTTTTTTTTTTTCAATAAGTGCATTGTGCCCCCTCTAAACTAAAATCCTGGCTCCGCCCCTGCTGATTAGGTTGTATCTTGGAGTTAACTAGTTTCACCAATATCCGCATGAAGGGGAGGACTATCAACTTTAGGTCAATGTGTTTACACATGTCTCAACAATTAGGTCAGCACTTTTCCTACCTATTTTAATATTGTTTTCATTTCATAATTTCTATTATTATATTAATTTTTTATTGCAAACTTATTATATTATTAAATCCTTATTCATCTTTATATCCATGTTGTTCATATTGTTGTATTCATTTTATTGAAAGAATTACAAAGTGTTATTAATGTATTATTCATATTTATTCAGTAATGAATTATTTATTATTTTATTTCATTGTGTAATATTGAATTGATTTATTCTATTTGTTTTAATTTATAAAATATGTGGAATTTCCACAACATAATGAAGCCAAAAATAAAAAGAAGAAATATAACACTATAAATTAACATTAGAAAAAATATAAAAATAAAAAAGTGGTTAATTAATTAATTAATAATCACCTGATTTCGAGCACGGACAGAGATCACCAGGTTGACCATTTATAGTGAGAGCATCAGACACAATTGGCCGGGTCTCCTCCATTCTCAAGAAAATCATTTTGAATCTCCATTATATCTTCCTTCCACCACTCCCCTGCATTCAAGTGTAATTAATTTTCTCTACCATCAAATATCTTCATTAAAAAAAAAACAAAATTAAATTCATCATCTTGATGTTGCAAATTTACCAAAATACCAATATTGATTGGACCTCAAATTTGGGTACCTCAAGATTATCAATAATGTAGCCCTCCCATTTAATAGAAACTTTTTTTTCAACCATTTAATAGAAATTGATTATTATTATTTTTCCAAAAATTAAGTAAGTATTCTAAATTTTTTAAATGTATAGTTGCCCACCAAGTGGGATTGAATCTTTGAATGAAAAAACCACAATCAAGGAACTTTTTAAGTCATTAAATTTTTTTAATTTATAAGGATTGAATCTTTAAAAGAAAAAGAGAGTTTTGAGTTAAGTTTATTCGAGTTCCCTTTGAAGTCATGAAGAGTGTTTTAATGAGTAAATATTGAATCTTTAAATGAAAATACCTCAATCAAGGTACCTTTTAAGTTACTAGACCCTTTTAATGAATAAATATTGAATCTTTGAAAAAAAAATGAGAGTTTTTAGTTAAACTTATTCGAGTTTCATTTGAAGTCACAAAGAGTTTTAATGAGTAAAGATTGAATCTTAAAATGAAAATATATCAATCAAGGTACTTATTATGTCAGTAGACCTTTTTTTATGAATAAATCTTTGAAAGAAAATGAGAATTTTGAGTTAAACTTATTCGAGTTCACTTTGAAGTCATGAAGAGTGTTTTAATGAGCAAATATTAAATCTTTGAATGAAAATACCTCAATCAATTTACCTTTTAAGTCACTAGTCTTTTTTAATGTATAAAGATTGAATCTTTGAAAGAAAAAGAGAATTTTGAGTTAAGTTTATTCGAGTTCGTGTTGATATCACGAAGAGTGTTTTAATGAGTAAAGATTGTATCTTTGAATGAAAATACCTCAATAAAAATATATTTTAAGTCACTAGATCTTTTTAATGTATAAAGATTGAATCTTTGAAAGAAAATTAAAGTTTTTAATTAAACTAATTCAAGTTTCCATTGAAGTCACAAATAATGTTTTAATGAGTAAAAATTGAATCTTTGAATGAAAATACGTCAATCAAAGTACCTTTTAAGTCACTAGACATTTTTAATGTAAAAAGATTGAATCTTTGAAAGAAAATGAGAATTTTGAGTTAAACTTATTCAAGTTTCCTTTGATGTCACGAAGAGTGTTTTAATGAGTAAAGATTGAATCTTTGACTGAAAATACCTTAATTAAGGTACCTTTTAAGTAACTAGACATTTTTAATGTATTATTATTGAGTCTTTGAAAGAAAATGAGAGTTTTTATCATGCATTAGTAAGTTATCATTTTGACAAACTCATATCTTACCCAAACTCCCTATGGTATATATCATACCAGTTACATGAAAGAAAAAAAAGAAAAAGAAAATTCAAGATTTGGATATACTCTATATCTTATTCCATCATTGTATTAAATGTTATATTTGGGGAGTATAACTTTTTAAAGGGATATACAATTATTATATTGTTCTCTTTAAGAATTACTAGTTGTCTTTTCAAGTTTGAATATTTATATAACCGAGTTTAATTTTTTTAAAAAATTTAAAAGTATTTTATGAAAATATATAAAAGAGTGATACAATAACCCAACGAAATCACCAAATGGGCATCGAAATTGACGTGCTTTGCCACATTAGATTCTCTTGTGCACATTTCTTAGAGTTTCTAATCCAAGTTTTTGCCCTTATCTTTATTACATACTCCACTTGCCCTTATCTTAATTACGTACCCCCACTCATTCTCTCTCTCAAAATTTTTTAAATCTCTTTCCAAAATTCTCTCTCTCCTACGTATTCCATGGCCACCATATTCTCAATTCATAAATTTGTATCATACTAGAAACCTTTCAACTACTTATTCTTTTTCTGTTGTCTTCTCTCTTTGAAGAAGACCGAACCAAATTAATAAGTCACTTTGATATAGACTAATAGACCTATTTTGATGAAGTTTAGATATTAGGGTTTATGTGCAAGATTTTAGAGAGAGAGAGAGAGATGGATACATTTGTAAAGAGAAAAAATGATTACAGAGGAAGAAAATTTAGATAGAGAAAAGGTGAAGAAAAATTTCATAGAGATAAAAAGGAGATGGGTAAATTTTTAGATAGAGAAAAAGTTACAGAATTTGAAAGAGATGAAAAAGAGAGAATTCAAACCCAAATTTGCAAAAGAGTGAAAAGAGTGTACGTGAACGATTTCACAATTTGAAATCGTAAAAAGAGAAAAATGAAAAGTATGAAAAGAAGATAAAACTGAATATGAGAATATCTTTGTCATTTGCAGATTTTTTTTTTTCTTTGTCATTTGAACTATGTTTTGTACATAAAACCTTCTAAACTATCACATTTAGTTGCAAAATATCCCATTAACTTACCTATTTTCATTAAATGACCATAATACCATTTCTTATTGAATTACACTTGATATATTTTTCTTGTTGAAAAAAATTCTGAAAAAAATTCATATTAATTTGATGAAATATTCTTCATTAAATTTGCATAAGTTTGCCTTTAATTTTTTAAATTAATTATTTAAATAAAAATCTTAAATAGAAAATTTTGAAACAATTTAAGTAATTTTTTAATTTTCATGAATATATTACATCAAAAAGAAGATATATTTTTATTTATTTATGTAATTTATTAAATTTTTATGAATATTTTTTGAAAAAGAAGATATTTTTTATACTGATTTTTTTTTTTTTTTTTTTCAAGTGAGTTTAATAAGTTTTATTATAATAAGTTAATAATTTTAGAAAATAATAGCTACAAATCCATTTATTTTTTTTCCATTTTTATAATCAATTGATACTAATTATAAAATTAAGGTAAATGATATAATTAATATTTAAATAAGAAAAAATATAATAAAAAATAATTTAATAAGAAATAAAAATTTAATAAGAAAGGGTAAAATAGACTTTTGTGATGAATTTGTCCTTAATTATAATAAATTAATAATTTAGGGAATAATTTTTAATTTAGGGGGGTTAATTGAAAAAAGTCAATAATTTGGAAAAGTTTTTTTTTTTTTTTTTTTGCATGTTACCTTTATTCTATATGAAAATGTGATATGTAAATTTAGAAAGTTGAGGACTAATTTACCACAACTAAATTGAGACGGATATGGTAATTTATATTTTGTCCTAACATATGATTTAATTTTCCTATTTTAAGTACTGAAACAGATCACTCCTTACCACTGTGGGACTGTACTTTGTTTCTCTCTTTTCAACGTCAGCATTCAAAGAAAAATGGCAGAAACGCCGATTCGATTCGGAATCCTTGGCTGTGCCGAAATTGCACGCAAGGTATCGCGAGCAATTACACTCGCGCCGAACGCCACCATCGCCGCCGTTGGCAGCCGCTCGATCGACAAGGCCACCAGATTCGCTGCCGCCAACGGCTTCCCTCCGGCGGTCAAGGTCTACGGCAGCTACGAGGCCATCCTCGATGACCCCGACATCGACGCCGTCTACGTCCCTCTTCCCACCAGCCTCCACGCGCGGTGGGCGCTGCTCGCCGCCCAGAAGAAGAAGCACTTGCTGCTCGAGAAGCCGGTGGCTCTCAACGTGGCCGAGTTCGACACGATTATCGAGGCGTGTGAATCCAATGGTGTGCAGTTCATGGATGCTACCATGTGGATGCATCACCCTCGGACGGCCAAGATGAAAGAGTTTCTCTCCGATTCTCACCGTTTCGGGGCACTTAAATCGGTATGTATATTGATAATTAGCATTTACATTTAGTATGTGGGTGTATATTTATTGAAATTAGTTGCTTTTTGTTATTAATTAACCATTTAGTTACTTTTTTGTTATTTATGTTTTTCAATAATTACCCAATTTTGGATATAGGGGATTTTTCTTTAATTTTTTAATTTTATTATTATTATTTTTTAATAAGTAATCTGAACTGGAAATCAATATGTGATTTTAATTTAATTTAATTTTATTTTATTTTTTTGATGGAAATGAATATGGTTGCTTGATTGAAGATTGAAAAAGTGTGTGTGTGTATATATATACATATGTATGTATTTTCTTGTATTCCAATCTTATTTTTTACTATTATTGTTTAATATCTAAAATGCTTTTAGCTCACAGTCATTGAGAAAGATGATACATTAATAGTTTATTTTCATTAGTATTTGCAGTTGCATCAATTCTGTGAAGCATTAGCTTGCCTAATGATTTGTAGTTATAAAAATATAATGGATATTTCTGGTCACTACTCATAAAAAACTACTCATTCCCAATCAATATGGCATTTTGTTGGCCTATCAAAATGACTTTTATGTGGTGAAAATTCAAAACATGGCTTGTCTTGTTTTTCTTGTTCATAATACATTTAGTTAATAGGACCCTTGTGTTATTATGCAAGACTTGTGCCCTTTATATATAAGCCTACAGAGGCTTATTAGGTTAGAGTGTTGAATATACAGTATATGTGTTTTGCTCTCTCTCTCTCTCTCTCTCGATTTTGAACATGGTATCAGAGCAAAATGATTATGGGTGTGAGAGTCAGTAGGTGGGTTGTTCTTGTATAAGATCTGAATCGCAATCAGAATCACGATTGTGGTTTTGGTGTCTCTGACGGCAGCTTCTCATTCGTCGTCATCGGCAATTCCTTATTCACCGTAGTCGGATCTGCAGCCTCGTTCGTCGTCATCAGATCTGAAGCTTGTTCGTCATCGTCTCTGCTTTCTTTGTTGTCGCCGGTAGCTCCTCTTTAGTTGTCAGCGAGCTCGCCGACATCTGCCATCTCGATTTGCAGAGGTGAGGTTGGTTTTTTGGCCGGAAGTTGCAACCGCTGCTTGTGATTGGGTTGCCGTCGGCAGCCGCTGCTTGTGATTGGGTTGCCGTCGCTTCCGCCGTGTTGTACACCGGTGTTTGTGAAGGTGTGAAGAAGAAGACCCGTGTTTGGCTACACGGTTATGCTATTCCAACCCTGGTTTACTAAACTTGGGATAGCTATTCCAATTCCGGTTTACTAAACCAGGGATAGCCCAGATCCGGTCTGTTTGCCTAGGATCCGACCCGTTTGTCCAGGATCCGGCTCGTTCCCAGGTTTGGCCAGAATACAAATTCTGCATTTTTTTTCCCTCTTCTTCTCTGTTTTCCTGGATTAAATATGGCGTCATGTTCAGATTTGCTTTCTCCCACATTAAGTATTTATTCTCCCATGACTTCAGTTAAACTCAATGGGAAGAACTACATATTGTGGGCTAAATCTGTTGCAATTTTTCTCAAAGGCAAAGGTCTTGGCAATCATCTGACTAAAGATAAACCCAAGGAAACTGATACTTCTTTTGATGCATGGGAAAAGGAAGATACTCAGATCATCTCTCTGCTGTTAAACAGTATTGAATCCCAAATCAATTCCACTTTACTTTACTTGGATACTGCCAAGGAGATATGGAACAGATTGCAGCAATTGTATTATGGGACAGGTAATATCACTCGTGTTTATGAGCTATGTAAGCAGTACTTCCATCTTGAACAAGGTAATCATAGTATAGAGGCGTATTATTCCACAGTTATGGGAGTCTATGAGGAGCTGAATATGTATCAGCCCATTACTGCTGATGTTCGCAGTATGCAACAACAACGTGAGGACTTTAATGTTGTCTATTTTCTCATCGGTCTGTCATCAACATATGAGCCTTTTCGTGCACAGATTATGGGCAGTCCCACCCTTCCCTCTCTTGCTGAGGTGTTCTCTCGACTTCAACGCGCTACACTTGCCAGTGACACCTCAAATTTGAATTTTGGGCAGAGTGGTGAGAGTTCAGCTTTGGTAGTTTCAAAGGGTGAACATAATGCTTATCGTGGAGGTCGTGGGGGACGCTCCACCTGTGGTGGTCGTGATTCACGGGGAGGACGTGGTCGTGGCAGGGAACCACGAAAATGTACTCATTGTGGCCTTTCTAATCATACTGTGAACTATTGTTGGGACCTTCATGGCAAACCATCTGGTTATGCCAATCAAGTTTCCTCCTCTCCGAATGATGTTGCTTCTCCATCTCACAACGTATCTGAATCAGAAACAGTCCCGGTTCCACGGGGTGAGTATAATCAGTTTTTGTCTTATAAGCAAGCATCTAATTCAACTTCCACGGCTACCTTTGCCTAGTCAGGTAATGCGCACACGTGTCTATTGTCTTCCACTCGCAGTCCTTGGATCATAGACACTGGAGCATCCGATCATATGACTGGATTTTCTTCTCGTCTATCTGATTTTAATTCTGTCCCTTCTTCTCAACGTGTTACTCTTGCTAATGGTTCATCCACTCAAGTTTTAGGTTCGGGGACTACTAAACTTAGTGATTCCTTGTCTCTCTCATCTGTTTTATATGTTCCGCAGTTTCCTTTAATTTAATGTCTATCAGTAAGCTTACTAAATCTCTCCAGTGCTTTGTTACATTTGATCCTACTTCTTGTGTGTTTCAGGATCTCAAGACGAAGAAGAAGATTGGTCGGGGCATGAAGCTGGTGGCTTATATTATTTTGATTTGGAACCTTATCCTATGGCTCTTCAGTCTTCTCTGTCTCCATTCCAGTGGCATTGTCGTCTTGGTCACCCGTCACTTTAAGTTTTGAAGCATCAAGTTCCTAGTCTTAGTCATTTGAAATTCTTGTCATGTGAAGTTTGTCAACTTAGTAAGCACCATCGCGTGTCTTTCAAGTCTAGGGTTAATCGTGTCTTTAGTCCTTTTCATTTGGTTCATTGAGATGTATGGGGTCCAATAAAGCATTCTTCAATTAATAAATTTCATTATTTTGTGACTTTTGTGGATGATTATTCTCGCCTGACTTGGTTGTTTCTATTGAAAGATCGTTCTGAGTTATTTTTAATTTTTCAAAAATTTCGCAAAGAAGTCAAAACTCAGTTTGGATGCCCAATTCGTATTCTACGTTCTGATAGTGCTAAGGAATATTCCTCAAACCCCTTTGATACATATCTTAGTGAAAAAGGAATTATTCATCAAAATTCATGTGTTTATACTCCTCAACAAAATGGAGTTGCAGAACGTAAGAATCGACACCTCTTAGAAGTAACCCGTGCTCTTTTGTTTCATATGCGTATGCCCAACGGTTTTGGAGTGATGCTGTTCTTACTGCCTGTCTCTTATTAACCGTATGCCATCATCTGTATTAGATGGCAAATCTCCATATTCTATCTTATTTCCTGATTCTCCCTTATTTTCTCTTCCTCCTAGAGTTTTTGGATGTGTATGTTATGTCCACAATCTTGGTCCTGGTTTTGATAAACTAGACCCTCGTGCCACAAAATGTGTCTTTCTTGGCTACTCTCGTTCTCATAAAGGTTATCGCTGCTATAGTCCTGTTTCTCAACGATACTTTATTAGCGCGGATGTAACCTTTTGTGAGTTCATCCCATATTTTTCAGATAATGATTCACTTCTTGATATCACTCTTGAGTCGCCTCTTCCTGCGGTTCCTCTTCCCTCACTTTCTCTTCAACCCAGCTCTCGTTCACCTGCCCCGTTACAGGTGGACAAAAGAAGACCAAAGCCATCTGCTGTCGTGCCTCCTCCATCATCTTCAGAGTCTTTGGATTCGACAAATTCCAATGTGTCTGATTCCTTGCCGATTGCACTTCGTAAAGCTCCTCGCTCGTGTGTTACTAAACATCCCATTGCTCATTATGTCTCTTATAATTCCTTATCGCCATCATTCTCATGTTTTTCCTCTAAGTTGTCTACTACATTTGTTCCAAAGACTGTGCAAGATGCTTTGTCTGATTCGGGCTGGAGGAAAGCCATGCAAGATAAAATGGATGCTTTGCATAAGAATGGCACATGGACTCTTGTTCCATTACCTCCAGGTGCCAAACCTGTTGGTTGTCGTTGGGTATATATTGTGAAGTATCTTCCAGATGGGTTCGTTGAGCGTTTAAAAGCCCGCCTTGTTGCCAAAGGTTATATCCAGACTTATGGTATTGACTATGATGAGACGTTTGCCCCTGTTGCTAAGATTTCTTTTATTCGTGTTTTGATTTCTCTTGCTGCTAATCGACATTGGCCTCTGTTTCAGTTAGACGTTAAAAATGCTTTTTTGCATGGTGACTTAGCAGAAGAGGTTTATATGGAGCAACTACCTGGGTTTGTTGCTCAGGGGGAGTATCTTCACACTGTTTGTCGCCTTAAAAAGGCCCTGTATGGATTGAAACAATCTCCATGGGCTTGGTTTGGAAAATTCTCTGAGGCAGCATTAAAGTTTGGTTTTCACAGGTGTCAGACTGACCATTCGGTATTTCACCAGCGCACTAAAGCTGGCTTCATAATTCTTGTGGTGTATGTAGATGATATTGTGATCACAGGTGATGATTCTAAAGGCATTGCTAAGTTGAAGTTGTTTCTGCAATATCAATTCCACGCTAAAGACTTGGGTAAACTTAGGTATTTCTTGGGTATTGAAGTTGCTAGATCCAAGATGGGTATAAGTTTATCCCAACGAAAGTATGTGTTGGACTTATTAGAAGAAACAGGTATGTTAGGTGGTCGTCCGGTTGATACTCCTATGGATTCAAATACAAAACTTGTAGCTGATGTGGGTGATCTATTTAATGACCTGGGCAGATTTCGTCGCCTTGTTGGGAAATTAATTTATCTCACTATCACTCGACTTGATATTTCATATGCTGTTAGTGTTGTAAGTCAGTTCATGGGAGCTCCTAGAATGCCACATTGGATTGTTGTTCTTCGGATTCTCTGATATCTCAAGCAAGCTCCAGGTTTTGGGTTACTATATAAACCAAATGGTCATCTCAAGGTGGAAGGTTTTACAGATGCCGACTGGGCCGGTTCTCCTTCAGATAAGAGATCTACTACAGGCTACTGCACATTTGTAGGAGGAAATCTAGTTACATGGCGAAGTAAAAAGCAAACGGTGGTAGCTCGATCTAGTGCTGAAGTTGAGTATAGGGCAATGGCCTATACCATTAGTGAGTTGACATGGATATAACATTTTCTAAAAGAACTTGGGTTGACAGTTGAAGCTCTTACTCCATTGTTCTGTGATAATCAAGCAGCAGTTCACATTGCATCAAATACTATGTTTCATGAGAGGACCAAACATATTGAAGTTGATTGTCACTTCATTCGAGAAAAAATATTATGTGGGAGCATCTCTACTCCATTTGTGAAGTCTGAAGATCAATTAGCTGATATGTTTACCAAAGCATTGGGTCATAATTAAGAACTATCTGTTTTAAGCTGGGATTATTTGATATATATTCTCCAGCTTGAGGGGGAGTGTTAGAAGTTATATATATATATGTTGGGTCATTATGTAATTACATGTAGTTAATAGGACCCTTGTGTTATTATGCAAGACTTGTACCCTTTATATATTGTAAAAATGAAGATATGTATATTGTAGAAATACACAGAGAGAGAGAGAGAGAGACCGTAAGAGAGAGCCTCTAAAGTAACTTCTCATATTTTCATTATACAAACCCTAAAACATAAGGAGAGTTTATATACAATACAATACAATAAAGGCCTAATTACATAACAGCCACAAACCCTATATCTAATTACCATAAGACCCCAACCTAAATGCATATATACATATAAGTGTTTCAACACTCCCCCTCAAGCTGGAGAATATATATCATATAATCCTAGCTTGGAACAAATTATTTTTAACCGATTATGACCAAGAGCCTTAGTAAACATATCAGCTAGTTGGTCTTCAGACTTCACGAATGGAGTAGAAATATTTCCACTCAATATTTTCTCTCGAGTGAAGTGACAATCAACTTCAATGTGCTTGGTTCTTTCATGAAAAACCGGATTGGATGCGATGTGAATAGCTGCTTGGTTATCACATAGCAGTGGAATAGGAGTCTTGACTATTAACCCAAGTTCTTCAAGAAAGTGTTGAATCCACGTTAACTCACTAGAGGTATGGGCCATCGCCCTGTATTCTGCTTCAGCGCTAGACCGTGCTACAACTGTTTGCTTCTTACTTTTCCATGTAACAAGGTTTCCACCAACAAGTGTACAATAGCCTGTAGTAGATTTCTTATCTGAGGGAGAGCCAGCCCAGTCAGCATCTGTGAAACCTGTCACATTAAGATGACCATTAGGTTTATATAATAATCCAAAACCTGGAGCTTGTTTGAGATATCGAATAATTTGAAGAACAGCATTCCAATGTGGTACTCTAGGAACACTCATGAACTGACTTACAACACTAACTGCATATGAAATGTCAGGTCGGGTGATAGTGAGATAAATTAATTTCCCAACTAGATGTCGATATCTGCCATGATCGTAAAATAAATCACCCTCATCAAGTAATAATTTTATATTTGGGTTCATAGGAGCATCAGCAGGGCGAGTACCTAACATACCTGTTTCTTTTAACAAGTCCAACACATATTTTCTTTGAGATAGACTTATACCTTCCTTGGATCTAGCAACCTCAATACCCAAGAAATATTTGAGTTTGCCTAGATCCTTTGTGTGAAACCGATTCTGCAAGAACAATTTTAACTTTGCAATGCCGTCAGAATTATCACCTGTTATAACAATATCATCTACATATACCACAAGAAATATAAAGCCAATTTTAGTATGTTGGTGAAATACCGAATGATCTGTCTCACATCTGTTAAGGCCAAAGGAAAGTACCGCCTCGGAGAATTTTCCAAACCAAGCCCTTGGAGATTGTTTCAATCCGTACAGGGCCTTTTTAAGTCGACATACAGCATAACGAGACTCCCCCTGAGCAACAAATCCAGGTGGTTGCTCCATGTAAACCTCTTCATGTAAGTCACCATGTAAGAAAGCATTTTTCACATCTAATTGAAACAATGGCCAATTACGATTGGCGGCAATAGAAATAAGGATTCGGATAGAAGAAATTTTCGCAACAGGAGAAAAGGTCTCATCATAATCAATACCATAGGTTTGTGTGTATCCCTTTGCAACAAGACGAGCCTTTAATCGCTCAACAGATCCATCATGGAGATATTTGATAGTGTAGACCCACTTACAACCAACCGTTTTGGAACCGAGGGGTAAGGAAACAAGATCCCATGTCCCATTATGATGAAGAGCATCCATTTCATCTATCATGGCTTTGCGCCAAGCTGTATCAGATAGAGCATCCTGTACAGTTTTTGGAACAGCAGTAGCAGATAACGTGGATAAAAAACAAGAAAATGAGGGCGATACCTTTTTATAGGAAACAAAGTTAGATATGGGGTGTGCAGTGACATAGGAGCGAACACCCTTACGTAATGCAATAGGAAGATCATCAGTAGCAGGAGGAGCCTCAATAGAAGTAGACAATTGGGGGGGGGGCTACTCGTGATCGACGGCTATACACTTGAAGAGGCGGTGGCACATGAGGTGATTGTGGTGGGTCACAGGGTAATGAATTTGACACAACAGGTAACGGAAGCAGCAGCTCGGTATCTAAAGACTAACTATGTGAAGAAAAATAAGGAGTATCCTCAAAAAATGTAACGTCCATGCATACAAAAGCCTTATGAGTGCTAGGATCCCAGCATTTATAACCTTTTTGAGTCCGAGAGTATCCAATAAAGACACATTTAATGGCACGAGGAGACAATTTATCAGCCCCAGGACGTAATATGTGAGCAAAGCACACACACCCAAAAACACGAGGCGGCAATGCAAATAATGGTCGAGTAGGAAAAACAAAGGAGTAAGGACATTTCCAATTAAGAACGGAAGATGGCATACGATTAATTAAATAACAAGCAGTTAAAACAGCATCACCCCAAAATGCTTTTGGAAGATGCATATGTATCATCAATGTACGAGCTATTTCAATTAAATGCCTATTTTTCCGTTCAGCTACGCCATTTTGTTGAGGAGTATAAGAACAAGAAGTTTGGTGCAAAATACCACGGGAGTCACAAAAATTAGAAATAGCACCTTTGACATACTCCATAGCATTATCAGATTGTAAAGTGCGTATAACACACCCAAATTGGACCTCAATTTCTTTTAAAAATATTTGAAATATGGAAAACAGTTCAGAACGGTCTTTCATTAAAAACAACCAAGTCAACAAAATAAGAAAAACCTGAGTGACTAGTGTGACGAGCGGGACCCCAAATGTCCGTATGTACTAATTCAAATAAAGAAGACCGACGATTAACAATACGAGGAGGGAACGACACTCTATGGTGCTTACCCAACTGACAAGACTCACAATTTAAAATAGGTACCGACTCAAGGAAAGGCAAAGCAGACTTCAAATACCGCAACGAGGGATGACCTAACCGGTAATGCCACTGGTACACAGACATCTGGGAATGTAAAGCAACAGTGGAAGGTTTGCAATCCAAATAGTATAGGCCATTTCTGTTACTGCCCCCACCAATCGTCTGTTTTGTGTTGAGGTCCTGAAAGACACAAGACGAAGGATAAAATGTGACAAAACACTTCAGAGCTTGAGTCAATTTACTTACAGATAATAAATTAAAAGGAAAATTTGGAACTAATTGCACAGAGGATAAAGAAATGGATGGGGTTAATTTAATTGTTCCCTGGCCAATAATGGAACATGTTCTACCATCAGCCAGAGTAACAAAAGATGAGGAACTAGACTTCTGAAAGTTAGAAAATAGAGAGGCATCACCTGTGAGATGGGTAGAAGCCCCAGAGTCAATGACCCAAGGGGGATGTTGAAGTCTGTAAATCGGACAAGCATGCAATATTACCTGATTGCGCAAAATTAACTACATCAGTAGAGTTGGGATGTGTCCGGTTGATCAAAGCACTGAACTCAGCTCGTGATAGTGATAGTGTCACAGTGTCACTAGTAGCTGCAGGTGATGGTAATACAGAAGTCTGACCAAGAGAGGGATGAGACCCCGCAAGGTCAGAGGAAGATACTGCTTGATTTGCCCATGCTGGTTTCCCATGAAGAGTCTAACAGTTCTCAACAGAATGGTTAGTACCTTTACAGTGGCTGCACATACGAGTGTCACTACGTCCACGACCACGGCGATTGCGACTTCTATCGCGGCCACTACCGCCACGAGAACTACCTGAATTTCCACCATACCCTCTGTTGCCACTAGGAATATCTCCTGAATTTCCACCATACCCTCTGTTGCCAGTAGAACTATCATGACCTCTAGAGGACTGTGGAAAAATAGAAGGAATCATCATAGCTGAATTTTCTTTCATTCCAGTGGGTGTCACATGTGATTGTTCTGAAACCCTAAGTAGGCGGGAGTAAATGTTACCCAAAGATGGAAGTCCTCCATCACCCGCAAGAATCTGGTCCCGAATATTATGAAGGTTCGGGTGCAAACCAGCAAGAAAAATTGAAACAGAAAATTCCTCACGTTGTCGCTTGAGAACATCAGGATCAGTAGTCAAGGGGTGGTACTGATTTAACTCATCTAACAGGCTTTTGAAATTACTGTAATACTCACCAAGCCCTTGACCAGAGAAGTCAAATTGACGAGAATGAAATATCTTTTCATACAAAGAATATATGCGCGAAACATTTGTGTCCATGGAATAAGTTTCTTTAACTGCATCCCAGATTGCCTTGGCAGTGTTGACAAACATAAAGGTGGATGCAATTGAAGGTTCCATACTGTTCCACAACCAAGACATAACCATATAGTTATCAGTTTCCCATTCCTCATATGTTGCTGATGTTTTTGATGGAGGATCAGTAGTAATAAACTTCAGCTTTCGTCGGGCACCTAAAGAAATCTTTACTGCTTGAGCCCATAGTAAGTAATTGGAATTACTTAATTTCATAGATGTAATTTGCAGCCCAATAGGATCAACATATGTTGCAGAAGATTTAACTCCAGAAGACCCAGAGGCAACATTTGAATCTTCCGGCATGGAGATGTGAATATGAAAAGAAAAAGAAAACTTATCTTTGCCAAGTTACCAAAGAGGCTGTTGCACACGAGAAGGCAAGACCAGAGTTTAACCGCGAACAAAAGAAGATTCGGTGCGGAACAGACCCGGCAAGAGAATCGGGCCGGATCCTGGATCGGGTCTAACGGGCCGGATCCTGGATCGGGTCGAACGGGCCAGATCCTGAATCGGGTCTAGCGGGCCGGACCTTGGATCGGGCCGAAACAAATCCGGTTTATATTAACCTGGATTAGGATAGCGAGCACCTGTAGCCAAACACCATTCGTCTCTCAACTCTCCGGCGAGTACGCAGCGGCAGCGGCAACGACGATGGAATAAGCAAGCAGCGATGCACCTCGCAACAGCAGTCGGTGACCAAACAACGACCAGCAACGACGACGACAGCCGCCGGTGACCAAGCAGCAAGCAGCGACGGCAAGAGAAGGCGGCGAGTAACAAAACTGGGTTTCAGATCTGAGACCAAACGACGAGAGACGAGCGACGACGACGAGAAATGGCGGCGAGCTCGTCGACACCCAAAAACGGCAACAACACCACCGTCGCGAACAGATCTATACCGTCGTGAGCTCTGAACTCTATAGATCTATACAAGAACAATACAATTGCAATTTCCCACACTCACAATTTTGATCCGCTCTGATACCATGTAAAAATGAAGATATGTATATTGTAGAAATACACAGATAGAGAGAGAGAGAGAGAGAGACCGTAAGAGAGAGCCTCTGAAGTAACTTCTCATATTTTCATTATACAAACCCTAAAACATAAGGAGAGTTTATATACAATACAATACAATAAAGGCCTAATTACATAACAGCCACAAACCCTATATCTAATTACCATAAGACCCCAACCTAAATGCATATATACATATAAGTGTTTCAACATATATAGGCCTACACAGGCTTATTAGGTTAGAGTGTTGAATATACAGTATATGTGTTATGCTCTCTCTCTCTCTCTCTCTCGATTTTGAACACTCTATAACCTCTTTTTACTTTCAAAAAATTACCTCAAGAAATACGATTTTATCACCAATTTTCTCAACTGTCTGCTAACCAAATGCGCAAAGACACATGTTTCTCAAAGACAGAAACTTCCTTGATTGAAGAATGGGTAATTACAGTTCTGGCGTTTTAACTTTCTAATGGCCTTCTTGCCAAGCAAGCACCTTTGCTACTTGTGCGAACTCATTGGCGACAATATTTGCAAGTATGGTAAAAGTATTATTATTATTATTTTTTGTATGACATTTTTTTGAGTGGTAATTTCTGAAATCTATATACTTAGGTCTAGGGTTGAGTTAAGGTAGCCATCATGAGGGTCCAGGTGCATTATATGCATGGCAGACTTGTGGACATTAGATGTGATTAGACAACTAAAGAACCAGGGATCTGAGGGACTGGGGGGACTAAATTTCTTGGAAGTCCAAGGTGTAAAGTGTGAGAAATTTGTGATAAACTCCATTACTGCACTTGTTAGAGGATTCGAGGAATGATTTGGATGTACAACAATAGTCTAAAGATGAGGTGGCCAAGGTGAAAGTGCAGGGAAGTCCAGGGGATGGGAGACTAGGTATTAAAGGAGGTAGTTCCTCAAGTTGTCGTATGATGCTTGGATTGGAAGTCCGGAGTGTGTGATGGTTCCATAGTGCAGAGTATTCCAGACTCCAAGGGTAGGCTTCCAAGGAGTTGGTCTAGACTTCAGGGAGACACCTTGGGAGATATAAGTGTAAACCCCAATCAAGGTGTCCAAGGCCTTAGAAGATACAGGTTAGAGTGAGAGTTCATCCCATGGTTCAAGGTGTTTCCAGGGTCACAATGTGAGCTTTCGAGGAGCTGGCCAGGACCTTGGAAAGTGACCCCAGAAAGTATACATATAAACTTCAACAAGTGTGTGAAGCCTTAGAAAATCCAAGTAGAGATAAGAGGGATGCTAGTTTAGAGAGAGAAATGTCTGCTATAGAGAGAGTTTGTGCTTCGGTTCAGGTGGTTGAAGAGTATTAAATGAGGGGGTGAAGGGTCCTACTTATAGTGGGAAAGAACGAGGGTAAAATGGTCATTTTCCAAGGTCCCAAGGTCTAATGCATAAGGGCCTACAGTCGGTATATAGAGGTCAATTCAAGGAAGTCATAATGAGATCAAAGTAATCATATATTGTATTGAATGCATGTCAGCCTTGCTTCCATGGAGTTGTCATCACATTAAATGTAATTAGAGAACTAAAGACAATGATATCTGAGGAGTTGGGAAAAGGTGCATTCGAGGTGCACCGTGGTAGAGAAGGTTGTGTTTGAGGAAGGGTATGGGAGTAAGAAAAGGTTGTATTTAAGAAATGACCTGATCTTCATTACCAACCATCCCTAAGCCAAAACATCCTTGAGCTTCAATTACTAGGCTCTGCCACCCTAGCCTAGGTGGCTCATCCGAGACGCTATGTTTCCCCAGAGGCACTTCCTTCCAAGATTTGTGAGGGAAGTTCATTGGAAACTCCAGAGTTAAAACACCTGCAAAGAAGGGCATTTAATGGGACATAATATCAATTCAAATAATATGATCAAACAACTTTATAGAATTCTCAAAGACTAGGCATGAGAGTCTCCCCGAAAATTAAGTGTGGGGTATCCACTTGTCTTTCCAAAGCATATACTTACAGATTCTAATCATTCGCTCTCATCAACAAAATGAACTGATTGCACTCTTATAGCTGTACTGATCCTTGACTCTCTCTCTCTCTCTCACGCACACGCACACGCACACGCACACGCACACGATCAAACTGGACTGCATATCTTTTTAAAGTCTGTTCAAGCTATATGCATTAATGTGGATCACAAGAAATAAATGAGTAAAACTTGAATCTTATATTTTGTAAAATGTTTATTGCTTTCGGATGACTCTATTCATTATAGTTCTTCTCTTCGGCAACATTATAAAGAATCATTCTTGTAAGGTTGGAGGGATTTTCAACCATAAAGATATCAATGCTGTGTTCGTAGGCAAAAATAAGCCAACTATGTAATGATTTGACTTCTGCAACTAACTTACCCCACTTCTCTTTGATGCTTGAAACAGATGTTGATCTTGATTCTCTAACAGACATATTTTTGCATCCTTTTCTTCTTTTTGCATGACTGACCCTCTTGAATTGAGCTCATTTGGAGTTTTCCAACATACAACAGCAGTCAATTTCGAAAAGTGAGGGAAATATTTTGAAATTACCAGCTGCGTTTTCCGCTATGGAGTGAGAAATTGAATCATATCCTTCCATTCATATGGCATAAGCCATTCTTGATACCCTTCGTCCTCCTTCCTTCTCCCACCCTCTCTCTCTCACACACACAAACAAACACACAGAGAGACTAATCATTCTTGTTTTTCTTCCAAATTGGCCAACCTTTGCCTAGGTAGGCGGGGGAATGAGTTGCTGGAAATGGGTGATGTTTGCATCATTGAAAGATGAGTATAGAGTTCACTACATAGTCATGTATCATGAACAAGGAGGTTTTAATCTGAAGACCTTTTGTAATTAGTGAAGGGGTGATATCGCACATATGACACTCCCTAGACCCACAGTGGCGGGAGTCTCGTTCCTTGGGCTAGCCCTTTAATTAATCGACACTTTACGTGGGAAAGATTATTTTCTACCAGTGGTGTCCAAATGGTTGGTGCCAGACCCCACAGTGGCGGGAGCCTCGTACACTGAGCTAGCCCTTTAATTAATTGACTCTTTACGCGGAATTTTTTTTTTCCTACCAGTGGTGCCCAAATGGTTGGTGTGTGTGAGAGTTTTGGTGGATGAGATAAAGATACATGCTTGCATTTCAACAGTTTGGCTTGTGTTTATATTACGAATATCGTTTCTTCTTTTAAATATTGTGATAATCCATTCCATCTACTTCCACATTGATGATGCATGCGATTGAAATAACAGCCTTTTTCTTGTTGAATTCATGAGTCATGTGGCCTTATTGTTGATGAATTATGTGTTTTCAAATTGAATATGCATCTTCTTAATCACTTAATCAAGTATTTAATGTGATCTGCTAGAAAAATGATCTCTTGTAAATCCCACAGGTACACAGCGTCTTTACATTTGCCAGTGACCCAGATTTTCTCAAGAATGACATTCGTGTGAAGCCAGATCTTGATAGCCTTGGTGCTCTTGGTGATGTTGGGTGGTATGCCATCAGGTCAATCCTATGGGCAGCTGATTTTGAACTACCTAAATCGGTAATAGCTCTGCGTGAGCCTGTTCTCAACGAAGCAGGAGTAATTCTATCTTGCGGCTCTTCTTTATACTGGGAAGATGGGAAGGTAGCAACCTTCCATTGCTCTTTTCTCTCCCACTTGACCATGGATGTCACCGCTATTGGAACGAAGGGAACTTTGCATCTCAACGACTTTGTTATCCCTTTTGAAGAGAACAAGGCTTCATTTTCTTTTGCTTCCGAATCTGGGTTCACTGAACTCGTGACAGGTTGGGTACCAGTGCCAAGCAAGCACATTGTCGTGACAGATCTTCCCCAGGAAGCTCTAATGGTGAAGGAGTTTTCTGGATTGGTTGGAGGTATTAAAAGAAATGGTTTGAAACCTGAGAAGAAGTGGCCTACTCTGAGTAGGAAGACACAAATGGTTCTGAATGCAGTCAAGGCATCCATCGAGAAAGGT
Source organism: Cornus florida (assembly GCF_030987335.1). Taxonomy (NCBI): domain Eukaryota; kingdom Viridiplantae; phylum Streptophyta; class Magnoliopsida; order Cornales; family Cornaceae; genus Cornus; species Cornus florida. Next base: position 69,798,164 of record NW_026775579.1, on the reverse strand, counting down.
TTCGAGCCCGTCGAGGTTGGGAATTAAATATGGATTTTCGGATCTCCTCCCACTGAAATTGATCTTGTGTGTAAATCTAAATTGTTCTCACCCCATTGTGAGTTTGATTATGTATTTGGCATGGTATAATTTCAAGGTTGAGTTGTGATTCAAATATCACATTTATCTTTTCTATTGTTATTTTTTTATGATATTTATATCTAATAAGATGTAAAAATATTAAACAAGACTCCATGCTTTTTTGCCACTTGATTTGGATCATCTGCTGTGCATTGTCTAGTTCTGGGACCACCATCTCAAATATGGTCCCGACCAATCATAGCAAACGAATGGAACCGTTGCAGCTAGTTAGATTTCAAAATATTGAAAGTGAGTAAATATTGTATGGAGATTTAGCGACGAATATATATATATTTTTTTGGTATCATCACCGTTGCAATATAGGGGATGAACCAGTGAGAAAAAAATTTCTTCACCGAAGGTTAACAGCTGCAAAATTCATGAATTTGCGACGAAACTTATTTGTTGCAGATCCTCATTCAGTCATTTAGGTTGTTTGTTTCATGTTGAGGATCGTGGTTCTTAATTTATTCATTCTTAATAGACATCAAATAATTAGTAATTATAAGAGAGAATTGAACAAAGAGACGCATGTGAGAGAAGAATTATTGTCCAGCGTTGTATGAGTTGCATGATGTTTCAAAATTACATAAAAAACACTTGTCGTAGAATTTGAAAAGTTTTTTGAAATTCTCCAACAATGAAGATTCTTGTCCATTTGATTTGGACAATTGTTGTATCTCATTGAAAAATCTTATTTGTTGCTAAAAATAAAAAATAACATGATTATTGCACACACGATAATAAATATATATAATAAACAAAATCATGATAATGACTTCGTTAGAAGTATCAACATGGCGGCATGTAAGGAGGTGGAGGTAACATTTTTTCTTCTCGGCGCTCGCCATCTTTCACGATGAATGCCATCTCCATCCCCCAACTTAGGTGGCGCTCTATATGACAATGCATGAACCACACTCCTGAAACAAAACATACATTTTCTTAATCAGCTCTTAAAGCGGATATATATAGTTTTGTAATTAACAATAATTAAAAAAAAAAAAACCATTATTAATTAAGTTTTGCAGATGTCATGGCACACATACCAGGGTTGTTTGCCTTGAATCTAACAGCTGCCCATCCATTCTTAGGGACTGCAATGGTGTTCTGCAATGGAGGATCGACGAGATTATACCCCAAAGGGTCTTTATCTTTGTCGAAATTACCAAATCCCCACCCGACCACGTAGAAACTGTACCCATGCAAATGCATGGGGTGGTCTGTCCCTGCAACCAAGTTTGTGTTTTGGTAAACAAGCTCAACCGTGGAGTTATATTCAAGTACCTTCACTTCAGTGTTGTTTTTAGGCAACTGTAGCTCGAAAGGAAGATAATCCGCAGTAAAATTGAATACCAATGGCGGGAAATTAGGAAATTGATCTCCGTACACACCATTGATGTGATTATAGTAAGCTTGAAGTATGTCAATTGATGGAGACACAAAGCTTATGTTGTTCACACTCGCGGAGAGCCTAGTATTATTTGGTCCGTCACACGAATCATCATCACATGGTAAGGTATTGACCGAGACAGTGAAAATGAGCTTGGTGGTCATGTTTAATGGGACATTGATGGGGTGGTCTTCACTAGCTAAACTTCTGAATCTACCCGTGAAATTAGCCGACGCATTTGTGTCATTATAGTCTGGAAGATTAGGTAAGGAAGGAGATGAAGATGGAGTGTAGTTTCCTTTGTAGCGGACAATGGCTGTCCCGGTTGTGTTGTCATAGGCGACGCCATTGGCACTCGAATAAACCCTAGTGGCCATGTAATAGTGGTCTGGAGGTTGGTTGGCTTCTAGCAAGACATCCAGGGTTTGTCCGGGGGATATTGCGACATAGTCAACTTTGAATGGCTTGGTGTAGCTACCATCCGTTCCAACGACTATGAGGTGATGTTTTGCGACTGAGAAGAAGAAAATGTCGCTCATGCCGGCGTTGATCATGCGGAGTAAATAGGTTTTGCCATGTTCCACCATTAACTTGAATGTACCTGCAAATATGTAGATTAAGTGGAAGGTCATGAACTTTTAAAATTGTTTGTTTTACATATTTTGGGAAAAAAAAAAAAAATGACAATTTTAATGAAGTTGTAGATATGCCACTTGGAAAATATATATATTCCCCATTTTTAGAAATATACATGCCTATTTTTAAAATCATGTTCCATTTGTAATGGAACTTGTAGTTTTCAAATTTAATGTGAGCGTCCATATTTCATGTGTCCCATATTTAATTTTAATTAGTTAAAAGTGGAGCTGTAAATACCAAAACATCAATTAATATTGCAAGTTTATTTTTTTTTTTTGGCTCGCATCGCCTTTGTTGCGGTCGGACCATTCTGTCTATCCGGGCTGCTGACCCTAATTTCACCGGACCTAGCATTTGCTGTGACACCGGATCAAGGAATGGGTCTAACTTTGATATCAACTATAACGAGTCGGGTTATTCGCGATCTGACAAAAAAACGTAAGCTATTAAATGGGACTGACACCCAACCGATACACACACATTCACTTCTCCATCGAGATTTGATGTGGGACAAATCACACTTGGACACTAAATCTCTGGTAATGTCCATTTTGTTTGCCTTAGTGGTAACTAGTAACTGTGCGCATGTCTACCATGTTCTATTCAACAGTATAATGAAGCCAAAAATAAAAAGAAGAAATATAACAGCGTAAATTAACATTAAAAAAAATACAAAAATAAAAAAAGATAAGCACCTGATTTCGAGCATGGATAGAGATCACCAGGTTGACCATTTATAGTGAGAGCATCAGACACAACTGGGTCTCCTCCATTCTCAAGAAAATCATTTTGAACCTCCATTATATCTTCTTTCCACCACTCACCTGCATTCAAGTATAATTTATTTTTTCTACCATCAAATATCTTCATTAAATTATTTACCCAAAAAAAAAAAAAAAAAAAAAAATCATTAAATTCATCATCTTGATGTTGCAAATTTACCAAAATACCAATATTAATTGGCACCTAAAAATTGGGGTACCTCAGGATTGTCAATAATATAGCCCTAATAAATTGTGTAAATGTATAGTTTCCCACCATGTAGGCATGGGCCTAAGTAAGGCCAGTTAGGACTACAAGGGAAGAGAACAAAAGGATTGGCCCCGCCCAAATGCAAACATTGAAGTCCAATTCCGTAAATCCAATAAGTCAGCCCACGGGATCGAAGCGTATGACACTTCCCACGGCTATTTTCTGAATCTGGTTGCCCCCAATAGTTTTTTTTTTCCTTTCCTTGTTTTCCCCCAATAGTTGAGTATTTTGATTCCTTTTGCAATAATACCAGAAAGAATAAAGCTACTTGGGCCGAATAATGCACATTGCACCTAGGGTGCAATTTTGGACATGTCAATTTGAACCAACTCATTTTTTACGATTTTGGATAATTTTATTTATAATTAGGATTAGATTTGAATTAAAAGTTTCAACCCTAGGTTGAAGGGTCAATAACATGAACCCAATCTGAACCTGAATTATAATATTAGAAATATATATATATATATATATATATAATTTTAAATATATTATATATAATATTCAAATTATAATCAACTTTCCATTTCAACTTTCTTTATTTAAATCTTAATTTTGTGTATGTTAATAATTTGAGAATTAATTTTCTAAGGTTTTTTCTTCTTCTTCTTAATGCTTAGGAGTAATTTAATATGAAACTAACTAATGATCACTTTAAAATTTTAATATTACTATGGGGAATTGACCAAATGGATAATCTGAATTAATTCAACTTTCTAACATGAAATCTTAACTCGAGTTACAAACCAGAGTTTAAGAATTCAAGAAAAGATTGGGTTCGGGTTGGGTCAAAGTTGACCATTTCATACGTGAGGTTGGAGGGTTGGATCTGAATATACTGTATATCCAATCGATCTGAATTGTAGCCCTAATTACACCACGTGTGACTCACCACACTCAGTGGTGGATCCAAAACATTTTGTGTTTTCAAACAACATCAGTACTCTTGCTATAAATAAGGAAAATGATGAGTAATTTACCTTTCAGAAAAAAAAGAAAATGATGAGTATTTATTGTATATGCACACACGTATATATTTATATAATACGAAAATAATATTTGTATACCTAAAATTAAGGGCACTTCTGAATAAGGCTTAGGATAAGGGTAGCCAATTCCAAGCTTGGGATAGACAAGAATAGCACCATGGACAGTGGCACGTGACCAATCACTGTGAGCATGCCACCATAGAGTTCCTTCCTCTGTGGAAAATACGATCTTTTGGCTAAATTTTGCTCCTGGTTGAATAGGGCACTGTGTGATATATTCAGGACCATCTGACCATGGATACTTTGGCTGTTTCACTCCATGCCTGCAAATTATATATGCTTATTTGTTATATATATATATATATATATATATTTATTGGCAAAACCGAAAAGAAGAGAAAAAAGAAAAAGGAAACTGCAGAATCATATATATACCAATGAATTGTGATGTTTTGTTTGCCCTTGTTATAAACATCGACCACTATTGTATCTCCTTTGTGAACGTATAGAGTTGGTCCCGGAAATTGTCCATTTACTGTCAAGATGTTCTTGGTGCTGCAAAGTCTTGTATATGGAGCTTCTTTCACCTGGAATGAAATAATAATAATAATAATAATAATAATAATAATTGTAGATGTCGATAGAAACAAATTTTATTTATTTATTATTATTATTTTTTGAATGTAGGGATAGTTCTCATGCTCTATTTTTTTTTGAATTTTCAAGTCATTCCGTGTAATATAGAATGAGAACTCATATATATATATATATATATATATATATATATATATATATTAACTATTGTTAATTTTTATTACTAAGTTTAGCTCTGTGTGTTTCTGAATTGTTTGTAGCATTTTTCTAATCCCAATTTTTGATCAATGCCCTCACAAGTCATGATCATAAAATAGCAAGTTGCCAGATTTGACATTTACAAACCAACAATTTTTTATTTTTTATTTTTTTATTTTTATTTTTATTTTTATTTTTATTTTTGTCTCCCTGCTAATGATATTAACAACAAAATGACAATTGTCTCCTTGCTAATGATGTTTTTATTATTTTATTATTTTATATTATTTTTAATTATTATTATTATCCTAATTGGTACACATACACTTATCTCTGTGACTTAAACCCTGACTTCCCTTTGGGAGGTAAGAGGCTGATATTGTTAGGCCACTGACTTGTTGGTTTGCTAATGATGTGAATAACACAATGACACAATGACAATTATAATGACACGTGTTCATTTTAAATTTAAAATATATATTAAAAAATAAGTAAATAAAATTATAATTTTCATTCTATTATATTTTAAGTTCAAAATGAACCTGTTATTTATTGAGAAAAAATGAACATGTGACATTGTATATGATTATGTCACATCATCAATTTGTTGGACGTTCCTCCAAATATTGTTGGATAAATTACATTGACATTCTCTAAGGATTGTATAAATTACATATGGAGTGTTTGATCATTATTACCTTAACCTCCTTAGAAATATGAAATATCTTTCATCCCCTTATCTAATTTAATAAAAAAATCTGTCAAATAAAAATACTCTATTACTTTTTTTTTTTCCCCCTTCTTTCAAACATTATATTACCCTACTTATATTTTTTCCTGAAAAAAAAAATAAACCTAATCAAACCATTAAAAAAAAAAATTGTAAAATATAAGAATATGAAATTAGTATGAAAATTGATACTTTGTATTTCAATGACAATTCCTATCAAAATATAAGGTTATTGAGGTCTTTTAATATAAGAAAAGGGCAACATAGTCATTTTTTGAATTTTCATCAACGACAGGTAATATTGATGAACACAAAAGCCAAATCTCAAGAGAGGGTCAAAGTAATAATAGCCAAACGCTTCACCGATACATAATTTACTTAAACATTAGAAAAGATTATTGCAATTTACCCAATATTATTCTTTACAAATACTTACATATTAAGTCATCAATTTAATATGCATGTACGTACTACAATATATATATATATATATATATATATATATATGCATGGTATAGAATATATTAGATAAAAAAAATAAGCATGATGCATATATCTTAATATTGATATTTATGCAAAAAGCAGTGTGTTAGTCGTCATGAGAAATGTTGTTTTAAATAATTAAAACCACAAAACTAATAATAACCAAACACTCTACCAATACCTTATTTACCTAAATCTCAATGGAGATCATTTTAATTTACCCAATATTATTCTTTACAAATACTTACATACTAAGTTATCAATTTAATATGTATGTACTACAATATATTTATATACATGCATGGGTATAGAATATATTAGATAGAAAAATAAGCATAATTTATCTTAATGTTGATATTTATACAAAAAGCAGTGTTACTCTTCATGAGAAATGTTGTTTCGAATAATGAGAACCACAAAACTTAGTGATTATCAGTCATTCAGTTCTATAATTTCATACGATGTGAACAAATTAATGATATTATCATACTTACAACAAAAGTGTGACGAACCAAAGCTTGGCAATGGAGGATAAGCCCATCGAATATGAATAAGCCAAATAAGATCAAGATCTTCATAATTAACCACATTTCTTCTGTGTGTTTGTGTGTGTGTTACTTCTCTATCTGTGCTACTTCTCTTTCTCTCTCTCTCTATATATAGAGGTAAAAAAACTAATGGGGAAGATGGTGATGAAAGGTACAGGTGAGCGTGCTTGTCATTATACCCATTAGTACAAAACAATTGAATTACGTTTCCTTTCCATTGATCAAAACTTTCAAACATTTGAATCTGACCACTTAACTAAAATCGTGTGCAGGAGGAAATCACTAAGATGATTACTTAGTGGGATCCTCCTAGTTGAAGATAATGCAGAGGAAATCACTACAATGATTCGCAATCACCGTATCGGTTAAGGTAAAGATTGTTGTAACAGTATAACGAATTTGGACGAATATAAGTGTAAATTGACTGAACCAATGAATTCATAAAAATGTGTAACAGTATCGAATCTTTAAAAATAAATTACCAAACAAGTTATACCTCGCATACCAGTGGATACGGGGACTAGACAATCGCCAATGTTTTATTAAATATGCAAACAAAATCTTGAATGATTATGACAGAAGCTTCTTAAAATTTAAGAAGTAAATAAGGGACACTTATGATCCATTAATATTGAAAGTTGAATAGATGTGACTAGGCAATAATTCTGGTTGTGTAGCGTTATTTCAGTCTAAAAGTCAAAGATGTATTTTAGACATCAATTTAAAAAGCTGTTGTGAAATAAATTTAATAATGAATTACAAAAATAAATAAATAAATAAATAAATTGATAATGTTATAGTGTTGTAATACGACATAATCTGGGTGTTGCATTTTTGATATAAATATGTTATATAAATCTTAAATTATTTTTATATTAGTGTTAAAATTGATAATCTAACATATTATATTGTGATGTATTACAGTCATGGTTCGCAATTGCGGTATTGATCACGGTAACGATCTTGGTTGAGGTATAACGAATTCGGACAAATATCGATAATCAATCGATTCATGATGATATATAACGATATCAGATCCTTAAAAAAATTTACGAATTGAACGATACCTCACACACCAATCGATATGACGAATCATAATTACGGTATAAAATTCACTATGTTTTATTAAATATCTAAACAGACTCTTGAATGACTATGACTGAAGCTTCTTAAAACTTAAAAAGTAAATAGGGGACACTTGTGATCCATTAATATTGAAAGTTGAATAGATGTGACTAGGCAATAGTTCGGTTGTGTAGCATTAATTCATTCTCAAAGTCAAAGATGTGTTTAAAGAGGTCGATAAATTTGAAAAGTGAAATAAAAACAAAATTGCATAATAGACAATTTGAACACTAGAATCTCCATTAATATTGACGTAGCAATCATGGGTTTAAGAAGAATCAAATATCGAATGAGGGTCAATAAATTTGAAAAGTGAAATAAATACAAAATTTCATAGTAGACAATTTGAACACTAGAATCTCCATTAATATTGACGTAGCAATCATGGGTTTAAGAAGAATCAAATATTGAACTTGAACTTCTCTTTCGTAGATTCAATCCAATTAAATTTGAGAGACTCTGTAACACGTAAAGTAAAAAATAACAAGAGAGAATAATGTTGGTGGTGTAACTTTCTCGCTTTTCTTTTCTTAAGTCATAAGATTCTGTCATACATCAATTAGAGAATTTTATTTTATTATTATTATTATTTTTTTGACTAATTAGAAGAAGTAGACTCGAACACATACACATCTGACCGATAAATTGAGCGTTCTACCAATTAAGCCGAGTAAGCCGATGACATGATATATTAACAAGGTACTTAGTGTTTAGTCATTCTTTACATACTTTCATTAAATCATTATTAGATGAAGGTTCCATTAACAAAGTAATAGAGTTTGGTCATTCTTTAATTTTATTGAAACATTTTTAAACAATACGTTATATTAACAAGGTACTAGTGTTTGATCATTTTTTAATTTCATTAAATTATTATTTGAGAATTCGTTACATTAATAAGGTTATAGTGTTTGGTCACTTTTAATTTTATTGAATCATTATTTGAGAACGCGTTACATTAACAAGGTAGTTAGTGTTTCGGTCAGGTTTTAATTTTATTGGATTATTATTAGACAACGCGTGACATATTTCATGTAGTAACTGATTTGATATCAAAGAACTTACCTTAAACATTATAATTGTGAACTTTTTTTACCTAGTTATGAATAAAAAAATTATGACACAAACACACACGACATTCAATTATGTGATTTAAAGTTGTTAATTTGGAAAATATTTGAAAAAGTGGATTCCTTTCAACCTTTTTACGGAGTACTATTTTTTGGGCAAGCAAAGAACCTGGGTTTGTAACGTTCGGACAAAGCTCAGTAGTTCCTAATTAGGGTGGGTTTGGTGCTGACTGCCACAAACGTGGTCCACCAATTGACCTAATAGGTTCGGCCAACTGTGGACTTGTATTGCTTGGGTTCGCACCTTTTTACCGCACTGAAAACAACTTTGGCCCAATCCAGACAGTAGTAACAATATTTATTTTTGGGTATGGGTTCGATTCTCCTCTTTAAAATGTTACTCGTACTGTGGAGTCGGGGTGGGGGTAGTTGAGGGTTTACTTTATAGTTACAAGTTTAAAGGGCAAATAATTGCGAGGATTCCGACGTCATAATAAAAAAAAAAAAAAAAATTCATTTATTTACCAAGTTATTTTGGTAACGTCATAAAATAACTATTATTTATGCTACCAAATACTTCTTTTTCGACATACACACCCTACCTATATACAACTCATTCATTGATCTTTCGTCCAATTGCACAATTGACTGTGAGAGAAAACGAAAGAAAGAGAGTTAGTGACCATGGATGTGGGGGCATACACAGACAGAGAGAGCACAATTGATTGTGGGAGAAAACCAAAGAAAGAGAGTTAGTGACCATTTGTGGGATAAATAAAAGAATTTGACATTAGTTGATATTTTTTATTGAGTACATTTATAATTTTTTGACTAGTTTTTATATTTTGGTAACGTCGTAAAATAACTTCATTATTTATGCTACCAAATACTTCTTTTTTGACATACACACCCTAGCTATATAGGACTTATCTACTGATCTTTTGTCAAATTGCACAATTGATTGTGGGAAAAAACGATAGAAAGAGAGTTAGTGGCCATTTGTGAGATAAATAAAAGAATTTGACATTAGCTGATATTTTTTATTGAGTACATTTATAATTTTTTAACAAGTTTTTATATTTTGGTAACGTCGTCGTAAAATAACTTTATTATTTATGCTACCAAATACTTCTTTTTTTGACATACACACCCTAACTATATAGACTCATCCACTGACCTTTCATCAAACTGTACAATTGATTGTGGGAGAAAACAAAAGAAAGAGAGTTAGTGACCATTTGTGGGATAAATAAAAGAATTTGACATCAGCTGATATTTTTTATTGAGTACATTTATTATTTTTGACAAGTTTTTATATTTTGGTAACGTCGTAAAATTACTTTATTATTTATGCTACCAAATACTTCTTTTTTGACACACACACCCTAACTATATACGACTTATCCACTGACCTTTCGTCAAATTGCACGATTGATTGTGGGAGAAAGCGAAATAAAGAGACAGAGAGAAATTCTTGACTATTTTACTTTCTCTAAGATCCAAAACTATTAGGCGGGACAAGAATATATAATGGTGTATCTTCAAAAATTAAAAATAATAAATGGGGTATTTTTAAGATTTTAACAAAAATTATAGGTCGTGATGTAAAAATATTCAATAGGTGCATGCCATGTGCGCCCCCAATTTGTTCCTTGATGGATCCTCTATCGGTCGTGGACTTCTATAGTAAAAAGATATAAAGTACGAACACTTCTAAAAAAAGAGTTGTACCCGTATCATGTCTGCGTCGGACACTCCCCGAATACGTCTCCGACACTTTATATACGTGTCCATAAATAAAAATAAAAATTTATTATTTTGTACACTTTACCGACACTTCTTTGACACTTCACCGATAGTTAGAGTAACATTATCAAATAATTCTAACACAAGTCTACTCAGTAATTTTGAAAATAATATGAACACATTTAAAGTGTTCAACTAAGAAAATTTATTATTATATATATATATGATCACAAGTAAAGTATAAAATAATATTTGTTCATTTAAAATAAAAATACTATTATGAGAAAGTAGTGTAATAATAGTATATATCATAGAAAGTCATTACAATAATGATATAATCTTATTTTCTGAATGCAACTTTTAGTATAGAAATTAGAAATGAATTAAATAAAAATTCATATTTATATATAACTGTATCTACGTCGTACCTGTGTCTTACTTTTTAAAAATTTAACATGTCAACATATTTGTGTTGTGCTATACTCGTGTCTGTGTCCAATATGCTACATAGGTAAAACAAACAAAAAAAATTCTTCTAGTGGAAGGAGATCTTATGCAATTAAACCAAACGTGTAGTTTGGAATTTTTAACACTCTCAATGCTTTGTCTTTTATTTCTTGAAAAATCAAAAGTTGAAAGTTTGCAAAATCAAATCAATTTGCTAAAATGCTTCCTTTAACAAGAAGGATGTGAAAGACGTGGATGAAAAGGATATTATTCAAAATGTAACCAAGTCAAATTCTTTACGATTGTGAGGTGACCATATCTTGTACGCAAGTATATATATCGGGGAAATTGATTTTTGAATATTGCTACATTTTGAAATACAGCCACGGTGTTTTCGGTCGTATAAATATGGAATTGCAATCGGAATTTGAAAATTTTTTTATTCAATTTTTTTAGTTTTTTTTTTTTTTTTATTTAAATTTTACTAATATTAAAATTTCAATTCTATACTACCGAACATACACTCATCCTATTTTTGTTTGTATAAATTTTCCCTACTCACCAAGGTTTTATTTCTTCATATCATATACAACCCTGCTAAGTGAGATTTTTTGTTAGTGCTGTTCTTTCTTTCCTTTTCATATCTTCTCTAATCCATTTGGCATGTTATTGATTCAATCCTAATCGCTTCACTTAATAGCTGGATTAGAAAACACAAGAATTCAACAATTTTTTCAATCATTCAAAGATGACAAAGGGTCAGTTTCGTTGACAATATTGATTTGTAACATTTAAGTTTGGAAAATGATTTTAGAGCTGAAAAGGCTAACCTATTTTTATATATTTATAGAAGATTTTAGAAGTCAGAAGCCTTGTCCTTGAGCCGAAAGCATCAAGGCCCTTCATGACATATCCGCGTTTGGGTCCCATAAGAAACAAGCCTGACCAAAATAGCAAGTATTCTTCGAGTTTTATTCAGATTAAAAGAGAGTAAAGCCACATATTTCAAATCTATTGGGCATCACTAACCCAACACAAATTGATTTATTAAAGTGGGTTTAGTCAAATATTCCAAGTCTAGTATTGTTCTTTGTATCTTTTTGTTGAGCAAAAGGAGCTATATATATCTTGCAAACAGACCCATTAATTGATCCATTATATACCTTCCAATAGGGGTTGAACCAACCATATGTGGCATTAATTGAACTGATTTCTTGCGTTTTCTAATCCAGACCCAATCATATGTGCCAAAATGGAATTGGAGATATTTGGGTTAATAATGCTCTTCAGAATAGACCAACTGATGGACTAATTGAATGACCCTTGAAAGCTACAACTTTGGTTTTGTCTAATCCGTTATAATTAGTGCTGTCAAGAAAATTTAAACAAAGGGGAGGTCAGTGCAATTTTCCTTATAGTTTAGTTGAAAAGTAAAAAGATAGGGACATATTTTGTCTTTTATAATATAACTTTGTTGACATAGCAAATGTCAAATACTCAACATTTTTTTTATTTTGACAGTTAAAGTCAATATTGTTAATAAGTAAACTGTAAATCCAGATGTGATAAACCAAGGTTGCCAAACTCAATTTGGAAATTGAGTTGCTGTGAAATTTGGATGTTCCTTTCCAGTTCTGACCATGAGGATGGGATGTGAAATCCACAACGTGCTTGTAGAAATAATAACCACAGAGGTTTAACAAATGAGCACTCAAAGAAGAGATGCTTATGGGACTCCAATTCATTGTTGCACAGTACACACATGGTGGCATTGATATGGTCAGTGTTTCTTCTGTCCAATGTAGGCAATCTTTGTTGAATTGCAACCCAAAGGGTAAAGGAGTGTTTTGGGATTAAAGGCTTTGTCCAAGCCAGGTGTGGCCAAGAAATTAAGGGTGGTGAAGTGCTGAGTGAAGTGTTTCATGGTTTGTGAGATAGAAAATTGACCAGAGGATGATGGAAGCCACAGAGGTTTATCACAACAGTTAGGCCTTGGACTAGGAAGTAATGCAGTGTGATGGAGCTGAGGTAGGATATGGGAGATAGAGGATGGGAAAGACCAAGAGTTGTTTGTGATAAAGGTGCAGACCTTTGTTTTGTTGTCAAATCCAGAGGTAGTGATCTGTTGAGGGGAGACCAGCTGATGAAGAGGACCAATGTGGCACCAGTTGTCAAACTCGAAATTGGAGCTCGAACCATCTCTAATTTTGAGCTTGACAAGTGGCTTCATGACATCTCTTAGACTAAGGAGTTTCCTCCAACTCTAGGAACACTCGCCAGATACCTTGACTTCCCATAGACTTCTACCTTTGAGCAAGTACGTATTATTAATCCATTTTATCCGCAGCATGTCCCTTGAGCTGATTATATGCCACAAGTGCTTCATAACCGCACTCTCATTCCAAGTGTTGAGGTTAGGTAACATTTTTTATAAGAATATTCTAAATCAATCTAATTGTGCCATATCAGGGATATTTGGTGTAATTTTTTAATCAACACAAGTGATCCATTGAAAGAATATCATGGGAGAAGTAAAGCAAAACAGTGTCTATATATATATATCACCGTTGAAATATATATATATCACCGTTGAAATAACTTGGATTAATTACAATAACACTCCTTGAGATTTGGCATAATGACAACCATATATAAGTTGGATCTATTTTGAGCAATGACACCCCTTCACATTTGATAAAGTTAACAAAAACACCCCGATCTGACATAGTAAAATGACTTTATTACCCTTTGACTTATTAGTTAACCTATTTAAATAATATAATTACATTTTTAACCTCTACACCCACCATTCCAAGCCACCACCACCCACCACCACTACTCTCCACAGCTCATATTAAGAGAGAATGAACACACGGATAAATATATTTGTGTGTACTACAACAATAAAAATCATGTAATTGAAGTAAGGAATTGGGTGCGTGTGTTTATGTATATATTATTTTGATAGTATGTATCTGTTTATGATTCCAATAGGAGTGTTTAGAAAAGTATAGGTGAACTAATTACAATCCAGGAAAGTTGAATAATTGGGTGTGTTTGTGTGTAATATATGTATTGATGTGTAGAGAGAGAGAGAGAGAGAGAGATAATCATGATTTTCTATATATAGATAATATAAAATCTCTCACATAAATTCTTTTCTAAATAAATTCTTTTTTTTTTTTTTCCTAAATAAATTCCTTTTTTAACTTTCCTTTTCTCCTAAATAAATTCCTTTTTTCTACAAGACCGATTGCTAACACACATACATAAAGAATCCATACACAATACATACACAATGAAGGGCTGATAATAATCAATGAAGAATCTTGAAACACCGGGAAAGCACCGTCAAGCAAAGAGAACAAACAGAGAAGCAACCCTCTCGTCGCCACCTCCGCTGCGGTCCACGAAGCCACAAATCAATCTAATTCCTTCACAAAATTCTACAAACCCTAGTCCAATGCAACTTCCATCGTCGCGATCCACTTCCTTCTCATACCACCCATAGATCAACCATGGTGGTGGTGATAAAAAGAGATGTAGGGGTAGAATTAGTGTTTCATTTTTGCAAAACTTAGAGAGAGAGAAGAACGGATGCTTACGCCGTGTTTGGAAAAGAAAGAATAAATATCCAATTCACTGAAGGGCAAAAATGACTTTTCATTTTTCACAATGAAAATGAATAAAATATTCATAGACAATTGTTCGGATCAAAATTCTGACAGGGGTCTAATTGTTCAAAAAACGTTTAAGTTATAAAGGACTGATATTATGGCAAACCTTGGAGAGTGTTATTGTAATTAACCCAAATAACTTTCATGAAAAAATTACAAAAGCAGCAATGATGATAATAGTACTACAATACACTGCAGACTCATTTTATATTGTTCACTACAAAAGACCAATAATATTGTTCTTGTAACAAATCGAAGAAATAAATTGTCTTCGTAATAATATTAATGAGCACTTAATCAAGCTCATGATTAATATATAGACATCTCAAATAAATGATCATAGTCTTGGATAAAATGTCTGAACGATTTACTACATCTAGGCATCTACGGAGGGGGATCCAACATGAAAGAACTTTCATGAAATATATATATATATATATATATATATATATATATATATAGAAAGGAGGGAAGGGGACTAGCTCCTCTCTTCATTAGTGGGGTTGGTGGAGGACCTTGGAAGGTGACCCCAGGAAAATGAGTTTTGAGACTTAGAATACGCTGGTGAAATGTGAAGGGGATGCTAGTTTAGAGAGAAAAACCCCAATTAAGGTGTCCAAGGCCTTAGAAGATACAGGTTCTGAGTGAGAGTTCATCCCACGGTTCAAGGTGTTTCCAGGGTCACAGTGTGAGCTTTCGAGGAGCTGGCCAGGACCTTGGAAAGTGACCCCAGAAAGTATACAAATAAACTTCAACAAGTGTGTGAAGCGTTTAGAAAATCCAAGTAGAGATAAGAGGGATGCTAGTTTAGAGAGAGAAATGTCTGTTATAGAGAGTTTGTGCTTAGGTTCGGGTGGTTGAATAGTGTTAAATGAGGGGTGAAGGGTCCTACTTATAGTGGGAAAGAATGAGGGTAAAACGGTCATTTTCTAAGGTCTAATGCATAAGGGTCTACAGTCAGTATATAGAGGTCAATTCAAGGAAGTCATCATGATGAGATCAAAGTAATCATATATTGTATTAAATGCATTCATACAATAATATCAATTCAAAAAATATGATCACACAACTTTATAGAATTCTCAAAGACTTGGGCCATGAGAGTCTCCCTGAAAATTAAGTGTGTGGTATCCACTTGTCTTTCCAAAGCATATACTTACAGATTCTAATCATTCACTCTCATCAGCAAAATGAACTGATTGCACTCTTATAGCTGTACTGATCCTTGACTCTCTCTCTCTCACGCGCACACGCACAAACTGGACTGCATATCTTTTTAAAGTCTGTTCAAGCTATATGCATTAATGTGGATCACAAGAAATAAAAGAGTAAAACTTGAATCTTATATTTTGTAAAATGTTTATTGCTTTCGGATGACTTTAATCATTATAGTTCTCTTCAGCAACACTATAAAGAATCATTCTTGTAAGGTTGGAGGGATTTTCAACCATAAAGAAATCAATGTTGTGTTCATAAACAAAAACTCCGCTACTCTTTGATGCTTGAAACAGATGTTGAGCTTGATTCTCTAACATACATATTGTTGCATCCTTTTCTTCTTTTTGCTTGACTGACCCACTTGAATTGAGCTCATTTGGAGTTTCCCAACATATGACAGCAATCAACTTCGAAAAGTGAGGGAAATCTTTTGAAATTACCAGCAGCGTTTTCCGCTATGGAGTGAGAAATTGAATGATATCCTTCCATTCATATGGCATAAGCCATTCTTGATACCCTTCCTCCCCCTTCCTTCTCCCACACACCCTCTCTCTCTCTCTCACACACACACAAACAAACACACACAGAGACTAATCATTCTTGTTTTTCTTCCAAATTGCGCCAACCTTTGCCTTGGTAGGCGGGGGAATGAGTTTCAAGGAAATGGGTGATGTTTGCATCATTGAAAGATGAGCATAGAGTTCACTACATAGTCATGTATCATGAACAAGAGGTTTTAATCTGATGACCCTTTCTAATTAGTGAAGGTGATATCGCACATTTGACACTCTTTAGACCCACAGTAACGGGAGCCTCGTGCCCTGAGCTAGTCCTTTAATTAATCGACACTTTACGTGAGAAAGATTATTTTCTACCAGTGGTACCCAAATGGTTGGTGCTAGACCCCACAGTGGTGGGAGCCTCGTGCACCTAACCCTTTAATTAATTGACTCTTTACACGAAAAAGATTATTTTATACTAGTACTACCCAAATGGTTGGTGTGTGTGAGAGTTTTGGTGGATGAGATAAAGATATACATATTTGCATTTCAACAGTTTGGCTTGTGTGTGTATTATGAATATCATTTCTTCTTTTAAATATTGTGATAATCCATTCCAGCTACTTCCACGTTGATGATGCATGCGATTGAAGTAACAGCCTTCTTGTTGTTGAATTTGGCCTTATTGTTGATGAATTATGTGTTTTCAAATTGAATATGTATCTTCTTAATCACTTAACACAATCAAGTATTTAATGTGATCTGCTAGAAAAATGATCTCCTGTAAATCCCACAGGTACACAGCAGCTTTACATTCGCCGGTGACCCAGATTTTCTCAAGAAAGACTGAAGACAGATCTTGATAGCCTTGGTGCTCTTGGTGATGTTGGGTGGTACAGCATCATGTCAATCCTATGGGCTGCTAATTTTGAACTACCTAAATCGGTAATAGCTCTACGTGAGTCTGTTCTCAACGAAGCAGGAGTAATTCTATCTCGCGGCTCTTCTTTGTATTGGGAAGATGGGAAGATGTCACTGCCATTGGAACAAAGGGAACTTTGCATCTCAACGACTTTGTTATCCGTTTTGAAGAGTAGGCTTCATTTTCTTTTGCTTCCGAATCTAGGTTCACGGTGTGAGATATTATTTTATTTTTGGCAATTATCATAGACAAAACAAGTCCAAGTCGAGTTGTAATTCAAATTACTTGTTGTGTAAGTTATCAAGTTCGACAGTGACTACAGAACTGGGTAGTTGTTCAAACTTACCATACTTGAAGATTTTTTGAAGAAAAAAGATAAGAACAACACTTTAGGAAGGATTCTAAACAGGGTTGGACACATTCTACACTTTCCGTTTTGTTCAGAACTTACCGTAGAATGATTTTAGGCTGAAGGAACCAAAATTTCAAGTCTGCCAAACTTGAACTGGTTCAAGATGCTCAAGTTTGGCTTCGAAAAGTTTCTGCCAAACTTGAACTGGTTCAGCTCCTCTGAACTAGTTCAAGGTGTCATGTTCACTATACAACTTCAGTTTTCTTATCCTAAATTGTTTCCCAGTTGGTCTAGAATTGTACCAAATCCTATGCACAAATTTTTCCTTATTTTCAGAGGGATTAGGTCATTTTATACTCTATATATAAACCATGTCATATACATTGGTTTATTAACGGCTTTTGCATTACCAGTTTGTTATTCTCAAAAAGCCTTAGGAAGATATTTGTCACAGAAAGTCTTAGAGAATTTTTTGTTTGTCTTTCTAGAACATATACACATAAACACTTGAGTTTAGAGTTGTGTTGTTCGAATCCTGATCGTGAATATACAGTTGCATCTACATCGATTAGACAAAAGTAGATCTATTTCTACATCAAATCCAAAAGTTGAATAGAAGTAAAATTAATCACACTTTGAAAGGGTTGGAGCATTCGAGGAGTGTTGTCTGATCTACCTGTTACTCTTCTACAAAGATCAAGCATAAACTTGAGGTTAGTTGCTGTTGGAAAGGGAGTCGCAAAGCTAGAGGATTGTTAGCAGTTGGTGTTTGGTAGAACGTAGGGTGTGAGCCAGAGTCAAAATTCAATGTACTTTGTTTCAAGCATAGTGGATCAGTTTACTTTGGACTGCACAGTCCACGAGATTTTTTCTTATACAAACAGTTGACGTATTTTATCAACTGGGATTTTTTTGCTAAAATCCTGGTGTCATCTCTAACTTTACTTTGCTTTATTTTATATTGCATAATATTGATTTATTAATTGCTAAAATAAAGAAAGTTGGAAAGACACAGATCTGTTTTAAAATAATCAAAACTTTCTAAGTATTTTCCTCTTTCCTTCATCAATCTGTTTCTTTAGATCGTCATTCTCTCCTTTTGCTTGGATAAACTCTTTTTTTAGCTTATTGATTGCCTGTTTTACTTCCATGGTTTCTTTGACCATCTTTTTCAATCTTTCATCGTCCTTTTTAGCCTTTTGCACCTGTGCATCATGAATTTCATTGTCTTCATTATCTGAAATATCAGAGTCAGATAAAGAAACGACATGAGGACCTCTATTAAGAAAAACAACATAAGAAAAATCATTAGTATCATCCTGAGGAGAATTATTATCACTTAAAGTAGAATTTTTAGATATAAAAACTTTCATTGCTTTTCCTTTATTCCTATCATTTTGTTCTTTCCTAGGACTAGGACAAACATTGGATGCGTGACCTTTGCCACCACAATTCCAGCAAATGAATTCAGTTTCTTTTGATTCTTCTACTTTCTTTTCATTAAACCTAAACTTTGACGTCTTGTCAAAATTTTGAGGATTGGCCATGTTGCTATTCCTTCTCTTCTGTTGTCTTTGCAAAATTTGACTGAATTGCCTTGACAAGAATGCAAGATCATCATCAGAGTTATCATGCATCCACATAATTCTCAACCTGTGTAGATTTTAAAGCAATATTTTTCTCCTTCTGACTTAAATCAAAGTTCTGCATCTCAAAAGTTTTCAATGAACCTACCATCTCATCTACTTTACTGGTAAACAAATCTCAATGGTCAGTGATTGTTTCAACTTAGGTAAAGATCTTAAGATTTTCTCACAGATTTTCTTATCACTAACTTTTTTTACCTAAGTAACGCAGTTCAAAAATTATTTCAAGAAGACTAGAATAAAAATCAGAAAATGATTCATCTTCTTTCATCACGATGTTCCCAAATTTATGAGAAAGCAATTGAATTTTGGACAACTTCATTTTTGAAGTTCCTTCATGAGTAATCTGCAAAATATCTCAAGCTTTTTTAGCAGTTTTACAATAAGAAATTCTAGCATATTCAGATGGAACAACAGAATTAATAAATGAATATAAATCTTTGCCATTAGCATCATTACTGTGACGACCCTGGATTTTACAACCTAGTGTGTCCTGTGATGACCCGAAATGGATCCAAAAATGCGGAAGCAAAACATAAACAAGTCCTTAGAGATGTACGTCATCCCTAAGACACAAGAATGGCCTTTTGAGGAGTTTCGAGACTCAATGGAAGCAAAACGAAGACAAGGGTATCAAAACCCTACAAAAGAAGGACCAAGGGTAAAATGGTCATTTTACCCTAAAAGGAAGGAATTTGACTTCCCACAAGTCAAATGAGATAAAAAAAAAAAAAAAAAACATTCAAAAACAACCTTTGGTAACTTCACATGAAGTCCCAAGGCCAACGGAAGAGAAATCTCAAATGAACCATATCCCGATTCGAACCAAAACTGATACCCTCTCACTAAAATAGGGATATATCAGGCTAGGAGAAGAATCTGAAACTGAAATTTATACCATTGGAAATCTTACTTCGACGCGGTCCGTTTAGACTCAAGAACGAACCAATTCGGAGTTGAAATGAAAAAGTTATGACAGTTTGAAATTGGAAGACCAAAACTGAACTTACAGAAAAAGTTCTGGAAGATGTGAACTGGTTTAGCACCCCTGAACCAGTTCAACATGGACAGAACGTCCGTGTTGGACCCAAAATCACACCTTATACCGGTTTAGCCCCTCTAAACCAGTTCAACCCAACTTGAATTGAACCAAACAGCAGAAAAAACAGAAAAATGGAACTGACATGGGGTTTTCGATACCAAGAAGATATTTTTTGGAAAAATTTCATGAAGAAACTACCCCCAAAATTACATTTTCTATATGACAGAGTCAAGACTAGAATTTATTTCCCGAAGGAAACCCCAAAATGCCCTTAAACTATATTATGCAAAGAAAATGTAAAATGAGTCTATAGGAGGCTCAGTTCACCAAGGAAAGGAATTTTCTTGAAAATGATCATGCACGCAGATGTAACTTACCTATTAGGACATGCTACAATGATCCACGATTTAAAAATACCGTCGATGCAAAATTTGACCTATCCAAATCCCAATGCGTGAAAAATGCCCTTTAAAGGCAAAAACATGCAACCACCGGACTTAAACACTTCATGCATATTAAATGGGTCATAGTGGAGGTGCTCGTGCATACTTTGCATCACTCGATTTGAAAATGAACCCTTAAAGGCTCGAATTTTTATATTTTAGCCTAAAATGCAATATATGAAACTAAAGTGTAAAACCTAGAACAAAATGGTGTTTGGCCTTGGCCACACCTCATACATTGTAAATGAATGCAAAATGATGAATTTCATACACAATCCACGCACCGGTGTAAAAATGACATACTAAAACCCTAGTTTTCATACTTTTCTCATTAAAGGCAAAATTCTACATTTTTGGATATACAAGGATTTTAAATGAAGTTTGGCCCTTGGCCACATATCATATACATAGAATGAGTGTCCAAGTGTGCTTAAGCACATACTACAAGTTCAAGGCAAAAATGGCATTTTTGTCCTAATTATGCATTACAACTTTAAAAGTAGAACTCAAACATGCTAACACTTGCATGTGAACATGAATGCACTTAAAAGAACTTCAATCGAACGAAACGATCTAGCGATATTGTGCATCCTAAATCAAGGCATCTGTACCTGAAAAAACACCCGATAACTTTGGGGTGAGTAAACAAGTTACTCACAGGAAATGAGCATGCATAGACTTAGCATTTTACAATATCATCACCTTAAGGTGAAACATGTTAAAGGGGCTCATGCCACATAACGTCTATGTCGAAGTGAGACTCAGGGATCATCCTAAGTTGCATAGGCGATTGAAATAAAATACACAAAGCAAGCATACGAGACAAGAGTATACTAAATGGAATTTAGATACAAGGAGCAAGTGCACAGTTTCAAGTATGCTAAATGAGATATAAATACACGAAGTAAGCATAATGTCTATGCAATTAAACAAGGTAGGAAATACTCCATATACCACGACAAGGTTCTTAGATCTTCAAGAGATAACACTTGAAATCTAAAGGTTTAAAGATTTTACATGTTGATATAAATCATTACATGTGGCCCATGCTACCTAGAATCTAAGTCAAGTTACATGTATAGGATCATTCCTAAGTCACGATAGCATAAAGTAACATGAAACGAGATAACTAAGAAAATTAATAAGATTGAAACAATTCAATTAACACGACAAGGACATGGCGTGAAATCAATGATAATGCATAATATCTATACAATTAAACAAGGTTGGAACATTTCATATAACACGAAAAGTTTTTTAAATCTTCAAGGAACGTAACACTTGAAATTTAAAGAGTGAGATCTGAGATGAAGCATAAAGTCTATGCAAATAAACAAGGTTGTAATATTTCATATAACATGAAAAGGTCTTAAATCTTCAAGAAATGCAACACTTGAAATTTAAAGAGTGAGATCCGAGGTGAAGCATAAAGTCTATGCAAATAAACAAGGTTATAATATTTCATATAACACGAAAAGGTCTTAAATCTTCAAGGAATGTAACACTTGAAATTTAAGGAGTGAAATCAAAGATGAAACATAAAATCTATGCAATGAAACAAGGTTGGAATATTCCGTAAAACACGAAAAGGTCTTAAATCTTCAAGGAATACAACACTTGAAATTTAAGGAGTGAAATCAAGGATAAAGCATGATGCTTATGTAATTTAAATAAGGTTGGATCATTCCATATAACATAAAAGAGTTTTAAATCTTCAAGGAATACAACACTTGAAATTTAAAGAGTGAAATCAAGGCAAAACACAATATCTATGCAATTAGACAAGGTTGGAACAGTTCATATAACACGAAAAGTTTCTTAAGTCTTCAAGGAATGGACACTTAAAACTTAAGGATGAAATTAATGACATGAAAAGGTTTTTAAGTCTTCAAGGAATGGACACTTGAAACTTAAGGATGAAATTAAACAATGTGGATACTAGGATATCGTCCGGATTAAGACCGTACTCTTGGGATCACTTTAGGGCTACTAACCCATGGGTACCTTTCCCTAGTGCACACTATAATGTAGGGAGCCTTCTATCTCCCGTACTAGAACCAAGTTCTAGCCATGTTAGTTCTTGATTGATATCCCAAGTTTCTAAAATCAACAAGTTATGCAAACCATGATTGTATCAACGTACACATAATGCATTAAACTACATTCCACGCACAACCAAGATTTGGAACACACGAGTCATGCCCTAAGTCTTCAACTATCGTGGCATATGAAATGTCAAGTAATCATAGTATGCATCTATATAGACTACAAACTAGAATTTATCACACATAAAATTTATTTATGTAAATATACCACTAGTATAAGATCCAAGATTTAATTATTTGATTAACATCACTTCAATAATTAAATCATCACAACATCAATGTGCAAGTTCATTAACCATATTAATGAAATTAAATTACAACAAGTTAAGGTACATGATAAAAACACAAAAGCCCCATGAAATACATGACTAAATCATTAGAGCAATTAAATAAAAATCATTTAAACTAATTTAATTAATTTTTCTAGATTTCAAAAGTTGTCCAAAGATTCCCAAAATAATATATGTGAAAGATTATTCCATGGTCATGCATATATTAAATCAAAAGTGTAGAATAATCAAGATATCATCATGTAGAATTTAATTAATTTAAATTAATTAAATTTCTAGATTTCAAAAGTTATTCAAATGATCTCAAATTAATATATAACAAGGATTAAGTCATGGCTATGCCATATATCAAGTCTAAAATAGAATACAAGCAAAGTATAATTAAGTAGAATTTTAATCAAATTAAATTCATTAAATCTCTAGATTTGAAAACTCATTTAAATCATCCCAAATTAATATATAACAAAAATCAAGTCATGGCCATGCCATATACTAGGTCTAAAGTGAGTTATATTCAAGTTACAATTAATTATTAATTTCTCAAGTTAATATAAAACATGCATACAACTTATATTTCACTACAAAAGTAAGTAAAACCCTTAGATAATAAACTAGAGCATCCATACCTCACAAGAGGATTGTTCCTCTTGAATCCAAGAAAAGCAAAGGAATTTCAAGTTTTCCTTCTAGGATTATGTAGAGGAGGATGTGGGGAACAAAAAGTATTCACAAGGTTAAGCTTGAATATCAATGGAAGACTCTCAAAAATCAAAGTCAAAGCTTAAGGCTTTAAGCTTCATTCATGGAGGCTAGGGCTCTAATGTAAAGGATAATGTAAAATGTGAGGGAGATGAAATGTGAGTGGAGGATTTAGAAGCCCTCCACTCACTAGGTGAACTAACACCATGGTCAACACACACAAATCTTGGTAATTACACAAAGACCCCATTTTAATGCAAAAATCCCAAAGTGGCCCAAAAATATTTGCAAGTAAGTCCCTCCTCTAAATATCTTGCAAACTTAATTGTAAAGTGATCCTCAAGACAAAAATAATTACTTTAAGTAATTACACAAGTAACCCCAAAACAAGAAAGTTTCCAAAGAAAGTGTGCATCCACACCCCTAAGGAAGAAAGTGCACTAATGGCATGCATTTCTAGGAAAGTAAAAATACACGTTTCTAAGAAATCATATATCATGAGTGCATGCTAAAGTGGAAGCAAAACTGAACACGAAAAGTGAGTTGTGCCAATAAAGTGACAAACAGAAAAAAGACGAAAGGTGAATAGTGTCAAAAAATAATAATAATAAAAATGTGAAAATGACTCGGTTCTTAAAGAAAATTGTCAATCAAAAGGAAAGAGTCTCGGAAACCATTTACAAGTACTCGAGACAACACCAAGTGACGAGAAACAGAACTCAGAAAAGAAAATTAAACAAAAAAAATTTATCCATAAAATTTGAGAAAAAGGAAAGAAGGGAAAATGACCGGGTCATTACAATTACGCTCAGTTTCAATAGCAGTAAAAGCAAAAGTATCTTTTAACTTTTTGACTATTTTACCATCTACAGTTGTATCTACTGAAGGAGGTGTACTATACCTCTAGAATTTTGCAAATAGACTCTCATCTTTGATTTCCAAAAATTATAATTATCTCTGTTGGCCTAAGGATTTTTATCTAAAGGTCAAGCTTATTTTTGATGATTACAAACCATTAATGATGTTTATGTACTAATATTTTCATTGAGTTATATATAGTTCATATCTTATATGATGAGCTAGATGAGCCATTTCAAGCATTCAAGTACTCAAGCTATGGACTTAATGAAGCCTCAAAGATTGCAAGAAATCTAAGAAAGACTCAAACTTCAAAGATCAATTAAACAATTTCAAGGAAGAAAGCAAGTCTTCATCAAGCTCAAAAGATTATGGTCAGGGAATGGAGAAAAGGGTAGATAGGATGGTGAGAGCTTTAGATTTAAATGTTAAAGCATATTTGAATATCTTCTGAAGCTCAAGTTTTTAGGTTCATGCATATTTTCTCTAAAAATCAGTTTTTAGAAGGCCTAAAATCTTTCCATGAGCTTTACTTATGCATGCTCTCATAATAGGAAGTGCGCAGAACAAAACTTGTTTCATTTTTAGTCTTACACAAGGATTGGAGCCGCCTCCCAAATATTGGAGCCTGCTCTTTGTAGCCAAATTGTGTGTCGTAGAATGCATTTTGTGAATTGGAGCCTCCTCCCAGTTATTGTAGCCGCCTCCCATTTATTGGAGCCTCCTCCAATTTTTTGAAGAGCCGGCTCTTCTAGATTATTTGAATCTTCAACGGCACTTTTCTGCATTTAAGACTTCCAACTACTTCTAACAGACATATTAAGCCTTGGTTGTCTATATAAAGAAGGTTCATTTTACTGAAGTAAGATACCACTGAATAATACATTCAAGAGAGCATTCCAGAGCATTCAATAAGCCATTAAATTCTTCTCTGAGCTTTCACTTTCAACCATCACTACATTCTCTCATCCTAGAACTTGAGCTTCATTAATATTTTGATATTCTCTAGTTGTGAGCTTACACTTGTATATCTATTGAGAGAGATTCTTGTATTTCATTAACAAACTTTGCTACAATCTTGTAAGGGTTGGTGTGACCCAAAAGAAGCCTAGGAGAAGGGTGTTCTCCTAGCAAGGAAAAGAAGCGAGGTCTTGCTTCAAATTTGAAAGTTTGCTCTCCACCATTAAGGAGAAGCTCTAGTGAATTTGGGAAGTCTCAAGGGGGATCTTGAGCCGAGAAGTAGGAGTTTCCGAACCTCGCTAAATCACCGAGTTCATTGTTTGCATTTTCTTATCTCTATCTCTTTTATACTTGTGCTATATATTGCTTAAATTTTTCAATTAATCATTGCATAATAGTTATTGTAAAACAAATTTCATAAATTGCGAAAATTGGCCATTGAATCTATTCACCCACCCTCTAGAGTCAATTAGTGGTTAACAATTGGTATCAGAGCCTAATCTCTAGAAAAAGATTAATCATCTTAGAGAACGATCATGGCTAATACAAATTTTCATCAAGAAGGTCAATCTAACAATAGACCCCCTTGGTTTGATGGAAGTGACTACAACTATTGGAAAATCAAAATGAGAGCATTCTTAAGAGGCATAGATGTAGATGTTTGGAAAGCCATAGAAAAAGGAGACCATGTTCCAACCAAGATAGTAGAGGGTGAAAATGTTCGAACACCCGATATTGAATGGACCCTCAATGACCGTAGGCTTATACAATGTAATGTCAAGGCTATCACTAATCTCTATTGTGCCTTAAGCAAAGACGAATTCAATAGAATTTCGGATTGCGAAACGGCTAAAAAAATTTGGGATAAACTTGAAGTTACCTATATAGGTACTAGTCATGTTAAGGAATCCAAAATGAATATGCTTGTCCATAAATATGAACTTTTTACCATGAATAACAAAGAAACTATTAGTGAAATGTACTCTCGTTTTACTAACATTGTTAATCCTTTGAAAGCTCTTGGAAGAAAATATACATCATCCGACAATGTAAGAAAAATCCTTAGATCTTTGCCAAAGAATTGGGAAGCAAAGAAGACCGCCATCCAAGAAGCCAAAGATCTTAACACATTTCCCATTGACGAACTCATTGGTTCATTAATGGCTTACGAGCTAGAAATGAATGATAGAGATGAAGAAACTCAAAAGAAGGATATAGCTCTATAAGCTACTACCAAAGAAGTTGCAATTGATAAGGCTCCTCATGATGAAGAAGAAGAAGAAGTTGCTCTCATTACCAAAACCGTGAGAAGAATCCTTCAAATGAAGAAGTTCCAAAAGAGCAACAACTTCAAAAGAAATGGGTCATCTAGTGAGCAAGGAAAAAGAGAAGCACCTACTTGCTTCCATTGTGGAAAACCGGGGCATTTCAAATCCGATTGTTATGCCTATAAAAATGAAAAGGAAAGGAAAAAGAAAGGAAAGGCCATGCAAGCTACATGAGAGGATGATGATTCAAATGGATCCGAAAGTGACGATGAACTCAATGAATTGGTTAATCTTTGCCTCATGGCCGATGACGATGAGGTAAATTCTAATTATGACTCATTTGATTTGGAAACTACTTATGATGAATTGGTTGATGCACACAATTACTTGCTAGATGCTTTTAGAGAATTGCATGATGAATTAGGCAAAGTGGTTCAAAAATGTGCTATTCTAAAAAGGGAAAAGAATATCATTTCTAAAAACCTTGAAAAATTTCAACTTGAAAATAAAGCTTTGAAAAAGGAAAAAAGAATTAGCTAAAGAATCGGTTTCAATAGATTTAATTTCTGAAAATAAATCATTAAAAATTATAATTGAAGATCAAATTGAGACTTTAGCAAAATTCACAAAAGGTAGAGAAAATTTGGGTCTCATACTTGGAAAGCAAAGAAATGCTTATGCCAAGGATGGACTTGGATTTGATCCTCACAACAAAGATTCTTGTTTATTGAAAAAGATAGAACCTTTGAACAATTACTTTGTTAAAAA
Source organism: Cornus florida (assembly GCF_030987335.1). NCBI lineage: Eukaryota > Viridiplantae > Streptophyta > Magnoliopsida > Cornales > Cornaceae > Cornus > Cornus florida. Next base: position 69,770,302 of record NW_026775579.1, on the reverse strand, counting down.
TTCCTCTTTTGGTCCACAATGTAATTATTGTAAAAAAAATAGGACATAAGATCAATCATTGTCCTATTAGGCCATGTAAGACAAAAGAAGTTTGGGTTATTAAAGGGACTTATACACCTCTTCCTAACTCTCATGGACCCAAGAGAATGTGGGTACCAAAAGAAGATTATTCAAATTCCTTTTGTAGGTTTTCTTGAAGTCTCCATATTTATCCAAGGACAAATGGTTTCTTGATAGCGGATGCTCAAGGCATATGACGGGAGATCAATCAAAATTTCACTCCATCAAACCTCATAAAGGAGGAAGCGTCACATTCGTTGACAACTCAAAAGGCAAGGTCATTGGCATTGGAACTATTGGTATCTCCTCCTCCTTATCTATTGATGATGTGTTACTTGTTAAGGGCTTAAAACATAACCTATTTAGTATTAGCCAATTATGTGATAAAGGATATGATGTTTTGTTTAAATCGGACAAATGCATTGTCAAAAAGGATAATGTTGAAGTTTTCCATGCTCTAAGAAATGGTAATGTATATTCTTTGCTTTTATGTGAACTACACGATCAAGATGTCAAGTGTCTTGTATCCTCAAATGAGGATAGTTGGTTGTGGCATAGAAGGTTAGGTCATGCTGGTATGGATTTGATTTCAAAACTATCTAAGAATGAATTGGTCAAAGGCCTCCCAAAGACTAATTTTTCTAAAGATAAAACTTGTAGTGCATGCCAAATAGGCAAGCAAATCAAGTCATCATTTAAAAGGAAAAAGGATATAACGACTTCAAGAACACTAGAATTAATTCATATGGACTTATTCGGTCCGGAGAGAATTGCTAGTCTTGGTGAAAAACTCTATGCATTTGTCATTGTGGATGACTTCTCTAGATGCACTTGGGTATTTTTCCTTACACATAAAAATGAGGTTCATACAATCTTTACTAAATTTTGTAAGAGAGTCGAAAACGAAAAAGAATGTAAGATCAAGTCCATTAGAAGTGATAGAGGTAGAGAGTTCGATAACCAAGATGTGGAAAGATTTTGTGATAAAAATGGATACAATCATAATCTTTCGGCTCCTAGAACTCCTCAACAAAATGGAGTTGTTAAAAGGAAAAATAGGTCTCTCCAAGAAATGGCTAAGACTATGTTAAATGAACATAATTCTCCTAGATCTCTATGGGCCGAAGCTGTTAGTACCTCATGCTATGTCATAAATAGAGTCATCATTAGAAAACTCCTTAATAAGACTCCTTATGATCTTTGGAACAAAAGGAAACCAAATATTGGATACTTTAAAGTCTTTGGGTGTAAATGCTTCGTGTTAAATGACAAAGATAATCTAGGAAAATTTGAACCTAAATCAGATGAAGGTATTTTCCTAGGATACTCTTCTCGTAGCAAAGCATTTAGAGTGTTTAACAAAAGAACACGAGTGGTTGTGGAATCAATACATGTTGTACTTGATGAATCACCATTATCCCCTCTTAGATGCTCATTGGATGAAAATGAAGATGTGTTTAAGATTGAAAAGAATGTTGAAAATCTTGACTTAAATGATCCTTCTCATAAAGATCTCTCCAAAGATGTTCCAAAAGAAAGTCACTCTCATGAAGACACTCCTCCTAAGGCTTGGAAGCAAGTGCTTAATCATCCAATAAATTAAATTATCGGTGATCCATCTAAAGGTGTAAGAACTAGATCTCAAATGAGTAATATTTACAATTATGTAGCTTTTGTTTCCCAACTTGAACCAAAAAATATTCATGAAGCCGAAAATGATGAATCTTGGCTTTTGGCCATACAAGAAGAACTTAACCAATTTGAAAGAAATAAAGTTTGGCTTTTGGTTCCAAGGCCTAAAGACAAAACTATCATTGTCACAAAATGGGTATTTAGGAACAAAAAGGATGAATCGGGAATCATAGTAAGAAACAAGGCAAGGCTTGTTGCTCAAGGATATAATCAAGAAGAAGGAATTGATTATGAGGAATCCTTTGCCCCCGTAGCTAGACTTGAAGCTATAAGAATGCTCCTTGCTTTTGCATCCCATAAGAACTTCAAGTTATATCAAATGGATGTAAAAAGTGCTTTCTTAAATGGTATCATTGAAGAAGAAGTATATGTTGATCAACCACCAGGCTTTGAAAGCTATAATTACCCAAACCATGTTTTTAAATTATCAAAAGCCTTGTATGGTTTGAAACAAGCTCCTAGAGCTTGGTATGAAAGACTAAGTGGTTTTCTACTTGTTAATGGTTTTATTAGAGGTAAAATTGATAATACTCTTTTCACTAAAACCATCGATAACAACTTATTGGTCATTCAAATTTACGTTGATGATATTATCTTTGGATCAACCAATAGTGTGATATGTGAAAAGTTTGCTTCTAGTATGCAAAATGAATTCGAAATGAGCATGATGGGTGAACTTACTTTTTTCCTAGGATTGCAAATCAAACAAACACTTGATGGCATTTTTGTTTGCCAATCTAAGTATGTTAAAGATTTGCTAAAGAAATTTGGCTTGGAGGAAGTCAAACATGCCAATACTCCAATGAGCTTATCTTTGAAACTTGATAAAGATGAAAAAGGCACTGATGTAGATATTAAAAAATACAGAGGTATGATTGGTAGTCTCTTATATCTAACCGCAAGTAGACCGGATATCATGTTTAGTGTATGTTTATGTGCTCGTTTTCAATCTTGTCCTAAAGAATCTCATTTATGTGCCGTTAAACGAATCTTTCGCTATTTGAGCTATACCACATCCTTGGGACTTTGGTATCTTAGACATACATCATTTGACCTTGTTGGTTACTCGGACGCTGATTTTGGTGGATGCAAAGTTGATAGAAAAAGTACTAGAGGGACTTGTCACTTCATTGGACAATCATTAGTATCTTGGTCTTGCAAGAAACAAAATTCCATAGCTCTATCAACAGCGGAAGCCGAGTATATTGCAGCCAGTAGTTGTTGCGCTCAAACACTTTACATTAAACAACAACTAGAAGACTTTGGACTCTATTTTGATCACATTCCTATTATGTGTGATAATACAAGTGCAATATGCATCTCTAAAAATCCTATTCAGCATTCAAGAACAAAGCATATAAAAATTAGATACCATTTTCTTAGGGATCATGCTTCTAAGGGTGATATTGATCTTATATTTGTGACTACTGAAAAACAATTAGCTGACATCTTCACAAAACCACTCCAAGAGGAGAGATTCTGTCTACTCAGAAGAGAAATTGGAATGATCACAGAGCAGAATGTCATGCAGTGAAGTAGCAGCAGCAGAGTCGGCTCCAATCTAAATAAGAGCCGCCTCTATAGAAAATAAGAGCCGGATCATCTCATTCAAGAGCCGCCTCTCCAACCTGCATCCAAGAAAATCACAAATTCTAACTCTCGGTATCTCTAGAGCCGGATCACCAAATTTCATGAGCCGGCTCCCCAAAACCTGCATCCAAGTCCTAACTCTCGGGATCTCTCCAAAAATCAATAGCCGGCTCCAAAAAGCTCTTGAGCCAGCTCCAATTTCCCATGAGCCGGCTCCAATCAGGTATGTCTCTCTCAAATCCTCTCGGCAGTAGCATTTTAGGCATTATATTCACCAATTCCAGAGAGCATAAACCGTGAGAGCTCCTTCACCATGAGTATGAGTGCTTCAAATTTTAAGGTCTCAAAATGATTTCATCCATCATATAATATCAAGTGGCCTTTATTCTGCATCCTAATTCATTCTCCTCTCATTGTTGTGCAAGAATTTCCTCATCTCAGGTAAAAACTTCAACCTCATTTGTTCTCCTTTCTTCATTATTTCGTCTATCATATATATGTATTGATCCATGCTTTGATGTAATACTCCATGAATTGCTTTAAACTCATCTTAAATTGAATTTTGTTGCATGAATTCCTTTCATTTTTAAACAAAATTTTGGTTTAATCTTCTTTACATTACATGTTCAAACCCTAGAAATGTCATATTTTGATCCAAAATTTTGGTCATGCTTCATGAATCTAAGCATTTTCTTGTGGATTATGTTGAATTTCCCTCTTGGGTTTACATTTCCATAATATTTTACCAATTCCACATGAATTTTCATAATTGATTCAACATTTCTCAAGACTTAATTTTCTATCAAACCCTAGAAAATTAATACTTTCAGCAAATTTTTTTTTGGGGGTACTTTGTGAATTCATTTCTTTTTAATTTTATTCCATTAAAATTCCATTTTAAGTCTACATTTCAAAATTCATTTTTCAAAATCCAACGACAATCGCATTGTTGCTCATAATTTTTTTTTGGGTTTTCAAACATAGTTTATTTTATTGTTTTGTTCTCCAAATTGTCTAGATATGAAAAATTTTTGTTCAAAGTCTTTTGAAAATGCCTCCATATCTTTCAAAATTAATATAAGTTTAGTTTTTAAATTGTGACTTGTTTAGGTCCCTACTGAGTTTCCATGGCATCATCCTCCCGTAGAAGGAATCCTTCTCGTGGCAAAACTAGGATCACTCAATCTCATAACTCTATCCCAAATGAACAAACTCCTCCTCCAAGTCCAATTCAAATTTCTGCCACAAAGTTATATAGAACTCCTACTCACAAGAGGCTACATGAGAAAGAATTTCTTCAAAGGAAAGTGGCCAAAGGAAAGGTTCTGTCACACACAATTTGTGATGATCTCAACCTCAACACCTACAAACTCTTTAATGCTTTTGGCCTTCGGTCATTTGTTAGGATGAAAAACAAGTATTATCCAAGACTTGTTCAGTTATTCTACAACCACCTTGAGAAAATGCCTGGTGTAGAGAAGTTACAATGCTATGTGGCTGGAGTGGTATTCGATCTTGATGTTAGAAGCATTTCCAAAATCTTTCATTTTATGGATGATGGTATTCAATTCTACTCTCCTCAAAAATGGTTCACTGGGAAAGATTTTGACAAACTAGCAGCCATTCGCCAAATGAGCTATGATTCCCGCACTACCAATATCAAAGAAGTCAAATCCAAACAATTGACTATGGAAGCTCGCTTGATCCACAAAATTATTGCATACTCTATTCTTCCTAAAACCGGCAGTCGCTCAAAAGTCTCTCGCATGGAAATCTTTCTGATTTGGTGTGTCTTAAATGGAAAAGATTTTGACTTGGCCTACATCATCTTTCATCACATGTTGGCATGCAAGAAAAAGAAAAAGACTCCACTCCACTATGCCATGGTTCTCACTCACATTTTCATGGCTAACAAAATTCCACTTGACAAAAGTGAATCAGCCAAACTAGGCCCAAGAGATATCCTTGATGCTTTCAATCTAGACACAATGGGGCTAAAAAGGGATCCCGATGGTATGTGGTTTTATCCTAGGCAGAGAAGATTCGAAGAGGCTAGAGCTCGTGGAGAAGAGATTGAGGATGTTGATGATGGGGATGAGGAAGAACATGAAAGCAATAACAGTGCTGAAGATGAGGATGTTCCAGTTGCACATTGCTCAAATCATGATCTTTTATTGGAACTTCTAAATGTTTCTCGTCAAAATCAAGCCACTCTTCAAGAATGATGAGAGCTGAAAAGTACACATTTAAACCCCTTAAGCTTAAGTATTCTAGGACCTTTATCTATCTTATTTACCCGTGTTAGTACTTATTTTTGTTTTTGTCTATTTCAGGTCAATAATGTTAAAATGGGCTAAAAATGAGTTCTTAAGGCCTTTTTGGAGTTAAACTAAGTCTTAGCGATGATCCGGAGCAAAAAGAGGCTGATTTGGAGCAAAAAGAAGCTGATATTGAAAAGCTGAAAAGTTGGATCGATCGAACTTTTAGTTGGATCGATCAGAAAAGTTGGATCGATCGAAAAAGTTGGATCGATCGAAAATAAGTTAGATCGATCGAACTGGACATGCTGGCAGCAAGCTGTCACTTTTTCCGTGCACGTCCAAAAGTTCACCTACCAAAAAGTTACGGGATTAGATATTTTTGGGCATATATTCTAGACTTAGTGACTAAGAAAAGGACCTTCTATATAAAGGGAAGCAACCCATTTATAAAAGAGGATTCTTTAGGCTTTTTATCATTATATTTTTCTACATTGTAATTTTTATTTCTCTCTCTAGAAAAGTTAGAGATTAGGGTTAGAAGAAAAGAGAGAAGTGGAGGCACATCTCAAGAACACATCTCTAAATCCACTATCTCTCCATCTCTAGAGCTTCAAAGAAGAAGAAGAAGAAGAGGAAGAAAAAGATGGAGCCATGTTTAGAGCTTGATTCCATGACTACATCCACCTCCTCCATGATTGACTAGATTTACACTTAGGGCTTGGATGAACCATGAGTCTTGTGTAATCTAAACCCTTGTATTTCTATTTTTGGGGATTTATATATATATATTGTTGTGAATAGTGTTCTAGCCTTGTGAATTTCATGAATCTTGGTATATTTCTATGATTTCCATGGTCTAATTCTTCCTATTAATTCTCTAGTTTATTTACATGTCTATGTGTGATTAAATTAGGAATTATGTCTCACATGATTCATATGGGTTAATTCTTCCATTGATTCTCTATTTTAATTACATGTTGTCTTATGTGTGATTATTTGGGGAATTGATCTCTACACTAGTTTTTCTATATTAATTGCATGTGTTGGCCTAAGGATTTTATCTAAAGGTCAATCTTATGTTCTGATGATTACAAACCATTAATGATGTTTAAGTACTAATGTTTTCATTGAGTGATATATAGTTGATCAATATTCAATCCTCAATGTTGAGCTAGAAGATCCATTCCAAGCATTACAAATACTCAAGCTATGGATTCAAGGAAGCCTTAAAAGTTGCAAGAGATCAAAGGCATATTCAATCAAAGAAAAATCGAACTTCAAAGATCATTCAAGCATTTCAAAGAAAGAAAACAAGTCTTCATCAAGCCTAAACGATCATGGTCAAGAATGAAGAAAAGGGGTAGATAAGATGGTGAGAGCTTAAGATTTAATGTCAAAGTATTTTTGAATTCATTTGAAGCTCATCTCTATAGGACCATGCATATCATACATCATATGCTCCTACATCATTAGCAATAGACTTTGAACTTCAATACACATATATTTAACATATGAAGTCTTTGCTAAGAATGAGTTAGTTCAAGCTTGCATAAGCTTTGAAAGAACTCAACTTAAGCTAGAAATTCTAGGACCATGCACATTAATCACAATACTTATTTTGGTCTCTAGAAAGAAAAGGAAAAGGCATTGAATTTTATATTTCATCTTTAAAGCCCTTATTGCCATAATTTGGTAAATGACTCTAGGACACAATGCACTTGAAATTTAACATCTTCATATGTCCCTAGACTCCTAGAAACAGGCCTTGAACTAAATTGAATCATTCATCAAAGTCCTAGTGCTAGAAAAATGAATATCTCAAAAGAAGCTATTTTTAGCCTAGAAAATTTCAGACCAGCTTGCACTAAAACTACTATAACTATCTGTGTAGTTGGAATTTTTACACAAGGCCAGTGGCATTGGAAAGCTGACTTCGAGCCCTTGAGTTTAGACTCAAATTTCACCTAAATTGGATTAAAAATGACTGAGATATGAGCTTCACAAAATACCTGATTCTGCTCTGCGAAAATTCTGACCAGGTTGCACTTAAACAGCCATAACTTTTTCTATGGTTGGAATTTTTGAGCAAGGCTGGTGGATTTAGATATCTGACTTCAAGACAATAAATTTAGACTCAAATTTCACCTCATTTGGAGTTTCATGGATTGAGTTATGTCTATTTGAAGTCATGCACTTTTTTCTGTCCAATTTAGCAGCAGCCTTCATGAAGCAAGAGCAGCCTCTATAAGAAATAGAGCCAGCTCTCTCAAAGACTAGAGAAGGCTCTACAAAATTAGAGACGGCTCAGGAAAGTAGAGAAGGCTCAATGAAAAACTAGAGAGGGCTCTACCAAAAAGTAGAGAAGGCTCTAAAAATCTAGAGAAGGCTCCACTTTTCCATTGAGCCGTCTCCTTTTCAGAAAAAGAGCCTGCTCCGCTTTTCTAATGGAGCCGCCTCCATTTGAAATTGAGCCGCCTCCACTTTTGCAAAGAGCCGGCTCCTTTGAGGGTTTTGAATTACAACGGCATTTTTTCTGCATTTAATTCCTCTAATCACTTCTAACAGCTATATTGAGCTACGAATTTCTATATATATACAGAGGGCTTGTCTGCAAAAATACACCATTTTTTAAGAGACATTAAATTACATTGCAATCAGAGCTTTTGTTCTCAATCTTCTCTTCATCTCTCTCATTTCACTCTTATTCTATCTTGAGAGATTCCAGAAAAGATTAACAGGGCTTTTGCTCTTATTTTAATCTTCAAAGAGTTTTTGCTCTATTATACTACTTGAGAGAGTATTCAAGAACATTCATTCAAGTGCATCAAAGAGAGCTTTTGGCTCTATCTTTATATAGAGCTTTTGTTCTGGTTTTACTCACTCATAGAGCCTCTGTTTAGACATCAATCTTCATCTCATATAGAAGCTTCCATAGCTGAACCAGAGTGAACTTCAGAGAGCATTTAGTAAGCCTTTGCTGAACTTTTGTTCTAGTATTTCATCAGAGCTTTTGTTCTGCATTTTCCTCATCATCTCTCATACATTTCATACTTAGAGTTTGAGCTTCACTAGATTTCATATATACTCTATTGTGAGGTTTGATTTGTATCAGTTCTTGAGAGGATTTCTTGTACTACAAATTCTATCTACAAATCTGCTGTAAGCCTAAAAGGAAGAGTTTCTCGTAGCAAAGAAATTATAAGGGCTGGTGTGGCCTATGTAAAACTAAGAGAGGTGGTCTCTTAGCAAGGATACTGTAAAGGGTTGGTGTGACCCAAAAGGAAGCCTAGGAGAAGGGTGTTCTCCTAGCAAGAAAGAGAAGCAAGGTCTTGCTTCAATTGAAGGTTTGCTCTCCACTATTAAGGAGAAGCTCTAAGGAATTTGGGAAGTCTCAAGAGGGATCTTGAGCCGAGGAGTAGGAGTTTCCGAACTTCGCAAAAATCGCTGTGTTGTTGTTTGCAATCTCTCTTCCCTTATCTCATTTACAATTGTGCTAAATTGATTACTTTCATATCTTGTTTATTGCATAATTGGTTATACTGTTGATTAGAAATTGTATTTCAATAATTTACGAAAATTGGCCATTGACTCTATTCACCCCCCCTCTAGATTCAATTCTTGAGTAACAATTGGTATCAGAGCCTAAACTCTATTAAAGGACTTAACCGTCTTAGAGCACGATCATGGCCAACAATGGTAGTATGACACTCTTAGAAGGTTATCCCATTGATAAACCTCCTTGTTTTGATGGAAATGATTATATCTATTAGAAAATTAGAATGAGGGCATTTTTAAAAAGTATTGATATTGATGTGTGGAAAGTTATAGAAAATGGTGGTCATATCCCAACTAAAGTTCTTGAAGGAAATAAAATTCCTAAGTCGAAAGGGGAATGGGATGAAAATGATCATAGATTAATACAGTGTAATACTTTAGCCATATGCCATCTTTATTGTGCATTAAGCAAAAATGAGTTCAATAAGATTATCTTTTGTAAAACGGCTAAAGAAATTTGGAACTCACTTGAATTAGCCTATGGAGGATCAATTATTGGTGAGGAATCATATATGCCTATGTTTATTGAAAAAGATGCTTTTTCCATCATAAATGAAATGAATTAGTTAGTGAGATGTATTCTAGTTCTACTAACATTACTAATCATTTGAATTTTCTTAGTAGAACTTACTCTTCTTTCTATAGTGAAGTAAATAAAGCAACTTAAAAGAAGAGTATTGCTCTTCAAGCTTCTAGCAAAGAAGCAAGTGACGTTAAAGAGTTGGACAAACTTTGTCTCATGGCCGATGAAGATGAGGTAAATTCCAATCATGAATTTTTTGATATAGAAGCCTCTTATAATGAACTAGTTGATGCATATAATGAATTACTTGATGCGTTTAAAGAGTTACATGGTATGCTAGATAAAATGACTGTGAAATGTTCTTCTCTTAAAAAGGAAAATCACAATCTCTCTCAAAGACATGAAAAAGTCCAAATGGAAAATGATTCTTTGAAAATGAAAAACCATTATCTTGTGCAAGAATTACAAAAGATCCAACTTGAAAATGAATCCTTGAAAAAGGAAAAGGATAATGTACTATTTATAGAGCCACCATCAATTGATTGCGTTTCCGAGTATAATTTTTCAAAGGAAATCATTGATGATCAAAATGGCACTTTAGCAAAGACAACCAAAGGAAAAGAGAACTTAAGTTCTATAGTTGGAAATCAAAGAGTTGTCTATTTCAAAAATGAGATAAGACATGATCCTCATACTAAAGATGCATGCTTGTTGAGAAGAAGAAAGCCTTTGTATGATCACTTTGTCAAAAGTAGTACCCATTCCTTTAAATGCAATTATTGTAAGAGGCTAAGACACACAATTCATGATTGTCCATTTAGAAAGAAGTTGAGGTCAAAGAAGGTTTGGGTTCCAAAAGGAACTTATGTTCCATTACCTAACTTATATGGACCCAAGAAAATTTGGGTACCAAAAGAAGAATATGCAACCCTTTCTTATAGGGTTACTTGATGGCATCAATCAAGGATTATAAATGATACATCTATTTGAGAAACAACTTCCAAGCTAATGAAGTTAGTACCATGGATAAATAATTCATTTCTCATTAATATGCTCTTATATGAAGTATTCAATCATGAAATTCTAAGTATGACACTCTTAATATGCTACTTATTCCTAATAGATGTAAAAATGTCTATGTTTTGATATTTTGCATAAAAGTTTTTTTTTTATATATGAGTTATGAACATGCTAACATGAAATGATTTTCTATCTTAAAAATGATCTTTAGATTAACTATGCCCAATCTTTGTGATGGATTTATTGGAAGATATGCCCTCAAATGAAAGCATACATTATCAAATGTATTAAAGTAGCAATGTATAAAAAGTCATCTATATGCTTTTGTGATCTTAAATGTTTTATCTACTTATTTGTGTCACTTCCATGCATACAGTAAATGAGGTTGTTCAACTTGAGGAACAAATCTCATTGGAAGAGCCATCTCATTAAAATGAAGAATGAGAATGTATATTGCTTTCCTAAGGGTTGGAAGTGTGTTGTCTATACAAAGGCTGTTATAGCAAATTGAAAGGGTAAGCCTCAAAGTAAAAAGAAAACCTTAGAAAAGAAAGCTAAATGAGAGTGTCTCGAGAGGCCATATGAACACATGATTTCCTGAGTTCTTAATCAAGAATGAAAGCTGAATACATTCTCAGAAATCAGTGAGCAAATGTAAAATACATTGAAGTGATGATGGATGCTTAATAAACTGAAAATCTGGTGCAAAATGTGTCTGGAAGGACTTAAATTTGCTGGAATCACTATCTTAGCTTGAAGAAGGTTTAAATAAGCTCTTATATCATGTTTACATCTGCAGGAGGTGCTCACTTGAATAAAGTTGAGCTGAAGTAAGTTTTTCATATCCCTAACCCTCATTTAAGCTTATTTTCTGGTTCAGCCTCTGATTTATGAAAGGAAGTGTTAATATCTTGTTGTGATTCATCTGCCAATCATTCTAGCAAGTGTCTGTGGTTGAATAGAGACTAGTGAAGTTCAGAAGTTACATTAAAACTGACCAACTTGAAGTTTGGCCTAGTAAACCTAAGCTGTTAAGGATTAAGGCCTGAAAATCTGGGATTCAAACTATGAAAATTGTTTACCATGCTTATTTTGATGTAATTACTGTCTGAGCAAGTGTATTTACATGAAATATATCTGAGAGGTTCGAATTCAATGCAGTGGTGCAGTGATTTTACAGCTTTGTCCCTGAGTGCAGAGTTTCTACAGAAACTGGTCTATAACAGATTTTGAGGCTGAAATTAAATTATGAAATGAATTGCTTAACCTCTGAGCTTTTGTGAGAAGATGAACCAACAAACTGCAGCAGAGCCAGCTCCATTCAGAGTAGAGCCGTCTCTTTGAAGAAAAAGAGCCGTCTCTACACAAGGCAGAGCAGTCTCCACAGATGATATCAAATTGCTTACTCTCGGGATTTCCTCTGCAGACAATTGAGCCTGCTCAACAAAAAGGAAGAGCCGGCTCCAAATTTTTTTTAGCCGTCTCCAAAAATATAAAGAGCCGTCTCCAAGTAAAATTCAAGAGCCGGCTCCAAGATAATTAAATAGCCGGCTCCTATTTTTGGCCAAATTCAAGCTCTCGGCATCTCCCTGCAGCATGTAAGAGCCGGCTCCAAAATTCCTAAGAGCCGGCTCCAAGATCCTTTACAGAGCCGACTCCAAATTTTCTATAAGCCGGCTCTCACATCTGTTGTCTACATGTTTTTAAAGTCTTGGCATCTTCCATTTGAGCATCTTCCATTTGAGGCATTCTATGCTAAATATTCCAGAGACACCTCAAGGCAGCCATCACTTGCGATTTGGGCATTGTGTTCTAAGCATAAACGGAGCAGGCTCTATCCAATGTTGAGCCGCCTCTAATGGAACAATAGAGCAGGCTCCTTATAAAACAAGAGCAGGCTCTAAGAATTTATAGAGCCGGCTCTATACAACATAAGAGCCGGCTCCCATGATGGTTATAAGCATCAGTCTCTCTGCATCTCAAGAAGAGCACAAGAGTAGGCTCTAACAATGCTATGTGCCGGCTCCATCTTTGTTGTTATATTAGTCTCGGCATTTTCTATATTGATCATTTCAGTTGAAACTTCCAGAGACATGAACTAAGAACTCTAGGACTACTTCATGTTGATTAGGCATCTTCATAAGTAAGCTCTCTTCATCACAATTCTCTTTAAAGTTCATGTAACTCTTGCTTTCTAAATGATTTTTAGTAATTAATTTCTAGTAATTAATTTCTAAACTCATCACCTTTAATTCATCATTCCATGAGACCCTTGATTGCAATGTAGCCTTTTTCTTTCACATGTAAAAGACTTATTCTAGCAAGAATTGCTTAGTCTATGGTCTGCAAATTCAAAATTTATGCACAAATTATCATTTGTCCTTTAATTAATCTATTGATCCATTATATATAGATCAAATCTTAGAGATATATTGCACAAATGTTGTTATCAAACCCTATTTGTTTTGAAGTTATCTTTGAATAAATTTTCAACATGTGTTGTCTATGGTTCAATTTGACAAAATACTTCAAGATTCTACTGGATTTCCACTTTTAGGCTGAATTTATCCATTTCAATCTTTAAATCTTGTTACATAAAATTTTGTGTTGGGGTTTTCAAGTATAAATTTGTCCTAGCACTCAAATTGACTGAATGTGAAATTTAAACTAGATTGATTCATTGTTTCAACATCCTTTTAAGTACCTCTGTTAATCTTCAGTCAAAACTAATTTGAGTTTTGAAATTATCATTGTATGATAATTGGATTTTTTTTTTTGGGAGAATTCTTTCTGTAATTTCAGTTTAAACTCTAAAAATATCCATGGCTTCTATAGATGTAAAGTGAAAATTTGCTTCAAATTTCTTCTTATTTGTTTAAATCTTTCAAGTTTCTTATACTCTACTACTTGAAAATATGGCAAGAAACTAGATTATCTTCCCACCTTTTTGAGATGACAAAGGGGGAGAAAGATGTGTAATTCATTATGCTTGTTATGCTTATACGTATATTGCTTTTCACTTATTTTAGATGCATGTTGAAAGGGGGAGTCTTACACACTTTAATGTCTATTATATTTGTTGTAAAATCAAGCATGCTATGATATTCAAAATATGCATATTGATAGGGGGAGCATTCTTTCAAATGCAACTCCACTTTGACAATAAACACATCAATGTTTTGTCATCATCAAAAAGGGGGAGGTTGTTGGCCTAAGGATTTTATCTAAAGGTCAATCTTATGTTTTGATGATTACAAACCATTAATGATGTTTAAGTACTAATGTTTTCATTGAGTGATATATAGTTGATCAATATTCAATCCTCAATGTTGAGCTAGAAGATCCATTCCAAGCATTACAAATACTCAAGCTATGGATTCAAGGAAGCCTTAAAAGTTGCAAGAGATCAAAGGCATATTCAATCAAAGAAAAACTCGAACTTCAAAGATCATTCAAACATTTCAAAGAAAGAAAACAAGTCTTCATCAAGCCTAAACGATCATGGTCAAGAATGAAGAAAAGGGGTAGATAAGATGGTGAGAGCTTAAGATTTAATGTCAAAGTATTTTTGAATTCATTTGAAGCTCATCTCTATAGGACCATGCATATCATACATCATATGCTCCTACATCATTAGCAATAGACTTTGAACTTCAATACACATATATTTAACATATGAAGTCTTTGCTAAGAATGAGTTAGTTCAAGCTTGCATAAGCTTTGAAAGAACTCAACTTAAGCTAGAAATTCTAGGACCATGCACATTAATCACAATACTTATTTTGGTCTCTAGAAAGAAAAGGAAAAGGCATTGAATTTTATATTTCATCTTTAAAGCCCTTATTGCCATAATTTGGTAAATGACTCTAGGACACAATGCACTTGAAATTTAACATCTTCATATGTCCCTAGACTCCTAGAAACAGGCCTTGAACTAAATTGAATCATTCATCAAAGTCCTAGTGCTAGAAAAATGAATATCTCAAAAGAAGCTATTTTTAGCCTAGAAAATTTCAGACCAGCTTGCACTAAAACTACTATAACTATCTGTGTAGTTGGAATTTTTACACAAGGCCAGTGGCATTGGAAAGCTGACTTCGAGCCCTTGAGTTTAGACTCAAATTTCACCTAAATTGGATTAAAAATGACTGAGATATGAGCTTCACAAAATACCTGATTCTGCTCTGCGAAAATTCTGACCAGGTTGCACTTAAACAGCCATAACTTTTTCTGTGGTTGGAATTTTTGAGCAAGGCTGGTGGATTTAGATATCTGACTTCAAGACAATAAATTTAGACTCAAATTTCACCTCATTTGGAGTTTCATGGATTGAGTTATGTCTATTTGAAGTCATGCACTTTTTTCTGTCCAATTTAGCAGCAGCCTTCATGAAGCAAGAGCAGCCTCTATAAGAAATAGAGCCAGCTCTCTCAAAGACTAGAGAAGGCTCTACAAAATTAGAGACGGCTCAGGAAAGTAGAGAAGGCTCAATGAAAAACTAGAGAGGGCTCTACCAAAAAGTAGAGAAGGCTCTAAAAATCTAGAGAAGGCTCCACTTTTCCATTGAGCCGTCTCTTTTTCAGAAAAAGAGCCTGCTCCGCTTTTCTAATGGAGCCGCCTCCATTTGAAATTGAGCCGCCTCCACTTTTGCAAAGAGCCGGCTCCTTTGAGGGTTGTGAATTACAACGGCATTTTTTTTGCATTTAATTCCTCTAATCACTTCTAACAGCTATATTGAGCTACGAATTTCTATATATATACAGAGGGCTTGTCTGCAAAAATACACCATTTTTTAAGAGACATTAAATTACATTGCAATCAGAGCTTTTGTTCTCAATCTTCTCTTCATCTCTCTCATTTCACTCTTATTCTATCTTGAGAGATTCCAGAAAAGATTAACAGGGCTTTTGCTCTTATTTTAATCTTCAAAGAGTTTTTGCTCTATTATACTACTTGAGAGAGTATTCAAGAACATTCATTCAAGTGCATCAAAGAGAGCTTTTGGCTCTATCTTTATATAGAGCTTTTGTTCTGGTTTTACTCACTCATAGAGCCTCTGTTTAGACATCAATCTTCATCTCATATAGAAGCTTCCATAGCTGAACCAGAGTTAACTTCAGAGAGCATTTAGTAAGCCTTTGCTGAACTTTTGTTCTAGTATTTCATCAGAGCTTTTGTTCTGCATTTTCCTCATCATCTCTCATACATTTCATACTTAGAGTTTGAGCTTCACTTGATTTCATATATACTCTATTGTGAGGTTTGATTTGTATCAGTTCTTGAGAGGATTTCTTGTACTACAAATTCTATCTACAAATCTGCTGTAAGCCTAAAAGGAAGAGTTTCTCGTAGCAAAGAAATTATAAGGGCTGGTGTGGCCTATGTAAAACTAAGAGAGGTGGTCTCTTAGCAAGGATACTGTAAAGGGTTGGTGTGACCCAAAAGGAAGCCTAGGAGAAGGGTGTTCTCTTAGCAAGAAAGAGAAGCAAGGTCTTGCTTCAATTGAAGGTTTGCTCTCCACCATTAAGGAGAAGCTCTAAGGAATTTGGGAAGTCTCAAGAGGGATCTTGAGCCGAGGAGTAGGAGTTTCCGAACCTCGCAAAAATCGCTGTGTTGTTGTTTGCAATCTCTCTTCCCTTATCTCATTTACAATTGTGCTAAATTGATTACTTTCATATCTTGTTTATTGCATAATTGGTTATACTGTTGATTAGAAATTGTATTTCAATAATTTAAGAAAATTGGCCATTGACTCTATTCACCCCCCTCTAGAGTCAATTCTTGAGTAACAGCATGTCTATGTGTGGTTATTTGAGAATCTAGTGATGGCCAGACATTAGTGCTTAATGGAATGCTCTTGTTATGTCTCTTAATGGTTCATACTTATTCCTTGATGGATTGTGCCTCTCTTTTAGTTTATTTTCATGCTAGTAGTGTAGTTGTAGTGTAGTGTTAGATGGGGAGACAATTCATTCTTGTTCTTTGATGTTCCATGCTTTTGAATGCAAGAAGTATATGCTCTAATATTGTGGTGTAATGGAATTTTGAGCTTAATGAAGGATTAATGACTTGTTATGATATATTGTATCTTTCACATGTGTTTAGACAATATATTCCTCAACCAATAGATATATTGTGGCCTCTCACATGATGTTTAGACAATACATGTTTAACTAAGTCATCTTTGTGAATTATTTGGACTATGAGCTTAATGAAAGGTTTAATGACTTGATTTGATATTTTGTTTTCTTCACATGTTGTCTAGACAATATATTCCTCTTCCAATAGATATATTGTAGCCTTTCACATGTTGTTTAGACATTATACACTTGTTGAGTCACCTTTGCTAGTCGAACCAATTTTGTTCACAACAATGTATTCCCCATTAATGGAAAGCAAGTGGTTAATTACATGAGCTTAGTGGTGATTCCAACACCCTAAGTCCTCTCTTCTCATCTCTTAAA
Source organism: Cornus florida (assembly GCF_030987335.1). Lineage (NCBI taxonomy): Eukaryota > Viridiplantae > Streptophyta > Magnoliopsida > Cornales > Cornaceae > Cornus > Cornus florida. The sequence continues at coordinate 69,753,137 of NW_026775579.1, read as the reverse complement.
TTCCTATCTCTACTTAGTTTTATTTTTATTGCATTTTAATTAATTCTTTTCTAGAAATAATCAACCAACCCAACTCTCTTTTGCAATCATTTGGTACGCTAGAGTCGAAGTTGAAATTCCAACACGTATAATCCCTTGGGACGATCCCTACTCACTCTTGCTACGTTAGTAGTGGTGTTGGTAGTGGTTTTTATAAATTTAAATTTGACATAAAAGGCTTTTCTTGAACTACACATTCACTACATTCAGTTTGGCGTATTGGAACGGCCGTCGTCAGATTTTGGCGCCGTTGTCGGGGATTAACGGTTTTGTTGGAATTAAACTAGACAATAGTGTTCATTAGATTGCTTCTATTTTTATTTTATTTTCCATTGTATATTATTTTCTCTTGATTCTCATTATTATTTGTTCAATTAGGTATTTGACTACAGGGAAGGCAAACTTTGTAACTTAAAGCAATCATTGGAGCTTAAAAGCTAAATTTGGAGTTGAAGTGCTAAAGGATCATTGTGAGCAATTCTTGGCACTCTTGTATTTTAATTGTTTCACTTCTTTGTATGCTTGTGATAGCCCTTGTTGAGGCTCATTTTATTGCTAAATTTTTGTCCAAGCATAGGCCCTTGTTGAGGCCAATTTTTTTCTTGCATTTGGGTTTTAATTGTGAATGGAGGAATTGTTTGATCCAAGTTTGGGGGGGAATTACATCCCTTCACCTTATGCTTCTCCATCACATTTTAATCCTTATGAGATTGAGTCCAATTCATTTCATGCATCATCTTATTATGGACTTGATCACTCATTTAATCCTTCTTATGACTATTGCCCTCCACCACCATTTCATGATGAATCAATTCCACCACCTTCTAAGTACTCACCCGGATTTGAAGAAAAAGTGTTAGCTTTACTTGATGTGCATATTTCACACACTTCACTTATTAATTCTCATTCTCAAACTTTAGCCAACTTAGAAGCTCAAGTTGAGCAAATTGCAAGTACTCTTTCTCATCAAGAGGAGGAGGAAGAGGCAAATGAAAAAATGGCAAGAACTTCAATGTATATAGATGAGGATGATGAGAGTGAGGAGAATGAAACAAGTGAGCTAATGCCTGGCGCTCTATCTTGTATAGAGGAGGAAGTGGCAAGTGAGTTAGTGGCTAATCCAATAGAACATAACATGATTAATGAGGACTTTCCTTGTTTTGATTATGATTTTATCTCGGACATGGCTACTCTAGAGAGTGAGGAGATGTTGACCACACTTGAGGTAGGAGAGAAGGAGGAGGAACTTGTTGAAGAGGGCCTTCCTTCTATTATCTCTAATGACCTTCTTGAGGAATGTCTTTTGGAAATGTATAAAAATTGTGGTTTTGACTTTAAAAGCTCTAAAAATGAAATAAACTCTCTAATGGACTCCTTAGCTTACTTAGAAGGTGAGGAAATGGTAATTTATGAGGAGGAGAAGAGGGATGAAGAGAGGGTGTTTCTTATTAATCCAAATGAGTCTTTAAAAGACAATGCCTCACCAATTATCAATATAGATGATCATTTGAATGTGTTTCAAGAACACAACAAAGAGGCAAGCCTAACCATGATTGATTTTGTTTTCAAGACCCATGGATGAAAGGAACAATATCATCTCTTTTATTTCTTTTCAAGTCGTTCTTTTGGAGGATGATTTCATTGTTATAAGTGGGACATTAAATGAGAAAAATGAAAAGAGGGTCAATAAGGATGTTTCATATCCAGTTTTTGATTCATTTGATTAGTGAGTTGACCTAACGTCTTGCTAGAGACGTTAAACACTAGTATTCGTAGAGTTTCACAACTCTATTCCTCCCTCATTTCTTTTTATTTTTCATTCTTGTGTACATTCTTCCATCTATTTTTCAAATTTTCATTCTTGTTACCATCGTTGGGGCTTAGCATAGGATTTTCTGCACTTTCAGTTCTAAATTAGGCATTTGGTGCCAGTTTGATCGATCACAAGAGCACCTTCGATCGATCGAACATTGGTTCGATCGATCCAACTATAGACTCGATCGATCCAGCTCTCATTTTGCACCCAACACTTAGAAAAATTTTGGACCTGCATCCAAATTCCAAAATGCATGCTCTCGGGATCTCCAAATTTTCAAAAGTTCGATCGACCGTAAACCATTTCGATCAATCAAACTACCTTTCGATCGATCTAACATGTGGTTCGATCGATCATGAGTCCCAACACTTAGAAAAATTTTCAGGCCTCATCCATTTTTCAAAAATGCATGCTCTCGGGATCTCCAAAATTTTACATGTTCGATCGATCGAATTTCATCTTGGATCGATCACAGCTATGTTCGATCGATCGAACTTCATCTTCGATCGATCACAACTTTGCCCTTTTGACCCTTTCACTTTTTGACTTTTTCCTATTTTTATTTTATTTTATTTCATTTAGTTACCTCTCTCTTGACTAAAAAAAAAAGAAAAAAGAAGTTTTTGGAAATTTGTTAAAAACACAAAAATATTTTTGTTAATTTTATTTTATGTTCAAAAATTCCAAAAAGATTTTTATTTTATTTTCATTTTTACTTTTATTTCCAAGCTTTATTTTTATTTTTATTTCAAATATTTAAAATTAAAAAAAAAAATCTAATCCTAAAAACATTTTTCTTTTATTTTATTTTATTTCCTTTTATCTTATTTCCAAAAATCCAAAAATATTTTGTTTAACTTTAATTTTTAATTCTTCTAACTTGTGAAAAAAAAAAAAAAAAAAAAAAATGAAAAACAAAAAGTAAGTAAATTTTGTATATACTTACATTGTACATATTCTTTCCATTTTTTTTGCATTGTACATGTTCCTTTTCATTTCTTGTATTGCATATATTGTTTTTCATTTCTTACATTGAACATATTCTTTCATTACATTTTGCCTTATTTAATTTTCTTTTTATATTTTGTTCATGCATTATTCTTTGTTTTTCTTGCATTTTGTATATACTTGCTTTCATTAAATGAAAAATATAAAATGATTCATCATTGTGCCCTTATATGTAGTCATGCATACTTTATGCTTTAGTTAAGGCTTGATCTTATATCTCTCTTGCATCATGTGTTACATTGCCTTAGAATGCTTGATTTATTATTCTTATCCCATTTGATATTTGATGTGAGTTTGCTAGCGTGGTTATTCAGGTAGGTTGTTGATTCCAAGTTTGGGGGAGACGTCTTTCGAATTGGATTATGACCGGGCTTCATGTCTACACCACCACGGTATACTCTTTCCACTTTTTTTTTTTTTTTCCATTGTTCTCATTGCACATTGAGGACAATGTGCGGTTTAAGTTTGGGGGTAAGGTGTCTTGTTGCATTCTACTTAAGATTTGAGCTTTAAATGCATGATTGAGATTTGAGATTGATGTTAGCTATGATTTTGATCTTTTGAGGACTATATTGCTTAAAATTTAAAAATTGCTTGACTTGAGAGTCCAATACTCCTTGTATGCCTTGAGGATGCCATTTAGGAGTAAATTTTTCAAAAGATTGATATCTTACTTGCATTTGTGGTCCACATCATCCTGATTTTGTGATTGTTTTGAGATTCATTCTAGGATTCTACACTAGCACCAGCGCACGCTAGCATTCAATTGTGGGGTACATGCTTTGTTGATTATTGAATTGGTTATATCCCAATTGGGCTAGTAGTGCATTGAAAGCTTTCATTCTTGATAAAGGTGGATAACAACCCCTTTTCATTGAGTAGCCGGGATTCTTGCCTCATTAAGCAGTGAACTTGTCGCGCTGAAAGGTAGAGGGCCCAAACTCTAGGTTAATAATTGATTAAAAAAAAAATGAAAAAAAAGAAAGAAAGTTGCAAAAGCAATAAAAGTGAGGACTTCTCCCAAAAGGCGAGAAGTGGGAAATGATTAGATGGTTGTTGTCTTGATTTGTAGCCTAGTTGATTTGAGTTTGTAAGTCCGTAGGGGTGTCTTAACACCTAATGCCCTAAAGCCATCTGGTTTGGGAGTCATTGACCTAAAGCTCGCTACATGAATCTTCTAGAAAGCTTAAGAGATCAACACATTGCACAATACTTCCATCTTTGATCCTCGATAAAAAAAAAAATAGAGTGAAAAGAATAAGCGCACCTAGAACATTAAAGCTTTAATAAAAGGTCCACTCTCTTATCTTGATGATCGGTACTAGATTTGTGTGCTAGTTTGATGGTAAGGATGTGATTACTTCTCTAGTTAGTTAAGATAGCAACACATTTGATGCTGGACCTCTCACATGGATTCTAGACTTGTTTCGATTTTCATGATCATTTTCTTGATGTGTGGAGGACCATGCTTGCTTGCTTGATATTGAAATTTTGGGAGATTGCTTAGAAACAGTTGAAAAATTGCATACTTGAGGTAGTTTTCTCCCAATGCTTGTTTGCAATATTGGTGCCTCTTTTGAAAGAATGAGCTTAATATTTGTGGGTACCATTTCTGGAAACCCTCACGAGACTTTACTCGTCCACTTGGGGTAACCTAGGGGTTTAAAAGGCTTGTTGCATATGCTAAATGCAATCGTGTTCCCTATGATAGTGGCGCTATCATTTTACTTGCTTTCCAGTTTATACTTGTTTAGTTGTTCATTTCATTTCTTTACTTCTTAGTTCATTGCTAGGGACTAGCAATATTTAAGTTTAGGGGTGTGATGAGCACTGAAAAGTGCGCATTTAAACCCGTTAAGCTTAAGTATTCTAGTACCTTTATCTATCTTACTTTGCCGTTTTAGACTTATTACGTGTTATTTATATTTTCAGGCACTAATCCCAAAATTGAGCTAACTCAGCCAAATAAGAGCTTAATTGAAGCAATCCTTAGATAAACCAAAGGAGGGAGCAAAGTGGAGAAAGAAAGGAGCAAAAAGGAATCAAAGTTGTGCAGCTGAAAAGTTCGATCGATCCAACTTAGAGTTCGATCGATCGAACATTTATGATCGATCACAGTACTTCTCGATAGATCCAACCTTGGCCTTTGCTGAAATTCCAAGTTCGATCGATCTAACATCACCTTCGATCGATCGAACCCTATTTTGTCCTATTCAAATGATTGATCTTATCCACAGCTGTACGCCTACCAACCACTTTTGTCCTTTTCGCCATAAATATCTTCGAAATATCTCAGCCTTGTCCTTATCCGGAGGAGTCAGACCACTTCGATCGATCCAAGACGCAGTTCGATCGATCGAACCCATCTTCGATCGATCCAAGTTAAGGTTCGATCGATCGAACTTCCTCCAGTGAGAAAAAGTTAAAGTCCAGCTCATTTATTCCGTCCTTCACCCAATCATTGGAGAATATGCCTTGCACGACCACAGCTCATCATAGGGTGTATTTGACCTACCTATATAAGGAATATGATACACTTTTTGGAGGGGAGTCTAGAGTCTCTTATCACACATTGAAAATCATCTTGGAGGCTATTCTTGGAGAGGAGGAAGGAGGGAAGCTAGAGCACCATTGGAGGAGATCTTCACTGTAACAACCCACTCCACCACATGGTATGATATTGTCCGCTTTGGGCCTGAGCCCGCACGGTTTTGCTTTTCGGCTTTACCCCAAAAGGCCTCATACCAATTGGAGGTGACACACTTACATATAAGTACTTCACCTTTCCTCTACCCAGGCGATGTGGGACTGTGCACCCGTAGCTCGCCAGTGTGGTAGCCTGACAGTGTCTCTCGCACCCGCCCACGGCACACCCGCCCACAGGGTCATCACAATCACCCCCCCTTTGGGGCCCAACGTCCTCGTTGGCCACACTTCCGGCTGGGTCAGGCTCTGATACCATTTGTAACAACCCACTCCACCACATGGTATGATATTGTCCGCTTTGGGCCTGAGCCCGCACGGTTTTGCTTTTCGGCTTTACCCCAAAAGGCCTCATACCAATTGGAGGTGACACACTTACATATAAGTACTTCACCTTTCCTCTACCCAGGCGATGTGGGACTGTGCACCCGTAGCTCGCCAGTGTGGTAGCCTGACAGTGTCTCTCGCACCCGCCCACGGCACACCCGCCCACAGGGTCATCACATTCACCAACAAGGAGCAGCCATGGAGTTAGCCCTTGAGGGTTGGATCATCACTACCATGAGTGTCTAGACATCCTCTTGGGGCTAGAGTTAGCCCCAATCATGCTTTCTATACTCTAATCTTGTGTATTATTGAGGGATTAGTGTTGTATGATACATCTTGATATTCATGTATATATAAATCTTGATTATTTCATGGTTTGTATGGTTTAATGCTTCCAATTGACTATTCTATTCTACCCATATGTCTATGTGTGCTAGAGTGGGATATTCATGTGCTTATCTCTAGATTTAGTGTTTTTGATGCATGTCTATGTGTATTGATGCTATAGATCTAGAGATTATCAGGATGATATGCTTAATGAATGCTATTTTGGTTCATTTGATGGTTTATGCCTATTCTTGATGGCTTGTGCCTCTCCCCTAGTCTAGATAGCTTTATTTTCATGCTAGTAGTGTAGATTTAGTGTAGTGGTAGTATAATGTTAGATGGGAGGACAATCTACTCTTGATGTTTGATGTTCCATGCTTGTGAGTCCAAATGGCATATTCCTCTAATATTGTGTTGTATGTGGATTATGAGCTTAATGAAGGATTAATGACTAGTTATGATATGTTGTATCTTTCACATGTGTTTAGACAATTTGTTCCTCTCCCAATAGATAAATTGTGGCCTCTCACATGATGTTTAGATAATGCATGTTTAACTAAGTCATCCTTAGGATTGCTTGGACTATGAGCTTAATGAAAGGTTCAATGACTTGATTTGATATTTTGTTCTCTTCACATGATGTCTAGACAATATATTCCTCTACCAATAGATGTATTGTGGCCTCACACATGTTGATTGAGACAATTTGCACTTGTTGAGTCACCCTTACCAATTGAATGTCTTTTACACACACAACATTGTTGCAACACATTCATTTCCCTCATTAGTCACTTGATTATGGTTTGGAATAGTATTGTTTGGTGGTGATCTCTACACCCCAAGACCTTTCCTTCTTACTTACTCTTTATCTTATTGCATTTTAATTAATTCTTTTGTAGAAGTAATCAACCAACCTAACTCTCTTTTGCAATCATTTGGTATGCTAGAGTCGAAGTTGAAATTCCAAGACGTATAATCCCTTGGGACGATCCCTACTCACTCTTGCTACGTTAGTAGTAGTGTTGGTAGTGGTTTTTTATAAATTTAAATTTGACATAAAAGGCTTTTCTTGAACCACACATTCACTACATTCAGTTTGGCGTATTGGAACGGCCGTCGTCAGATTTTGGTGCCGTTGCCGGGGATTAACGGTTTTGTTGGAATTGAACTAGACAATAGTGTTCATTAGATTGCTTCTATTTTTATTTTATTTTCCATTGTATATTCTTTTCTCTTGATTCTCATTATTATTTGTTCAATTAGGTACTTGACTACAAGGAAGGCGAACTTTGGAACTTAAAGCAATCATTGGAGCTTAAAAGCTAAATTTGGAGTTGAAGTGCTAAAGGACCATTGTGACCAATTCTTGGCTCTCTTGTATTTTAATTGTTTCATTTCTTTGCATGCTTGTGATAGCCCTTGTTGAGACTCATTTTATTGCTAAATTTTTGTCCAAGCATAGGCCTTTGTTGAGGCCAATTTTTTCTTGCATTTGGGTTTTAATTGTGAATGGAGAAATTGTTTGATCCAAGTTTGGGGGGGAATTACATCCCTTCACCTTATGCTCCTCCATCACATTTTAAATTTATAAAAACCACTAACAACACTACTACTAACGTAGCAAGAGTGAGTAGGGATCGTCCCAAGGGATTATACGTGTTGGAATTTCAACTTCGACTCTAGCGTACCAAATGATTGCAAAAGAGAATTAGGTTGGTTGATTACTTCTAGAAAAGAATTAATTAAAATGCATTAAGATAAAGAGTAAGTAAGAAGGAAAGGTCTTGGGGTGTAGAGATCACCACCAAATAATACTATTCCAAACCATAATCAAGTGACTAATGAGGGAAATGAATGTGTTGCAACAATGTTGTGTGTGTAAAAGACATTCAATTAGTAAGGGTGACTCAACAAGTGCAAATTGTCTCAATCAACATGTGTGAGGCCACAATACATCTATTGGTAGAGGAATATATTGTCTAGACATCATGTGAAGAGAACAAAATATCAAATCAAGTCATAGAACCTTTCATTAAGCTCATAGTCCAAGCAATCCATAAGGATGACTTAGTTAAACATGCATTATCTAAACATCATGTGAGAGGCCACAATTTATCTATTGGGAGAGGAATAAATTGTCTAAACACATGTGAAAGATACAACATATCATAACTAGTCATTAATCCTTCATTAAGCTCACAATCCACATGCAACACAATATTAGAGGAATATGCCATTTTGACTCACAAGCATGGAACATCAAACATCAAGAGTAGATTGTCCTCCCATCTAACATTATACTACCACTACACTAAATCTACACTACTAGCATGAAAATAAAGCTATCTAGACTAGGGGAGAGGCACAAACCATCAAGAATAGGCATAAACCATCAAATGAACCAAAATAGCATTCGTTAAGCATATCATCTTGATAATCTCTAGATCTATAGCATCAATACACATAGACATGCATCAAAAACACTAAATCTAGAGATAAGCACATGAATATCCTACTTTAGCATACATAGACATATGGGTAGCATAGAATAGTCAATTGGAAGCATTAAACCATACAAACCATGAAATAATCAAGATTTATATATACATGAAAATCAAGATGTATCATACAACACTAATCCCTCAATAATACATAAGATTAGAGTATAGAAAGCATGCTTGGGGCTAACTCTAGCCCCAAGAGGATGTCTAGACACTCATGGTAGTGATGATCCAACCCTCATGGGCTAACTCCATGGCTGCTCCTTGTTGGTGAAGATCTCCTCCAATGGTGCTCTAGCTTCCCTCCTTCCTCCTCTCCAAGAAGAGCCTCCAAGATGATTTTCAATGTGTGTCAAGAGACTCTAGACTCCCCTCCAAAAAGTGTATCATATTCCTTATATAGGTAGGTCAAATACTCCCTATGATAAGCTGTGGTCGTGTAAGGCATATTCTCCAATGATTGGGTGAAGGACGGAATAAATGAGCTGGACTTTAACTTTTTCTCGCTGGAGGAAGTTCGATCGATCGAACCTTAACTTGGATCGATTGAAGATGGGTTCGATCGATCGAACTGCATCTTGGATCGATCAAAGTGGTCTGACTCCTCCGGATAAGGACAAGGCTGAGATATTTCGAAGATATTTATGGGGAAAAGGACAAAAGTGGTTGGTAGGCGTACAGCTGTGGATAAGATCAATCATTTGAATAGGATAAAATAGGGTTCGATCGATCGAAGGTGATGTTGGATCGATCGAACTTGGAATTTCAGCAAAGGCCAAGGTTGGATCTATCGAGAAGTACTGTGATCGATCATAGATGTTCGATCGATCGAACTCTAAGTTGGATCGATCGAACTTTTCAGCTGCACAACTTTGATTCCTTTTTGCTCCTTTCTTTCTCCACTTTGCTCATTCCTTTGGTTTATCTCAGGATTGCTTCAATTAAGCTCTTATTTGGCTGAGTTAGCTCAATTTTGGGATTAGTGCCTGAAAATATAAATAACACGTAATAAGTTTAAAACGGCAAAGTAAGATAAATAAAGGTACTAGAATGCTTAAGCTTAACGGGTTTAAATGCGCACTTTTCAGAGCTCATCACACCCCCAAACTTAAATATTGCTTGTCCCTAGCAATGAACTAAGAAGTAAAGGAATGAAATGAATAACTAAACAAGTATAAACTGGAAAGCAAGTAAAATGATAGCGCCACTTTCGTAGGGAACACGATTGCATTTAGCATATGCAACAAGCCTTTTAAACCCCTAGGTTACCCCTAGTGGACGAGTAAAGTCTCGTGAGGGTTTCTAGAAATGGTACCCACAAACATGCATTGGGAGAAAACTACCTCAAGTATGCAATTTTTCAACCGTTTCTAAGCAATCTCCCAAAATTTCAATATCAAGCAAGCAAGCATGGTCCTCCACACATTAAGAAAATGATCATGAAAATCAAAACAAGTCTAGAATCCATGTGAGAGGTCCGGCATCAAGTGTGTTGCTATCTTAGCTAACTAGAGAAGTAATCACATCCTTACCCTCAAACTAGCACACAAATCTAGTACCGATCATCAAGATAAGAGAGTGGACCTTTTATTAAATCTTTATTGTTCTAGGTGCGCTTATTCTTTTCACTCTATTTTTTATTTCTATTTTTATTTTTTATTGAGGATCAAAGATGGAAGTATTGTGCAATGTGTTGATCTCTTAAGCTTTCTAGAAGATTCATGTAGCGAGCTTTAGGTCAATGACTCCCAAACCAGATGGCTTTAGGGCATTAGGTGTTAAGACACCCCAACGGACTTACAAACTCAAATCAACTAGGCTACAAATCAAGACAACAACCATCTAATCATTTCCCACTTCTCACCTTTTGGGAGAAGTCCTCACTTTTATTGCTTTTTGCAACTTCTTCTTCTTTTATTTATTTATTTTTAATTTTTATTTTTAACCATTCAATTATTAACCTAGAGTTTGGGCCCTCCACCTTTCGGCCCGAGAAGTTCACTGCTTAATGAGGCAAGAATCCCGGCTACTCAATAAAAAGGGGTTGTTATCCACCTTTATCAAGAATGAAAGCTTTCAATGCACTACTAGCCCAATTGGGATATAACCAATTCAATAATCAACAAAGCATGTACCCCACAAATGAATGCTAGTGTGCACCGGTGCTAGTGTAGAATCCTAGAATAAATCTCAAAACAATCACAAATTCAGGATGATGTGGACCACAAATGCAAGCAAGATATCAATCTTTCGAAAAAATTACTCCTAAATGGCATCCTCAAGGCATACAAGGAGTATTGGACTCTCAAGTCAAGCAATTTTTAAATTTTAAGCAATATAGTCCTCAAAAGATCAAAATCATAGCTAGAAATGGACCAAGTATAGAAATATCCCTCAAATACACAAGACATGCTCAAAATTGGAATTTTAAAGTAACACTGAAATATACACCAATACCCCCAAACTTAAACTGCACATTGTCCTCAATGTGTGAAGAGAACAAAGGAAAGAGTATACCAGTGCTTTAGACATGAATGATCGGGATAGAAGTATCCAAAGTGGGTGGCATGGCCCCCCCCAAACTTGGGATAAACTATGGTCCTGAAAAGTTTGCACTCGGATAAACTCATTAGATAACAAGATAGGATAATCAGTGCATAGTGGACATGCAAGTGTAAAATGGGATAAATAGAGAATAGAGAGAGAGGTGTAAGAGTGGTCCTGAAAAATTAGACAGCACTCTCTCACTGAAGTCACTGTGGTGTACCTGATGGAGTCAAACATACAAATATGAGATACTAAGAGACATCCATAATCAAAAAGCAATATATAGAGAATATAAAGTGCAGGTACATCAATAAAATAATAAAGCCGACAGACCGGTCGCAAAGTATAATACAGTAACAGTGACAGTATAATACAGATCCAGAATAAAAGAAATGAAAGCATAGAATAACTGGAAGTGGAGTCTTAGGAGGCCTGATCGTGAAGATCTGCAGTGGCTAGAGGTGCAGGTGCTGTTGCAGGTGCAGGGAGTCGGCTGGAGAGATCGGCAAAGCAAGCCATGACATCCGCCCTGAAAGAGGTGAACTCAGCTCGGTGGGCAATGATGTCGGCTCGCATGGCTGCTACGTCCTCCTCCAGTGTCTGCAATTGTGCTCCGAATCCGGGAGTGGGAACTGGAGACTCAGGCAGAGATGCCTCTGAAGAAGACTCCCGAACTCGCTCCTGAGCAACGGCTCAATCACTGGTATCATCGGCATCAGCATACTCCTCCGCAGGTCGCTCCGGGTCAATGTCCATGCGATCGGTAGCCGGACCGACTGGTGCGTCGTCCGCTGCGATATCTGCTGCTGCTGGAGGTACCAGCTGTGCCTGGGTTGCCTCCTCCTCCTCTAGTTCAGCTGCTGCCTCTATAGCTGGCTCCTGAAGACTCCGAATAAGAGTATTGTAGCTCTTATTCCAGTCGCTTCTTCTATAGAAGCTGGACCGTGCAAGGGACTCCTCATCTGGGGGCACTCTGTAGCGCTGGTCAAGAAGGATTTGCGTGATGAGGTGTCCGAAGGGCAGGACCTTGGACCGCTTAGGGTCCTTCCTGGAAATAAAAGAATCATATAACAACCTCATCACGCTCCAGATGAGGACTGGGATAGATACCCAGCAGCCCGTGTAAAAAGCGTAAAGAGCTGTCAAGTAGTCATGAAGCCTCTGGATCTTGTGGCCCGCCATGTAAATCTTGGGTATGTCTCTGCAAGCTCAGGTGGACACCGGTGTGGGCAGCGGCAAGCACGGGCCAGAGTGTCAACTGTGATGACAATCTCGTGGCCGTCCAGTGTAGTGATCATCTCTGCGGTAGATCGTGGCGAGGGCCGGAGATGCTGAAAGAATAGCCGCACCAGTCGCGGGTATACAAGGTCGGTGACTAGGGCAAAGATGGCTGAGAGGCCCCGCTGCATGATATCCTGATAGCCAGACCGGGTCAGGATAGACTCGAAGAAGTACTCAGTATCGAAGTATAACTCCTGAGCCACGGTCATAGCTGCATATCTCGGCAGCAACTGGTTACGGCGCTGAGCCGGTAGAGGTGGCTGCGGTGATGGCATGGCGGCTGCATCTGCCTGATGGCGCACAGGAGAAGGTGATGGTGTGAAGGCTGGAGGAGCCTGGGATGTAGATGGCATGTGGTCAGCTCCCTCCTCAGCCTCGTGGGATGGGGACTGAGGGGGAGTAGCCTGTGCGGGCTCCGCCTGAGCATGAGATGGCTCTGCAACCATCTCTATCCTGGGCCGTGTATGTTTGCGGGGTCGCTGTGGCCCCGAAGATCTCCTGGCTGTACTCTTGTACCGCGGAGGTATGATCTGCAAAAAGACAAGAAAATTTCAATATAAGTCAGTGCCAGATATATAAGAATTTAAGTGCATAATAGAAACATGTATGTCAAATAAGATAGACAAAATACGGATGACATGAATCTATGATGATGATGATATGTGAATCATGCTAAGCAATGTAGGTATGAAATGCATCCAATGTGGAATATCACAGGCATTGTGCATATAAAGATAGCATGAAGACGACATAAGATGAATGGAGTGTGTATGTATGATCTGTGAAAGTTCGATTGATCGAACTTTAACTTCGATCGATCACCGAAAATTTTCGATCGATCGAAGTGAAAAATGTTCAAAAGTTGGATCGATTGAAGTGAATTGGATCAATCCAACACTTGGATCGATCGAAGCATGAAACTTCACAAGATTGGATCGATCGAATGTAGTGAAATGAAGTTCACTACTTCGATCGATCAAAGAACAAGTTTGATCGATCGAACTGCCGAATCTGAAAAGTCGCAGATCTGTGAGATCTAGAGCAAGGGGCCCACACAAACGTGTTTGTGGGCCCATCTACACACCAAACATCCCATCCTCAACACCCAAACACTCCCCAAACTCCACAAATCACATCACAATCCCCAATTTGGTTCGGCCGAATGGATATGTATATGTATATCATGTAACAGGAAATTCAAGCTTCAAAATGGATGATTTACACATTTATAACATAATTCGACATAGAAAATCAATAACATGCATCAATTTAAGCTTTTAAATTAAGAAATGGCTCGCGGTTTACCTCAAAACCGAGAGGGATGAGATGAGAGAGAGGGTGCGAAGCCGCGGTGAAAATAAGGCTCTACCTTGCCGGAATTGGCTCGCCGGAGATAGGGAAGATGATTGGAATGGAGGTTGGCCGGATTGAGATGAGATTGAGAGAAGAGGGAGACTAGGGTTTGGTTTCCTTTTGAAGTTGGATCGATCCAAAGTGATCGATCCAACTCGGTTATATTTTTAAAAACACGATATGCAGAGTTCGATCGATCGAAGATGGAGTTCGATCGATCGAACTTAGGTCTCCACTTTTAATGGCATTTTTTTTTTTTTTTTTTTAGAATAAATTTTGAAAAATCAAAGGGAATTAAATTAATGAGATGCAAATTTCGATCGATCGATCGAAGAAAGATTTTGATCGATCGAAGAGGATAAAGAATGTATAAGTTTAAGGGTTCAAGAGTTGATATGTGTTGGAACCTTGGATCGATCGAACTTGGAATTCGATCGATCGAACATGAAAATTTTTGAAAAGTCCCGATAGCATGCATTTTGGAATTTGGATGCAGGTCCAAAATTTTTCTAAGTGTTGGGACTCATGATCGATCGAACCACATGTTGGATCGATCGAAAGGTAGTTCGATCGATCGAAATGGTTTACGATCGATCAAACTTTTGAAAATTTGGAGATCCAGAGAGCATGCATTTTGGAGTTTGGATGCAGGTCCAAAATTTTTCTAAGTGTTGGGTGCAAAATGAGAGCTAGATCGATTGAGTCCATAGTTGGATCGATCGAACCAAAGTTCGATCGATCGAACCAAGACTTGTATCGATTGAAATTATGTCTAAATGCTCAAAATGACTTGAATGCTCATGCAATCCCTTACTCAGTTCTTTCCAATGTATATGAACCACAAAAATAGTATCTAGACTTCGCAAGAATCAAAATGCAAGATAGAAATGAGGGAGGAATAGGGTTTTGACATCCTACGAATTTCGGTGCTAGTCTTTAACGTCTCTAGCAAGACCTTGGGCTCTTTCAGCCCGGATCAAAGATCTTGCAATGCATCCCCTCCTTTTTGGGATGAGAGATGTTTCGAGTCACTCCCAACAAATGGTTCTTAGAAGAACTTGTTGGGGTAAACTCAAAAGATGTCTTGAGTTCTTTGTCAAAACTTTCCTTGGGCTTTCACGCCCTTTCACAACAAGAGTTCGAAATCACTTTTCTGGCATGCAATGCTGAAGATGAAGATGAAGGCTTTGAAACATTGTTGATGCACAAAAGCTCATTTCTTTCACAAGCAAGATCATGATATTCCTCTACCACATTAACTTCTTCTTCATATTTGTCAAATGGATTGGGTGTGGGGTTAAAGATGTTCAACTTCACTCTCATGTGCCCAAAAGAAATCTTCATTATCCCCGTCCTACAATTTATGTTGGCATTTGAGGTTGCCAAGAAAGGACGGCCAAGGATAACCGGAATTTGGTTCTTTGGATTGGGCACCGGTTCCGTGTCAATGACGACAAAGTCAATTGGGAAGAAGAACTTATCAATCTTAATCAACACATCCTCAATTATCCCCCTAGGCTTCTTAATAGATCGGTCGGCAAGTTGTAAAACCACCGACGTCGGTTTCAATTCACTTAGGCCCAATTTGACATAAACCGAATAGGGAAGAAGGTTAACACTAGCCCCTAAGTCAAGAAGTGCCCGGTTGATGACATGTTCACCAATGACACAAGATGTTGTAGGTGCACCGGGGTCCTTAAACTTTGGCAAAGTGTTGTGTTGTAGAATGGAACTCACTTGTTCGGTTAAGACCACTTTTTTTGATGTTTGGCTCTTGTTCTTCCGCTTTTGGGTGCATAAGTCCTTTAAGAATTTGGCATAAGTTGGAATTTGCTTAATTGCATCCAAAAGTGGAAGATTAACTGTGACTTGCCTAAACATATCTATTATCTCATTATTCTTGGTCTTTTGCCTTTCTTTTGAAATGGACCCTTTCAAGGCGTCCGGAAATGGAGCTTTTTCAAAAACTCTTTCAGCATTTTCTTTCAAAAATTTTTCAGCATTGGACTTGTTCGATTCATTGGATTTCAAATCACTTTTCAAAGAAGAATCATGAATAACATTTTTCAAAGAACTTTTCTCAAACACATTTTTCAACACTGTTTTCAATGAATCTTTTTGGAAATCATCTTTCAACTCACAATTTGAGGGCTTCTCATTCTCAAGATCATGCACATGCAATGAAGGAGGAATAGTGTGTGGAACGGGACGGGTGACAACTTGAGGTTGTACCGGTTCACTCTCTTCATTAGGCATTCTAACTTGATTATCTACTACCCTACCATTTCTCAAGGTTGTTACCACATTGACATGCTCAACATTATGCCCTTCCAATGAGGATTTGGTTTCTACAACACATTGTTGTTTGATTGGGGCATTCACGTGCATCTTTCCCTTCTCTCTAGCATTAAGTGTTTCAGCTATTTGCCCTACTTGGGTTTCTAGCTTGGCAATTGATTGAGAATGAGAATGCAACAATTGAGTATTTGCTTCTAGAGTGCCCAAAGCATTTAAAACCTTTTCCTCAAAAGCGGAACCTCTAGAATTTCCTTGAGAATATGATTGGTTAGGAAAATGAGAATTAGCAAATTGATTTCCTTGTGAGTTATATGGTCTTGAACCTTGGGATCCTTGGTTTTGAAATGGAGGTGGAATGTATTTCCCTTGAAAATCGCCTTGGGAAGAGTTCGAGCCCTCCGCTTGGTTTTTTCAAGAAAAATTAGGATGATTCCTCCAACCGGGATTGTAATGGTTACCATAAGGATTGTTCCCTTGGTTCACAAATGTTGCATTAACTTGCTCAATGGGTTCATTTTGAATTTGTCCATGAGGACAATTAGAAGTAGAATGAAGAACACTAGAACAAGTCATACATGATTCATTTTGAGCTCTAGGAGAATGGTTAGGAAAGGAAGACACTTGATTCGCCAAGTTTTGATTGATCAATTGATCAAACTTTTGAGATAAAGACTTCATCTCGGCGGTTATATCATTTGAGTGGTCAACTTGATGTAAGCCAACACTCTTCCTACCTTGAGAATTTATACCATTCCTAGATGACAATGTTCTATGCAAAGAGTTTTCACTCATGCTCTCATAAAGACGCCACACGTCTTCCTCTTGCCGGTCTATATGAGAACCTCCCATTGAAGCATAAACCATGCCTTTATAATTGTCCGATAAGCTTTCAAAGAAGAATTGGACCAATTGCCATTTAGGCATGTCATGGTGAGGACACTTTCTAAGCAATTCATTGAAGCGTTCCCATGCCTCGTGGAAAGTTTCTCCCTCCCCATGTGTGAATTCCCTAATGGCGGTTCTCATAGCATTGGTCTTCGAAACCGGATAGTACTTTTTCAAAAATTATTGTTTCATTTCTGCCCAAGAAGTTATAGAAAAAGGCCTAAGGTTGTTGAACCAATACTTCGCCTTATCTTTAAGGGTGAATGGAAAAAGTTTCAGCCTTAAAACTTCTTCCGGCATGTCCGTGTATCGAACGGTAGAACAAACTTCAAGAAACTCATCCAAATGCTTGTAAGGTTCTTCACTAGGAAGTCCATGAAAATTAGGTAGCATTTGGATAGTTTGTGCTTTAATCTCATAATGGTGTGCTCTAAATGGTAGCAATTGAATGCATGTGGGTGCATTATACTCATTAGGCACATAGTGATCTCTCAATGCGAGTGGTGGATTAGCAACTTGAGGTGCAACATGGACACCTTGGTTAGATTGAGCTTGATTAATGATGGGGGGTTATGGTGCATACATTGGCCTTGGAATTCCCATTGGAATTTGGCCTTGTTGTTGAGGAGGTTGATGAATGTATGGCCTAGGCATGCCTAATGGAACTTTCATATTATCATTTTGCACATTAGGGTGAAGGATGCTTTGTTGGTCTATGTGACCAAGGTCTTCAACATGATCATCATTGAGAGCATCCATTGGTAGATTGGTTCTATGTGAACTTCCTCTTCCCCTTGGATTCCTAGTAGTGGATTCTAAATGCAAATCAAGAGGGACAAGAGTAGGTCTCAATGAACGACGACCATGCATGCACAATGCAACACGAATAAGCAACTTTCTCAACAATGCAATTAAACTTCACAACCACAATTTTCAAATGCAATGTATGTCAAATAAATGCCTCCACGTGGGCCCCCGATTTAACTAAGGAGATTGAGTAAGAAGGTCTCACAATAGTCCTTTAGCACTTCAACTCCAAATTTAAAAGCTTAGCTTAGCAAAAATTTTTTTTAGCAACTCTTCATTTTAAGCATTTTTCCTTTGCTTTGCTTTGCTCCTTAGCTTGGAAGTTCTTTGCTAGCTCCTTGCTCAATGCACCTTGTTAATGAAGAACAAACTTAATAAGTAATCAAAAACAAAAAATAAAAAGAAAGTAAAGACACGATCAAAAGAGTACTAATCCTAATTGAATTTCACAATTCGACGTTGCCAATTTAAAATCCCCGGCAACGGCGCCAAAAACTTGTTGTTGGTTTCCTTGATGGAGTCGCCACAACCAACAAAGCTTGAGAGTTGTGTGTGTTTAGGAGGTGGCCAAGTTTTACATTTATAAAAAGCCACTACTACCTTTCTCTATATAATGCATGCTCTCGGGATCTCCAAATTTTCAAAAGTTTGATCGATCGTAAACCATTTCGATCGATCGAACTACCTTTCGATCGATCCCACATGTGGTTCGATCGATCATGAGTCCCAACACTTGAAAATTTTTTGGACCTGCATCCAAATTCCAAAATGCATGCTCTCGGGACTTTTCAAAATTTTCATGTTCGATCGATCGAATTCCAAATTCGATCGATCCAAGGTTCCAACACGTGTCAACTCTTGAACCCTTAAACTTGTACATTCTTTATCCTCTTCGATCGATCGAAATCTTTCTTCGATCGATCGAAATTTGCATCTCATTAATTTAATTCCCTTTGATTTTTCAAAATTTATTTCAAAAAAAAAAAAAAAATGCCATTAAGAGTGGAGACCTAAGTTCGATCGATCGAACTCCATCTTCGATCGATCGAACTCTGCATATCATTTTTTTAAAAAAATATAACCGAGTTAGATCGATCACTTTGGATCGATCCAACTTCAAAAGGAAACCGAACCCTAGTCTCCCTCTTCTCTCAATCTCATCTCAATCCGGCCAACCTCCATTCCAATCATCTTCCCCATCTCCGGCGAGCCAATTCCGGCAAGGTAGAGCCTTATTTTTACCGCGGCTTCGCACCCTCTCTCTCATCTCATCCCTCTCGGTTTTGAGGTAAACCGCGAGCCATTTCTTGATTTAAAAGTTTAATCGATGCATGATTCATGATTTTCTATATTGATTTATGTTGTATGTGTATTAATCATCCATTTTGAAGCATCAATTTCATGATTATGATATACATATTCACACATGCATTCGGCCGAACCAAAATTGGGGATTTTTGATTTGATTTGGCATTTGGAGAGTGTTTGGGTGTTGAGGATGTGATGTTTGGTGTGTAGATGGGCCCACAAACACGTTTGTGTGGGCCCCGTGCTCTAGATCTCACAGATCTGCGACTTTTCAGATTCGGCATTCACACAGTTCGATCGATCGAACTTGTGCTTCGATCGATTGAAGTAGTGAACTTCATTTCACTACCTTCGATCGATCCAATCTTGTGCACTTTCATGCTTCGATCGATCCAAGTGTTGGATTGATCCAATTCACTTCGATCGATCCAACTTTTGAACATTTTTTCACTTCGATCGATCGAAAATTTTTGGTGATCGATTGAACTCAAAGTTCGATCGATCGAACTTTCAAAGATCACACATACACACTCCATTCATCTCATGTTGTCTTCATGTTATCTTTATATGCACAATGCCTGTGATATTCCACATTGGATGCATTTCATACCTACATTGCTTAGTATGACTCACATTTCATTATTATCATAGATTCATGTCATCCGTATTTTGTCTATCTTAATTGACATACATGTTTCTATTATGCACTTAAATTCTTATATCTGGCACTGACTTACATTGAAATTTTCTTGTCTTTTTGCAGATCATGCCTCCGCGGTACAAGGTACAGCCAGGAGATCTTCGGGGCCACAGCGACCCCGCAGATATATACGGCCCAGGATAGAGATGGTTGCAGAGCCATCTCATGCTCAGGCGGAGCCTGCACAGGCTACTTCTCCTCAGTCCCCATCCCACGAGGCTGAGGAGGGAGCTGACCACATGCCATCTACATCCCAGGCTCCTCCAGCCTTCACACCATCACCTTCTCCTGTGCGCCATCAGGCAGATGCAGCCGTCATGCCATCACCGCAGCCACCTCTACCGGCTCAGCGCCGTGACCAGTTGCTGCCGAGATATGCAGCTATGACCGTGGCTCAGGAGTTATATTTTGATACTGAGTACTTCTCCGAGTCTATCCTGACCCGGTCTGGCTATCAGGATATAATGCAGCGGGGCCTCTCAGCCATCTTTGCCCCAGTCACCGGCCTTGTATACCCGCGACTGGTGCGGCTATTCTTTCAGCATCTCCGGCCCTCGCCACGATCTACCGCAGAGATGATCACTACACTGGACGGCCATGAGATTGTCATCACAGTTGACACTCTGGCCCGTGCCCACACCGGTGTCCACCTGAGCTTGCAAAGACATACCCGAGGCTACATAGGCCTTCATTTTCTGACATGGCTGTCTCCTTGACAGGCCATCATGCCAGTGGTCAGACATTCGCCACCAGGATCTTCTTGCCTGACGACCTCTGGTTCATTGACACAGTTCTTTTCCAGAACATTTACATGGCGGGCCACAAGATCCAGAGGCGTCATGACTACTTGACAGCTCTCTACGCTTTTTACACGGGCTGCTGGGTATCTATCCCAGTCCTCATCTGGAGCGTGATGAGGTTACTGTATGATTCTTTCATTTCCAGGAAGGACCCTAAGCGGTCCAAGGTCCTGTCCTTCGGACACCTCATCAAGCAGATCCTTCTTGACCAGCACTACAGAGTGCCCCCAGATGAGGAGCCCCTTACACGGTCCAGCTTCTATAGGAGGAACGACTGGAATAAGAGCTACAATGCTCTTATTCGGAGTCTTCAGGAGCCAACTGTAGAGGCAGCAGCTGAACTAGAGGAGGAGGAGGCAGCCCAGGCACAGCCGGCACCTCCAGCAGCAGCAGATATCGTAGCGGACGATGCACCAGTCGGTCCGGCTACCGATCGCATGGACATTGACCTGGAGCGACCTGCGGAGGAGTATGCCGATGCTGCAGATGATGCTGATGCCGATGATACCAGTGATCGAGCCGCTACTCAGGAGCGAGTTCGGGAGTCTTCTTCAGAGGCATCTCTACCTGAGTCTCCAGTTCCTACTCCCGGATTCGGAGCATGCTTGCAGACACTAGAGGAGGACGTAGCAGCCATACGAGCCGACATCATTGCCCACCGAGCTGAGTTCACCTCTTTCAGGGCGGATGTCATGGCTTGCTTTGCCGATCTCTCCAGCCGACTCCCTGCACCTGTACCCGCACCCGCACCTGCACCTCCGGCCACTGCAGATCTACACGATCAGGCCTCTTGAGACTCCACTTTCAGTTGTTCTATGCTTTCGTTTCTTTTATTCCGGATCTGTATTATACTGTCACTGTTACTGTATTATACTTTGCGGCCAGTCTGTCGGCTTTATTATTTTATTGATGTACCTGCACTTTATATTCTCTATATATTGCTTTTTGATTATGGATGTCTCTTAGTATCTCATATTTGTATGTTTGACTCCATCAGGTACACCACAGTGACTTCAGTGAGTGAGTGCTGCCTAATTTTTCAGGACCACTCTTACACCTCTCTCTCTATTCTCTATTTATCCCATTTTACACTTGCATGTCCACTGTGCACTGATTATCCTATCTTGTTATCTAATGAGTTTATCCGAGTGCAAACTTTTTAGGACCATAGTTTATCCAAAGTTTGGGGGGGCCATACCACCCACTTTGGATACTTCTATCCCGATCATTCATGTCTAAAGCACTGGTATACTCTTTCCTTTGTTCTCTTCACACATTGAGGACAATGTGTAGTTTAAGTTTGGGGGTATTGGTGTATATTTCAGTGTTACTTTAAAATTCAAATTTTGAGCATTTTTTATGCATTTGAGGGATATTTCTATACTTGGTCCATTTCTAGCTATGATTTTGATCTTTTGAGGACTATATTGCTTAAAATTTAAAAATTGCTTGACTTGAGAGTCCAATACTCCTTGTATGCCTTGAGGATGCCATTTAGGAGTAATTTTTTTCAAAAGATTGATATCTTGCTTGCATTTGTGGTCCACATCATCCTGATTTTGTGATTATTTTGAGATTCATTCTAGGATTCTATACTAGCACCGGCGCACGCTAGCATTCAATTGTGGGGTACATGCTTTGTTGATTATTGAATTGGTTATATCCCAATTGGGCTAGTAGTGCATTGAAAGCTTTCATTCTTGATAAAGGTGGATAACAACCCCTTTTCATTGAGTAGCCGGGATTCTTGCCTCATTAAGCAGTGAACTTCTTATGCCAAAAGGTGGAGGGCCCAAACTCTAGGTTAATAATTGAATTAAAAAAGAAAAAAAAAAAGAAAAAAAAGAAAGAAAGTTGCAAAAGCAATAAAAGTGAGGACTTCTCCTAAAAGGCCAGAAGTGGGAAATGATTAGATGGTTGTTGTCTTGATTTGTAGCCTAGTTGATTTGAGTTTTTAAGTCCGTTGGGGTGTCTTAACACCTAATGCCCTAAAGCCATCTGGTTTGGGAGTCATTGACCTAAAGCTCGCTACATGAATCTTCTAGAAAGCTTAAGAGATCAACACATTGCAAAATATTTCCATCTTTGATCCTCAATAAAAAAAAAAAAAAAAAAAAAAAATAGAGTGAAAAGAATAAGCGCACCTACAAGAATAAAGCTTTAATAAAAGGTCCACTCTTTTATCTTGATCTTCGGTACTAGATTTGTGTGCTAGTTTGAGGGTAAGGATGTGATTACTTCTCTAGTTGGCTAAGATAGCAACACACTTGATGCCGGAATTCTCACATGGATTTTAGACTTGTTTCGATTTTCATGATCATTTTCTTGATGAGTGGAGGACCATACTTGCTTGCTTGATATTGAAATTTTGGGAGATTGCTTGGAAATGGTTGAAAAATTGCATACTTGAGGTAGTTTTCTCTCAAAGCTTGTTTGCAATATTGGTGCCTCTTTCGAAAGAATGAGCTTAATGTTTGTGGGTACCATTTCTGAAAACCCTCACGAGACTTCACTCGTCCACTAGGGGTAACCTAGGGGTTTAAAAGGCTTGTTGTATATGCCAAATGCAATCGTGTTCCTTACGAAAATGGTGTTATCATTTTACTTGCTTTCCAGTTTATACTGTTTAGTTATTATATGTATCACTGTGATGAGCACTGAAAAGTGCGCATTTAAACCCGTTAAACTTAAGCATTCTAGTACCTTTATCTATCTTACTTTGCCGTTTTAGACTTATTACGTGTTATTTATATTTTCAGGCACTAATCCCAAAAGGAATCAAAGTTGTGCAGCTGAAAAGTTCGATCGATCCAACTTAGAGTTCGATCGATCGAACATCTATGATCGATCACAGTACTTCTTGATAGATCCAACCTTGGCCTTTGCTGAAATTCCAAGTTCAATCGATCCAACATCACCTTCGATCGATCGAACCCTATTTTGTCCTATTTAAATGATTGATCTTATCCACAGCTGTACGCCTACCAACCACTTTTGTCCTTTTCCCCATAAATATCTTCGAAATATCTCAGCCTTGTCCTTATCCGGAGGAGTCAGACCAGTTCGATCGATCCAAGATGCAGTTCGATCGATCGAACCCATCTTCGATCGATCCAAGTTAAGGTTCGATTGATTAAACTTCCTCCAGCGAGAAAAAGTTAAAGTCCAGCTCATTTATTCCGTCCTTCACCCAATCATTGGAGAATATGCCTTGCACGACCACAGCTCATCATAGGGTGTATTTGACCTACCTATATAAGGAATATGATACACTTTTTGGAGAGGAGTCTAGAGTCTCTTGTCACACATTGAAAATCATCTTGGTGGCTATTCTTGGAGAGGAGGAAGGAGGGAAGCTAGAGCACCATTAGAGGAGATCTTCCCCAACAAGGAGCAGTCATGGAGTTAGCCCTTGAGGGTTGGATCATCACTACCATGAGTGTCTAGACATCCCCTTGGGGCTAGAGTTAGCCCCAAGCATGCTTTCTATACTCTAATCTTGTGTATTATTGAGAGATTAGTGTTGTATGGTAAATCTTGATATTCATGTATATATAAATTTTGATTATTTCGTGGTTTATATGGTTTAATGCTTCCAATTGACTATTCTATTCTACCCATATGTCTATGTATTCTAGAGTGGGATATTCATGCGCTTATCTCTAGATTTAGTGTTTTTGATGCATGTCTATGTGTATTGATGCTATAGATCTAGAGATTATCAAGATGATATGCTTAATGAATGCTATTTTAGTTCATTTGATGGTTTATGCCTATTCTTGATGGCTTGTGCCTCTCCCCTAGTCTAGATAACTTTATTTTCATGCTAGTAGTGTAGATTTAGTGTAGTGGTAGTATAATGTTAGATGGGAGGACAATCTACTCTTGATGTTTGATGTTCCATGCTTGTGAGTCCAAATGGCATATTCCTCTAATATTGTGTTGTATGTAGATTGTGAGCTTAATGAAGGATTAATGACTAGTTATGATATGTTGTATCTTTCACATGTGTTTAGACAATTTATTCCTCTCCCAATAGATAAATTGTGGCCTCTCACATGATATTTAGATAATGCATGTTTAACTAAGTCATCCTTATGGATTGCTTGGACTATGAGCTTAATGAAAGGTTCAATGACTTGATTTAATATTTTGTTCTCTTCACATGATGTCTAGACAATATATTCCTCTACCAATAGATGTATTGTGGCTTCACACATGTTGATTGAGATAATTTGCACTTGTTGAGTCACCCTTACCAATTTAATGTCTTTTACACACACAACATTGTTGCAACACATTCATTTCCCTCATTAGTCACTTGATTATGGTTTGGAATAGTATTGTTTGGTGGTGATCTCTACACCCCAAGACCTTTCCTTCTTACTTGCTCTTTATCTTATTGCATTTTAATTAATTCTTTTCTAGAAGTAATCAACCAACCTAACTCTCTTTTGCAATCATTTGGTATGCTAGAGTCGAAGTTGAAATTCCAACACGTATAATCCCTTGGGACGATCCCTACTCACTCTTGCTACGTTAGTAGTAGTGTTGGTAGTGGTTTTTTATAAATTTAAATTTGACATAAAAGGCTTTTCTTGAACCACACATTCACTACATTCAGTATGGCGTATTGGAACGGCCGTCGTCAGATTTTGGCGCCGTTGCCGGGGATTAACGGTTTTGTTGGAATTAAACTAGACAATAGTGTTCATTAGATTGCTTCTATTTTTATTTTATTTTCCATTGTGTATTTTTTTCTCTTGATTCTCATTATTATTTGTTCAATTAGGTACTTGACTACAAGGAAGGCGAACTTTGGAACTTAAAGCAATCATTGGAGCTTAAAAGCTAAATTTGGAGTTGAAGTGCTAAAGGACCATTGTGACCAATTCTTGGCTCTCTTGTATTTTAATTGTTTCATTTCTTTGCATGCTTGTGATAGCCCTTGTTAAGGCTCATTTTATTGCTAAATTTTTGTCCAAGTATAGGCCCTTGTTGAGGCCAATTTTTTCTTTCATTTGGGTTTTAATTGTGAATGGAGAAATTGTTTGATCCAAGTTTGGGGGGGAATTACATCCCTTCACCTTATGCTCCTCCATCACATTTTAATCCTTATGAGATTGAGTCCAATTCATTTCGTACATCATCTTATTATGGACTTGATCACTCATTTAATCCTTCTTATAACTATTGCCCTCCACCACCATTTTATGATGAATCAATTCCACCACCTTCTAAGTACTCACCCGGATTTGAAGAAAAAGTGTTAACTTTACTTGATGTGCATATTTCACACATTTCACTTATTAATTCTCATTCTCAAGCTTTAGCCAACTTAGAAGCTCAAGTTGAGCAAATTGCAAGTACTCTTTCTCATCAAGAGGAGGAGGAAGAGGCAAATGAAAAAATGGCAAGAACTTCAATGTATATAGATGAGGATGATGAGGGTTAGGAGAATGAAACAAGTGAGCTAATGCCTAGCACTCTATCTTGTATAGAGGAGGAAGTGGCAAGTGAGTTAGTGGCTAATCCAATAGAACATAACATGATTAATGAGGACTTTCCTTGTTTTGATTATGATTTTATCTATGATATGGCTACTCTAGAGAGTGAGGAGATGTTGACCACACTTGAGGTAGGAGAGAAGGAGGAGGAACTTGTTGAAGAGGGCCTTCTTTCTATTATCTCTAATGACCCTCTTGAGGAATGTCTTTTGGAAATGTATAAAAATTGTGGTTTTGACTTTAAAAGCTCTAAAAATGAAATAAACTCTCTAATGGACTCCTTAGCTTACTTAGAAGGTGAGGAAATGGTAATTTATGAGGAGGAGAAGAGGGATGAAGAGAAGGTGTTTCTTATTAATCCAAATGAGTCTTTGAAAGACAATGCCTCACCAATTATTAATATGGATGATCATTTGAATGTGTTTCAAGAACACAACAAAAAGGCAAGCCTAACCATGATTGATTTTGTTTTCAAGACCGTGGATGAAAGGAACAATATCATCTCTTTTATTTCTTTTCAAGTCATTCTTTTGGAGGATGATTTTATTGTCGTAAGTGGGACATTAAGTGAGAAAAGTGAAAAGAGGGTCAATAAGGATGTTTCATATCCAGTTTTTGATTCATTTGATTAGTAAGTTGACCTAACGTCTTGCTAGAGACGTTAAACACTAGTATTCGTAGAGTTTCACAACTCTATTCCTCCCTCATTTCTATCTTGCATTTTGATTCTTGCAAAGTCTAGATACTGTTTTTGTGGTTCATATAGATTGGAAGGAACTGAGTAAGGGATTGCATGAGCATTCAAGTCATTTTGAGCATTTAGGCATAATTTCGATCGATCCAAGTCTTGGTTCGATCGATCGAACTTTGGTTCGATCGATCCAACTATGGACTCGATCGATCCAGCTCTCATTTTGCACCCAACACTTAGAAAAATTTTGGACCTGCATCCAAACTCCAAAATGCATGCTCTCGGGATCTCCAAATTTTCAAAAGTTCGATCGATCGTAAACCATTTCGATCGATCGAACTACCTTTCGATCGATCCAATATGTGGTTCGATCGATCATGAGTCCCAACACTTAGAAAAATTTTGGACCTGCATCCAAATTCCATAATGCATGCTCTCGGGACTTTTCGAAATTTTTCATGTTCGATCGATCGAATTCCAAGTTCGATCGATCCAAGGTTCCAACATATATCAACTCTTGAACCCTTAAACTTGTACATTCTTTATCCTCTTCGATCGATCGATCGAAATTTGCATCTCATTGATTTAATTTCCTTTGATTTCTCAAACTTCATTTCAAAAAAAAAAAAAAAAAAAAAAAAATCCAAAATTTTAAAAAAATGCCATTAAGAGTGGAGACCAAAATTCGATCGATCGAACTCCATCTTCGATCGATCGAACTCTGCATATCGTATTTTTTAAAATATAACCGAGTTGGATCGATCACTTTGGATCGATCCAACTTCAAAAGGAAATCAAACCCTAGTCTCCCTCTTCTCTCAATTTCATTTCAATCCGGCCAACCTCCATTCCAATCATCTTCCCCATCACCGACAAGCCAATTCCGGCAAGGTAGAGCCTTATTTTCACCGCGGCTTCGCACCCTCTCTCTCATCTCATCCCTCTCGGTTTTGAGGTAAACCGCGAGCCATTTCTTGATTTAAAAGTTTAATCGATGCATGATTCATGATTTTCTATATTGATTTATGTTGTATGTGTATTAATCATCCATTTTGAAGCATCAATTTCATGATTATGATATACATATTCACACATGCATTCGGCCGAACCAAAATTGGGGATTTTTGATTTGATTGGGCATTTGGGGAGTGTTTGGGTGTTGAGGATGGGATGTTTGGTGTGTAGATGGGCCCATAAACACGTTTGTGTGGGCCCCGTGCTTTAGATCTCACAGATCTGCGACTTTTCAGATTCGGCATTCGCACAGTTCGATCGATCGAACTTATGCTTCGATCGATCGAAGTAGTGAACTTCATTTCACTACCTTCGATCGATCCAATCTTGTGCACTTTCATGCTTCGATCGATCCAAGTGTTGGATTGATCCAATTCACTTCGATCGATCCAACTTTTGAACATTTTTCACTTCGATCGATCGAAAATTTCTGTGATCGATCGAACTTAAAGTTCGATCGATCGAACTTTCACAGATCATACATACACACTCCATTCATCTTGTGTCGTCTTCATACTATCTTTATATGCACAATGCCTGTGACATTCCATATTGGATGTATTTCATACCTACATTGCTTAGCATGATACACATATCATCATCATCATAGATTCATGTCATCCGTATTTTGTCTATCTTATTTGACATACATGTTTCTATTATGCACTTAAATTGGCACTGACTTATATTGAAATTTTCTTGTCTTTTTGCAGATCATGCCTCCGCGGTACAAGAGTACAGCCAGGAGATCTTCGGGGCCACAGCGACCCCGCAGACATATACGGCCTAGGATAGAGATGGTTGTAGAGCCATCTCATGCTCAGGCGGAACCAGCACAGGCTACTCCCCCTCAGTCCCCATCCCACGAGGCTGAGGAGGGAGCTGACCACATGCCATCTACATCCCAGGCTCCTCCAGCCTTCACACCATCACCTTCTCCTGTGCGCCATCAGGCAGATGCAGCCGCCATGCCATCACCGCAGCCACCTCTACCGGCTCAGCGCCGTGACCAGTTGCTGCCGAGATATGCAGCTATGACCGTGGCTCAGGAGTCATACTTCGATACTGAGTACTTCTCCGAGTCTATCCTGACCCGGTTTGGCTATCAGGATATCATGCAGTGGGGCCTCTCAGCCATCTTTGCCCCAGTCACCGGCGTTGTATACCTGCGACTGGTGCGGCTATTCTTTCAGCATCTCTGGCCCTCGCCACGATCTACCGCAGAGATGATCACTACACTGGACGGCCACGAGATTGTCATCACAGTTGACACTCTGGCCCGTGCCCACACCGGTGTCCACCTGAGCTTGCAGAGACATACCCGAGGCTGCATAGGCCTTCATTTTCTGACACGGCTGTCTCCTTGACAGGCCATCATGCCAGTGGTCAGACATTCGCCACCAGGACCTTCTTGCCTGACGACCTCTGGTCATTGACACAGTTCTTTTCCAGAACATTTACATGGCGGGCCACAAGATCCAGAGGCGTCATGACTACTTGACAGCTCTTTACGCTTTTTACACGGGCTGCTGGGTATCTATCCCAGTCCTCATCTGGAGCGTGATGAGGTTACTGTATAATTATTTCATTTCCAGGAAGGACCCTAAGCGGTCCAAGGTCCTGCCCTTCGGACACCTCATCACACAGATCCTTCTTGACCAGCGCTACAGAGTGCCCCCAGATGAGGAGCCCCTTGCACGGTCCAGCTTCTATAGGAGGAGCGACTGGAATAAGAGCTACAATGCTTTTATTTGGAGTCTTCAGGAGCCAGCTGTAGAGGCAGCAGCTGACCTAGAGGAGAAGGAGGCAGCCCAGGCACAGCCGGAACCTCCAGCAGCAGCAGATATCGCAGCGGACGACGCACCAGTCGGTCCGGCTACCGATCGCATGGACATTGACCCAGAGCGACCTGCGGAGGAGTATGCTGATGTCGATGATACCAGTGATTGAGCCGCTGCTCAGGAGCGAGTTCAGGAGTCTTCTTTAGAGGAATCTCTGCCTGAGTCTCCAGTTCCCACTCCCGGTTTCGGAGCCCGCTTGCAGACACTGGAGGAGGACGTAGCAGCCATGCGAGCCGACATCACTGCCCATCGAGCTGAGTTCACCTCTTTCAGGGCGGATGTCATGGCTTGCTTTGCCGATCTCTCCAACCGACTCCCTGCACCTGCACCCGCACCCGCACCTGCACCTCCAGCCACTGCAGATCTTCACGATTAGGCCTTCTGAGATTCCACTTCCAGTTGTTCTATACTTTCATTTCTTTTATTCTGGATCTGGATTATACTTTCACTGTTACTGTATTATACTTTGCAGCCAGTCTGTCGGCTTTATTATTTTATTGATGTACCTGCACTTTATATTCTCTATATATTGCTTTTTGATTATGGATGTCTCTTAGTATCTCAAATTTGTATGTTTGACTCCATCAGGTACACCACAGTGACTTCAGTGAGAGAGTGCTGCCTAATTTTTCAGGACCACTCTTACACCTCTCTCTCTATTCTCTATTTATCCCATTTTACACTTGTATGTCCACTGTGCACTGATTATCCTATCTTGTTATCAAATGAGTTTATCCGAGTGCAAACTTTTCAGGACCATAGTTTATCCCAAGTTTGGGGGGGCCATGCCACCCACTTTGGATACTTCTATCCCGATCATTCATGTCTAAAGCACTGGTGTACTCTTTCCTTTGTTCTCTTCACACATTGAGGATAATGTGCAGTTTAAGTTTGGGGGTATTGGTGTATATTTCAATGTTACTTTAAAATTCAAATTTTGAGCATGTCTTGTGTATTTGAGGGATATTTCTATACTTGGTCCATTTCTAGCTATGATTTTGATCTTTTGAGGACTATATTGCTTAAAATTTAAAAATTGCTTGACTTAAGAGTCCAATACTCCTTGTATGCCTTGAGGATGCCATTTAGGAGTAATTTTTTCAAAAGATTGATATCTTGCTTGCAGTTGTGGTCCACATCATCCTGATTTTGTGATTGTTTTGAGATTCATTCTAGGATTCTACACTAGCACCGGCGCACGCTAGCACTCAATTGTGGGGTACATGCTTTATTGATTATTGAATCGGTTATATCCCAATTGGGCTAGTAGTGCATTGAAAGCTTTCATTCTTGATAAAGGTGGATAACAACCCCTTTTCATTGAGTAGCCGGGATTCTTGCCTCATTAAGCAGTGAATTTGTCGCGCCGAAAGGTAGAGGGCCCAAACTCTAGGTTAATAATTGATTAAAAAAAAAAATGAAAAAAAAGAAAGAAAGTTGCAAAAGCAATAAAAGTGAGGACTTCTCCCAAAAGGCGAGAAGTGGGAAATGATTAGAGTTGTTGTCTTGATTTGTAGCCTAGTTGATTTGAGTTTGTAAGTCCGTAGGGGTGTCTTAACACCTAATGCCCTAAAGCCATCTGGTTTGGGAGTCATTGACCTAAAGCTCGCTACATGAATCTTCTAGAAAGCTTAAGAGATCAACACATTGCACAATACTTCCATCTTTGATCCTCGATAAAAAAAAAAAAAAATAGAGTGAAAAGAATAAGCGCACCTAGAACATTAAAGCTTTAATAAAAGGTCCACTCTCTTATCTTGATGATCGGTACTAGATTTGTGTGCTAGTTTGAGGGTAAGGATGTGATTACTTCTCTAGTTAGCTAAGATAGCAACACACTTGATGCCGGACCTCTCACATGGATTCTAGACTTGTTTCGATTTTCATGATCATTTTCTTGATGTGTGGAGGACCATGCTTGCTTGCTTGATATTGAAATTTTGGGAGATTGCTTAGAAATGGTTGAAAAATTGCATACTTGAGGTAGTTTTCTCCCAATGCTTGTTTGCAATATTGGTGCCTCTTTTGAAAGAATGAGCTTAATGTTTGTGGGTACCATTTCTGGAAACCCTCAAGAGACTTTACTCGTCCACTTGGGGTAACCTAGGGGTTTAAAAGGCTTGTTGCATATGCTAAATGCAATCGTGTTCCCTACGATAGTGGCGCTATCATTTTACTTACTTTCCAGTTTATACTTGTTTAGTTGTTCATTTCATTCCTTTACTTCTTAGTTCATTGCTAGGGACTAGCAATATTTAAGTTTGGGGGTGTGATGAGCACTGAAAAGTGCGCATTTAAACCCGTTAAGCTTAAGCATTTTAGTACCTTTATCTATCTTACTTTGCCGTTTTAGACTTATTACGTGTTATTTATATTTTCAGGCACTAATCCCAAAATTGAGCTAACTCAGGCAAATAAGAGCTTAATTGAAGCAATCCTGAGATAAACCAAAGGAGGGAGCAAAGTGGAGAAAGAAAGGACAAAAAGGAATCAAAGTTGTGCAGCTGAAAAGTTCGATCGATCCAACTTAGAGTTCGATCGATCAAACATCTATGATCGATCACAGTACTTCTCGATAGATCCAACCTTGGCCTTTGCTGAAATTGCAAGTTCGATCGATCCAACATCACCTTCGATCGATCGAACCCTATTTTGTCCTATTCAAATGATTGATCTTATTCACAGCTATACGCCTACCAACCACTTTTGTCCTTTTCCCCATAAATATCTTCGAAATATGTGTGGTTCAAGAAAAGCCTTTTATGTCAAATTTAAATTTATAAAAACCACTACCAACACTACTACTAACGTAGCAAGAGTGAGTAGGGATCGTCCCAAGGGATTATACGTGTTGGAATTTCAATTTCAACTCTAGTGTACCAAATGATTGCAAAAGAGAATTGGGTTGGTTGATTACTTCTAGAAAAGAATTAATTAAAATGCATTAAGATAAAGAGTAAGTAAGAAGGAAAGGTCTTGGGGTGTAGAGATCACCACCAAACAATACTATTCCAAACCATAATCAAGTGACTAATGAGGGAAATGAATGTGTTACAACAATGTTGTGTGTGTAAAAGACATTCAATTGGTAAGGGTGACTCAACAAGTGCAAATTGTCTCAATCAACATGTGTGAGGCCACAATACATCTATTGGTAGAGGAATATATTGTCTAGACATCATGTGAAGAGAACAAAATATCAAATCAAGTCATTGAACCTTTCATTAAGCTTATAGTCTAAGCAATCCATAAGGATGACTTAGTTAAACATGCATTATCTAAACATCATGTGAGAGGCCACAATTTATCTATTGGGAGAGGAATAAATTGTCTAAACACATGTGAAAGATACAACATATCATAACTAGTCATTAATCCTTCATTAAGCTCACAATCCACATGCAACACAATATCGAACTGCATCTTGGATCGATCGAAGTGGTCTGACTCCTCCGGATAAGGACAAGGCTGAGATATTTTGAAGATATTTATGGGGAAAAGGATAAAAGTGGTTGGTAGGCGTACAGCTATGGATAAGATCAATCATTTGAATAGGACAAAATAGGGTTCGAACGATCGAAGGTGATGTTGGATCGATCGAACTTGGAATTTCAGCAAAGGCCATGGTTGGATCTATCGAGAAGTACTGTGATCGATCATAGATGTTTGATCGATCGAACTCTAAGTTGGATTGATTGAACTTTTCAGCTGCACAACTTTGATTCCTTTTTGCTCCTTTCTTTCTCCACTTTGCTCCCTCCTTTGGTTTATCTTAGGATTGCTTCAATTAAGCTCTTATTTGGCTGAGTTAGCTCAATTTTGGGATTAGTGCCTGAAAATATAAATAACACGTAATAAGTCTAAAACGACAAAGTAAGATAGATAAAGGTACTAGAATGCTTAAGCTTAACGGGTTTAAATGCGCACTTTTCAGTGCTCATCACACTCCCAAACTTAAATATTACTAGTCCCTAGCAATGAACTAAGAAGTAAAGGAATGAAATAAACAACTAAACAAGTATAAACTGGAAAGCAAGTAAAATGATAGCACCATTTTCGTAGGGAACACGATTGCATTTAGCATATGCAACAAGCCTTTTAAACCCCTAGGTTACCCCTAGTGGACGAGTGAAGTCTCGTGAGGGTTTCCAGAAATGGTACCCACAAACATTAAGCTCATTCTTTCAAAAGAGGCACCAATATTGCTAATAAGCATTGGGAGAAAACTACCTCAAGTATGCAATTTTTCAACCATTTCCAAGCAATCTCCCAAAATTTCAATATCAAGCAAGCAAGTATGGTCCTCCACTCATCAAGAAAATGATCATGAAAATTGAAACAAGTCTAGAATCCATGTGTGAGGTCCGGCATCAAGTGTGTAGCTATCTTAGCCAACTAGAGAAGTAATCACATCCTTACCCTCAAACTAGCACACAAATCTAGTACCGATCATCAAGATAAGAGAGTGGACCTTTTATTAAAGCTTTATTCTTCTAGGTGCGCTTATTCTTTTCACTTTATTTTTTTTTTCTTTTTATTTATTTATTGAGGATTAAAGATGGAAATATTGTGCAATGTGTTGATCTTTTAAGCTTTCTAGAAGATTCATGTAGCGAGCTTTAGGTCAATGACTCCCAAACCAGATGGCTTTAGGGCATTAGGTGTTAAGACACCCCAACGGACTTACAAACTCAAATCAACTAGGCTACAAATTAAGACAACAACCATCTAATCATTTCCCACTTCTCGCCTTTTGGGAGAAGTCCTCACTTTTATTGCTTTTGCAACTTTCTTTCTTTTTTTTCATTTTTTTTTTAATCAATTATTAACCTAGAGTTTGGGCCCTCTACCTTTTGGCGCGAGAAGTTCACTGCTTAATGAGGCAAGAATCCCAGCTACTCAATGAAAAGGGGTTGTTATCCACCTTTGTCAAGAATGAAAGCTTTCAATGCACTACTAGCCCAATTGGGATATAACCAATTCAATAATCAACAAAGCATGTACCCGACAATTGAATGCTAGCGTGCGCCGGTGCTAGTGTAGAATCCTAGAATGAATCTCAAAACAATCACAAAATTAGGATGATCTGGACCACAAGTGCAAGCAAGATATCAATCTTTTGAAAAATTTACTCCTAAATGGCATCCTCAAGGCATACAAGGAGTATTGGACTCTCAAGTCAAGCAATTTTTAAATTTTAAGCAATATAGTCCTCAAAAGATCAAAATCATAGCTAACATCAATCTCAAATCTCAATCATGCATTTAAAGCTCAAATCTTAAGTAGAATGCCACAAGACACCTTACCCCCAAACTTGAACCGCACATTGTCCTCAATGTGCAATGAGAACAATGGAAAAAAAGTGGAAAGAGTATACCGTGGTGGTGTAGACATGAAGGTCGGTCATGATCCTATTTGAAAGACGTTTCCCCCAAACTTGGAATCAACAACCTACTTGAATAACCACGCTAGCAAACTCACATCAAATATCAAATGGGATAAGAATAATCAAATCAAGTATTCTAAGGCAATGCAACATATGATGCAAGAGAGATATAAGATCAAGCCCTAACTAAAGCATAAAGTATGCATGACTACACATAAGGGTACAATGATGAATCTTTTTATATTTTTCATTTAATGAAAGCAAGTATATACAAAATGCAAGAAAAATAAAGAATAAAATGCATGAACAAAATATAAAAAGAAAATTAAATAAGGCAAAATGTAATGAAAGAATATGTTCAATGTAAGAAATGAAAAACAATATGTGCAATGCAAGAAATGAAAAGGAACATGTACAATGCAAAAAAAATAGAAAGAATATGTACAATGCAAGTATATACAAAATTTTCTTACTTTTTGTTTTTTATTTTTTTATTATTTTTTTTTTGTTTAATATATATGTTAAAACATGCAAAGAAAAATGAAAAATGTAAGAAATATGCAAAATGGGTGCTAAGTTTAGCGTCTCTAGCAAGACGGAATGCTTCTTTGAAAAATCGTCTCATTTTTTTTATTTTTTTATTTTTTTAGACAAAACAAATATGTACACAAATAAAAATAAAAAGGCAAGTAAATAAAAATGTAAGAAAATAAGGAATGCAAAGTTTTTTTTTTTTTTTTTTTGATAAGTTAGAAGAATTAAAAATTAAAGTTAAACAAAATATTTTTGGATTTTTGGAAATAAGATAAAAGGAAATAAAATAAAATAAAAGAAAAATGTTTTTGGGATTTGATTTTTTTTTTTTTAATTTTAAATATTTGAAATAAAAATAAAAATAAAGCTTAGAAATAAAAGTAAAAATGAAAATAAAATAAAAATCTTTTTGGAATTTTTGAAAATAAAGTAAAATTAACAAAAATATTTTTGTGTTTTTCACAAATTTTCGAAAACTTTTTTTTTTTTTTTTAGTTAAGAGAGAGAGGTAACTAAATGAAATAAAATAAAATAATAAAAAAATAAAATAAAATAAAAATAGAAATAGGAAAAAGTCAAAAAGTGAAAGGGTCAAAGGGGCAAAGTTGTGATCGATCGAAGATGAAGTTCGATCCATCGAACATAGCTGTGATCGATCCGAGATGAAATTCGATCGATCGAACATGTAAAATTTTGGAGATCCCGAGAGCATGAATTTTGGAATTTTGGGACTCATGTGGAGTTCGATCGATCGAATCCATAGTTGGATCGATCGAAGAATAATTCGATCGATCGAAGGTGCTCTTGTGATCGATCGAACTGGCACCAAATGCCTAATTTTGAACTGAAAGTGCAGAAAATCCTATGCTAAGCCCCAATGATGGTAACAAGAATGAAAATTTGAAAAATAGATGGAAGAATGTACACAAGAATGAAAAATAAAAAGAAATAAGGGAGGAATAGAGTTGTGAAACTCTACGAATACTAGTGTTTAACGTCTCTAGTAAGACGTTAGGTCAACTCACTAATCAAATGAATCAAAAATTGGATATGAAACATCCTTATTGACCCTCTTTTCACTTTTCTCATTTAATGTCCCACTTATGACAATAAAATCATCCTCCAAAAGAATGACTTGAAAAGAAATAAAAGAGATGATATTGTTCCTTTCATCCACGGTCTTGAAAACAAAATCAATCATGGTTAGGCTTGCCTCTTTGTTGTGTTCTTGAAACACATTCAAATGATCATTCACTTTGATAATCGGTGAGGCATTGTCTTTCAAAGACTCATTTGGATTAATAAGAAACACGCTCTCTTCATCCCTCTTCTCCTCCTCATAGATTACCATTTCCTCACCTTCTAAGTAAGCTAAGGAGTCCTTTAGAGAGTTTATTTCATTTTTAGAGCTTTTAAAGTCAAAACCACAACTTTTATATATTTCCAAAAGACACTCCTCAAAAGGGTCATTAAAGATAATAGAAGGAAGGCCCTCTTCAACAAGTTCCTCCTCCTTCTCTCCTACCTCAAGTGTGGTCAACATCTCCTTACTCTCTAGAGTAGCCATGTCCGAGATAAAATCATAATCAAAACAAGGAAAGTCCTCATTAATCATGTTATGTTTTATTGGATTAGCCACTAACTCACTTGCCACTTCCTCCTCTATACAAGATAAAGTGCTAGGCATTAGCTCACTTGTTTCATTCTCCTCACTCTCATCATCCTCATCTATATACATTGAAGTTCTTGCCATTTTTTCATTTGCCTCTTCTTCCTCCTCTTGATGAGAAAGAGTACTTGCAATTTGCTCAACTTGAGCTTCTAAGTTGGCTAAAGTTTGAGAATGAGAATTAATAAGTGAAGTGTGTGAAATATGCACATCAAGTAAAGCTAACACTTTTTCTTCAAATTCGGGTGAGTACTTAGAAGGTGGTGGAATTGATTCATCATAAAATGGTGGGGGAGGGTAATAGTCACAAGAAGGATTAAATGAGTGATCAAGTCTATAATAAGATGATGCATGAAATGAATTGGACTCAATCTCATAAGGATTAAAATGTGATGGAGGAGCATAAGGTGAAGGGATGTAATTCACCCCAAAACTTGGATCAAACAATTCCTCCATTCACAATTAAAACCTAAATGCAAGAAAAAATTGGCCTCAACAAGGGCCTATGCTTGGACAAAAATTTAGCAATAAAATGAGCCTCAACAAGGGCTATCACAAGCATACAAAGAAGTGAAACAATTAAAATACAAGAGTCTAAGAATTGCTCACAATGGTCCTTTAGCACTTCAACTTCAAATTTAGCTTTTAAGCTCCAATGATTGCTTTAAGTTCCAAAGTTCGCCTTTTTTGTAGTCAAGTACTTCTAGTTGATTTGAGTTTGTAAGTCCGTAGGGGTGTCTTAACACCTAATGCCCTAAAGCCATCTGGTTTGGGAGTCATTGACCTAAAGCTCGCTACATGAATCTTTTAGAAAGCTTAAGAGATCAACATATTGCACAATACTTCCATCTTTGATCCTCGATAAAAAAAAATAAAAAAAAAAATAGAGTGAAAAGAATAAGCGCACCTAGAACATTAATGCTTTAATAAAAGGTCCACTCTCTTATCTTGATGATCGGTACTAGATTTGTGTACTAGTTTGAGGGTAAGGATGTGATTACTTCTCTAGTTGGCTAAGATAGCAACACACTTGATGCCGGACCTCTCACATAGATTCTAGACTTGTTTCGATTTTCATGATCATTTTCTTGATGTGTGGAGGACCATGCTTGCTTGTTTAATGTTGAGATTTTGTGAGATTGCTTGGAAATGGTTGAAAAATTGCATACTTGAGGTAGTTTTCTCCCAATGCTTATTTGTAATATTGGTGCCTCTTTTGAAAGAATGAGCTTAATGTTTGTGGGTACCATTTCTGGAAACCCTCACGAGACTTCACTCGTCCACTAGGGGTAACCTAGGGGTTTAAAAGGCTTGTTGCATATGCTAAATGCAATCGTGTTCCCTACGAAAGTGGCGCTATCATTTTATTGCTTTCTAATTCATAGTTGTTTAGTTGTTCATTTCATTCCTTACTTTGTAGTTCATTGCTAGGGACTAGCAATATTTAAGTTTGGGGGTGTGATGAGAGCTGAAAAGTACACATTTATACCCCTTAAGCTTTAGAATTCTAGGACCTTTATCTATCTTACTTTGCCGTTTTAGACTTATTACGTGTTATTTATATTTTCAAGCATTAATCCCAAAATTGAGCTAACTCAGCCAAATAAGAGCTTAATTGAAGCAATCCTGAGATAAACCAAAGGAGGGAGCAAAGTGGAGAAAGAAAGGAGCAAAAATGAATCAAAGTTATGCAGCTGAAAAGTTCGATCGATCCAACTTAGAGTTCGATCGATCGAACATCTATGATCGATCACAGTACTTCTCGATAGATCCAACCTTGGCCTTTGCTGAAATTGCAAGTTCGATCGATCCAACATCACCTTCGATCGATCAAACCCTATTTTGTCCTATTCAAATGATTGATCTTATCCACAGCAATACGCCTACCAACCACTTTTGTCCTTTTCCCCATAAATATCTTCGAAATATCTCAGCCTTGTCCTTATCCGGAGGAGTCAGACCACTTCGATCGATCCAAGATGCAGTTCGATCAATCGAACCCATCTTCGATCGATCCAAGTTAAGGTTCGATCTATCGAACTTCCTCCAGCGAGAAAAAGTTAAAGTCCAGCTCATTTATTCCGTCCTTCACCCAATCATTGGAGAATATGCCTTGCACGACCACAGCTCATCATAGGGTGTATTTGACCTACCTATATAGGGAATATGATACACTTTTTGGAGGAGAGTCTAGAGTCTCTTGTCACACATTGAAAATCATCTTGGAGGCTATTCTTGGAGAGGAAGAAGGGAGGAAGCTAGAGCAACCATTGGAGGAGATCTTCACCAACAAGGAGCAGCCATGGAGTTAGCCCTTGAGGGTTGGATCATCACTACCATGAGTGGCTAGACATCTTCTTGGGGCTAGAGTTAGCCCCAAGCATGCTTTCTATACTCTAATCTTGTGTATTATTGAGGGATTAGTGTTGTATGATACATCTTGATATTCATGTATATTAAAATCTTGATTATTTCATGGTTTGTATGGTTTAATGCTTCCAATTGACTATTCTATGCTACCCATATGTCTATGTATGCTAAAGTAGGATATTCATGTGCTTATCTCTAGATTTAGTGTTTTTGATGCATGTCTATGTGTATTGATGCTATAGATCTAGAGATTATCAAGATGATATGCTTAATGAATGCTATTTTGGTTCATTTGATGGTTTATGCCTATTCTTGATGGTTTGTGCCTCCCCTAGTCTAGATAGCTTTATTTTCATGCTAGTAGTGTAGATTTAGTGTAGTGGTAGTATAATGTTAGATGGGAGGACAATCTACTCTTGATGTTTGATATTCCATGCTTGTGAGTCCAAATGGCTTATTCCTCTAATATTGTGTTGCATGTGGATTGTGAGCTTAATGAAGGATTAATGACTTGTTTTGATCTATTGTGCTATCCCCATGTTGTCTAGACAATATATGCTCTATTGCTTAGATATATTGTGCTCTTCACATGATGTGTAGACAATACTTGCTTGATTTGTCATCCTTGCTAATTGAATCAACCTAATGCACACACACCCTTATCATATTGCAACACATCCATTACCCTCAATTGATCACTTGTTAGTAGTATAGAAAAGTATTGCTTGGTGGTGATCTCTACACCCCAAGACCCCTCTCTCTCTTATTTACCTCATATTATTTTATTTAGTTGAATTCAATTTAGCTTAATCAACTAACCAACCAATTGTGTGATCACTCGACCTACTAACCCTAATTACCATAGTTCACAATTCGATACACCATCAAATCCCTTGGGACGATCCCTACTCACCCTATCTATATTTTATATAGAGAAAGGTAGTAGTGGCTTTTTATAAATGTAAAACTTGGCCACCTCCTAAACACACACAACTCTCAAGCTTTGTTGGTTGTGGCGACTCCATCAAGGAAACCAACAACAAGTTTTTGGCGCCGTTGCCGGGGATTAACGGTTTTGTTGGAATAAAACTAGACAGTAGTGTTCATTAGATTGCTTCTATTTTTATTTTATTTTGCATTGTATATTCTTTTCTCTTGATTCTCATTATTATTTATTTAATTAGGTAC
Source organism: Cornus florida (assembly GCF_030987335.1). NCBI lineage: Eukaryota > Viridiplantae > Streptophyta > Magnoliopsida > Cornales > Cornaceae > Cornus > Cornus florida. The sequence continues at coordinate 69,712,237 of NW_026775579.1, read as the reverse complement.
TTGACTACAAGGAAGGCGAACTTTGGAACTTAAAGCAATCATTGGAGCTTAAAAGCTAAATTTGGAGTTGAAGTGCTAAAGGACCATTGTGACCAATTCATGGCTCTCTTGTATTTTAATTGTTTGACTTCTTTGTATGCTTGTGATAGCCCTTGTTGAGGCTCATTTTATTGCTAAATTTTTGTCCAAGCATAGGCCCTTGTTAAGGCCAATTTTTTCTTGCATTTGGGTTTTAATTGTGAATGGAGGAATTGTTTGATCCAAGTTTGGGGGGGAATTACATCTCTTCACCTTATGCTCCTCCATCACATTTTAATCCTTATGAGATTGAGTCCAATTCATTTCATACATCATCTTATTATGGACTTGATCACTCATTTAATCCTTCTTGTGACTATTACCCTCCCCCACCATTTTATGATGAATCAATTCCACCACCTTTTAAGTACTCACCCGAATTTGAAGAAAAAGTGTTAGCTTTGTTTGATGTGCATATTTCACACACTTCACTTATTAATTCTCATTCTCAAGCTTTAGCCAACTTAGAAGCTCAAGTTGAGCAAATTGCAAGTACTCTTTCTCATCAAGAGGAGGAGGAAGAGGCAAATGAAAAAATGGCAAGAACTTCAATGTATATAGATGAGGATGATGAGAGTGAGGAGAATGAAACAAGTGAGCTAATGCCTAGCACTCTATCTTGTATAGAGGAGGAAGTGGCAAGTGAGTCAGTGGCTAATCCAATAGAACATAACATGATTAATGAGGACTTTCCTTGTTTTGATTATGATTTTATCTATGATATGGCTACTCTAGAGAGTAAGGAGATGTTGACCACACTTGAGGTAGGAGAGAAGGAGGAGGAACTTGTTGAGAGGGCCTTCCTTCTATTATCTCTAATGACCCTCTTGAGGAGTGTCTTTTGGAAATGTATAAAAATTGTGGTTTTGACTTTAAAAGCTCTAAAAATGAAATAAACTCTCTAATGGACTCCTTAGCTTACTTAGAAGGTGAGAAAATGGTAATTTATGAGGAGGAGAAGAGGGATGAAGAGAAGGTGTTTCTTATTAATCCAAATGAGTCTTTGAAAGACAATGCCTCACCAATTATCAATGTGGATGATCATTTGAATGTGTTTCAAGAACACAACAAAGAGGCAAGCCTAACCATGATTGATTTTGTTTTCAAGACCGTGGATGAAAGGAACAATATCATCTCTTTTATTTCTTTTCAAGTCATTCTTTTGGAGGATGATTTTATTGTCGTAAGTGGGACATTAAATGAGAAAAGTGAAAAGAGGGTCAATAAGGATGTTTCATATCCAGTTTTTGATTCATTTGATTAGTAAGTTGACCTAACGTCTTGCTAGTGACGTTAAACATTAGTATCCGTAGAGTTTCACAACTCTATTCCTCCCTCATTTCTATCTTGCATTTTGATTCTTGCGAAGTCTAGAATACTGTTTTTGTGGTTCATATACATTGGAAGGAACTGAGTAAGGGATTGCATGAGCATTCAAGTCATTTTAAGCATTTATGCATAATTTTGATCGATCCAAGTTTTGGTTCGATCGATCGAACATTGGCTCGATCGATCCAACTATGGACTCGATCGATCCAGCTCTCATTTTGCACCCAACACTTAGAAAAATTTTGGACCTGCATCCAAACTCCAAAATGCATGCTCTCGGGATCTCCAAATTTTCAAAAGTTCGATCGATCGTAAACCATTTCAATCGATCGAACTACCTTCCGATCGATCCAATATGTGGTTCGATCGATCATGAGTCCCAACACTTAGAAAAATTTTGGACCTGCATCCAAATTCCAAAATGCATGCTCTCGGGACTTTTCAAAATTTTTCATGTTCGATCGATCGAATTCCAAGTTCGATCGATCCAAGGTTCCAACACATATCAACTCTTGAACCCTTAAACTTGTACATTCTTTATCCTCTTCGATTGATCGAAATCTTTCTTCGATCGATCGAAATTTGCATCTCATTAATTTAATTCCCTTTGATTTTTCAAAATTTATTCTAAAAAAAAAAAAAAATGCCATTAAGAGTGGAGACCTAAGTTCGATCGATCGAACTCCATCTTTGATCGATCAAACTCTGCATATCGTGTTTTTAAAAATATAACTGAGTTGGATCGATCACTTTGGATCAATCCAACTTCAAAAGGAAACCAAACCCTAGTCTCCCTCTTCTCTCAATCTCATTTCAAATAGAGAATAGAGAGAGAGGTGTAAGAGTGGTCCTGAAAAATTAGGCAGCAGTCTCTCACTGAAGTCACTGTGGTGTACCTGATGGATTCAAACATACAAATATGAGATACTAAGAGACATCCATAATCAAAAAGCAATATATAGAGAATATAAAGTGCAGGTACATCAATAAAATAATAAAGCCGACAGACCGGCCGCAAAGTATAATACAGTAACAGTGACAGTATAATACAGATCTAGAATAAAAGAAATGAAAGCATAGAACAACTGGAAGTGGAGTCTCAGGAGGTCTGATCGTGAAGGTCTGCAGTGACTGGAGGTGCAGGTGCGGGTACAGGTGCAAGGAGTCGGCTGGAGAGATCGGCAAAGCAAGCCATAACATCCGCCCTGAAAGAGGTGAACTCAGCTCGGTGGGCAGTGATGTCGGCTTGCATGGCTGCTACATCCTCCTCCAGTGTCTGCAAGCGTGCTCCGAATCCGGGAGTGGGAACTGGAGACTCAGGCAGAGATGCCTCTGAAGAAGACTCCCGAACTCGCTCCTGAGAAGCGGCTCGATCACTGGTATCATCGGCATCAGCATACTCCTCCGCAGGTCGCTCTGGGTCAATGTCCATGCAATCGGTAGCCGGACCGACTGGTGCATCGTCCGCTGCGATATCTGCTGCTGCTGGAGGTGCCGGCTGTGCCTGGGCTGCCTCCTCCTCCTCTAGTTCAGCTGCTGCCTCTACAGCTGGCTCCTGAAGACTCCGAATAAGAGCATTGTAACTCTTATTCCAGTCGCTCCTCCTATAGATGCTGGACTGTGAAAGGGGCTCCTTATCTGGGGGCACTCTGTAGCGCTGGTCAAGAAGGATCTGCGTGATGAGGTGTCCGAAGGGCAGGACCTTGGACCGCTTAGGCTCCTTCCTAGAAATGAAAGAATCATACAGCAACCTCATCACGCTCCAGATGAGGACTGGGATAAATACCCAGCAGCCCGTGTAAAAAGCGTAAAGAGCTGTCAAGTATTCATGACGCCTCTGGATCTTGTGGCCTGCCATGTAAATGTTCTGGAAAAGAACTGTGTCAATGAACTAGAGGTCGTTAGGCAAGAAGGTCCTGGTGGCGAATGTCTGACCACCGGCATGATGGCCTGTCAAGGAGACAGCCATGTCAGAAAATGAAGGCCTATGCAGCCTCGGGTATGTCTCTGCAAGCTCAGGTGGACACCGGTGTGGGCACCGGCAAGCACGGGCCAGAGTGTCAACTGTGATGACAATCTCGTGGCCGTCCAGTGTAGTGATCATCTCTGCGGTAGATCGTGGCGAGGGCCGGAGATGCTGAAAAAATAGCCGCACCAGTCGCGGGTATACAAGGCCGGTGACTGGGGCAAAGATGGCTGAGAGGCCCCGCTGCATGATATCCTGATAGCCAGACCGGGTCAGGATAGACTCGGAGAAGTACTCAGTATCGAAGTATGACTCTTGAGCCATGGTCATAGCTGCATATCTCGGCAGCAACTGGTCACGGCGCTGAGCCGGTAGAGGTGGCTGCGGTGATGGCATGGCGGCTGCATCTACCTGATGATGCACAGGAGAAGGTGATGGTGTGAAGGCTGGAGGAGCCTGGGATGTAGATGGCATGTGGTCAGCTCCCTCCTCAGCCTCGTGGGATGGGGACTGAGGGGGAATAGCCTGTGCGGGCTCCGCCTGAGCATGAGATGGCTCTTCAACCATCTCCATCCTGGGCCGTATATGTCTGCCGGGTCGCTGTGGCCCCGAAGATCTCCTGGCTGTACTCTTGTACCGTGGAGGCATGATCTGCAAAAAGACAAGAAAATTTCAATATAAGTCAGTGCCAGATATATAAGAATTTAAGTGCATAATAGAAACATGTATGTCAAATAAGATAGACAAAATACGAATGACATGAATCTATGATGATGATGATATGTGAATCATGCTAAGCAATGTAGGTATGAAATGCATCCAATGTGGAATATCACAGGCATTGTGCATATAAAGATAGCATGAAGACGACACAAGATGAATGGAGTGTGTATGTATGATCTGTGAAAGTTCGATCGATCACCGAAAATTTTCGATCGATCGAAGTGAAAAATGTTCAAAAGTTGGATCGATCGAAGTGAATTGGATCAATCCAACACTTGGATCGATCGAAGCATGAAAGTGCACAAGATTGGATTGATCGAAGGTAGTGAAATGAAGTTCACTACTTCGATCGATTGAAGAACAAGTTCGATCGATCGAACTGTGCGAATGCCGAATCTTAAAAGTCGCAGATCTGTGAGATCTAGAGCACGGGGCCCACATAAACGTGTTTGTGGGCCCATCTACACACCAAACATCCAATCCTTAACACCCAAACACTCCCCAAACTCCATTGTATATTCTTTAATTTTCAAAATGAGAGTTGGATCGATCGAGTCCATAGTTGGATCGATCGAACCAAAGTTCGATCGATCGAACCAAAACTTGGATCGATCAAAATTATGCCTAAATGCTCAAAATGACTTGAATGCTCATGCATTCCCTTACTTAGTTCCTTCCAATGTATATGAACCACAAAAACAGTATCTAGACTTCGCAAGAATCAAAATGCAAGATAGAAATGAGGAAGGAATAGAGTTATGAAACTCTATGAATACTAGTGTTTAACGTCTCTAGCAAGACGTTAGGTCAACTTACTAATCAAATGAATCAAAAACTAGATATGAAACATCCTTATTGACCCTCTTTTCACTTTTCTCATTTAATGTCCCACTTATGACAATAAAATCATCCTCCAAAAGAAATAAAAGAGATGATATTGTTCCTTTCATTCATGGTCTTGAAAACAAAATCAATCATGGTTAGGCTTGCCTCTTTGTTGTGTTCTTGAAACACATTCAAATGATCATCCATATTAATAATTGGTGAGGCATTGTCTTTCAAAGACTCATTTGGATTAATAAGAAACACCTTCTCTTCATCCCTCTTCTCCTCCTCATAAATTACCATTTCCTCACCTTCTAAGTAAGCTAAGGAGTCCATTAGAGAGTTTATTTCATTTTTAGGGCTTTTAAAGTCAAAACCACAATTTTTATACATTTCCAAAAGACATTCCTCAAGAGGGTCATTAGAGATAATAGAAAAAAGGCCCTCTTCAACAAGTTCCTCCTCCTTCTCTCCTACCTCAAGTGTGGTCAACATCTCCTCACTCTCTAGAGTAGCCATATCATAGATAAAATCATAATCAAAACAAGGAAAGTCCTCATTAATCATGTTATCTTCTATTGGATTAGCCACTAACTCAATTGCCACTTCCTCCTGTATACAAGATAGAGTGCTAGGCATTAGCTCACTTGTTTCATTCTCCTCACTCTCATCATCCTCATCTATATACATTGAAGTTTTTGCCATTTTTTCATTTGCCTCTTCCTCCTCCTCTTGATGAGAAAGAGTACTTGCAATTTGCTCAACTTGAGCTTCTAAGTTGGCTAAAGCTTGAGAATGAGAATTAATAAGTGAAGTGTGTGAAATATGCATATCAAGTAAAGCTAACACTTTTTCTTCAAATCCGGGTGAGTACTTAGAAGGTGGTGGAATTGATTTATCATAAAATGGTGGTGGAGGGCAATAGTCATAAGAAGGATTAAATGAGTGATCAAGTCCATAATAAGATGATGTATGAAATGAATTGGACTCAATCTCATAAGGATTAAAATGTGATGGAGGAGCATAAGGTGAAGGGATGTAATTCCCCCCCAAACTTGGATCAAACAATTTCTCCATTCACAATTAAAACCCAAATGCAAGAAAAAATTGGCCTCAACAAGGGCCTATGCTTGGACAAAAATTTAGCAATAAAATGAGCCTCAACAAGGGCTATCACAAGCATGCAAAGAAATGAAACAATTAAAATACAAGAGAGCCAAGAATTGGTCACAATGGTCCTTTAGCACTTCAACTCCAAATTTAGCTTTTAAGCTCCAATGATTGCTTTAAGTTCCAAAGTTTGCCTTCTTTGTAGTCAAGTACCTAATTGAACAAATAATAATAAGAATCAAGAAAAAAGAATATAAAATGGAAAATAAAATAAAGATAGAAGCAATCTAATGAACACTATTGTCTAGTTTAATTCCAACAAAACCGTTAATCCCCGGCAACGGCGCCAAAAACTTGTTGTTGGTTTCCTTGATGGAGTCGCCACAACCAACAAAGCTTGAAAGTTGTGTGTGAATATAGGAGGTGGCCAAGTTTTACATTTATAGAAAGCCACTACTACCTTTCTCTATATAAAATATAGATAGGGCGAGTAGGGATCGTCCCAAGGGATTTGATGGTGTATCAAATTGTGAACTATGGTAATTAGGGTTAGTAGGTCGAGTGATCACACAATTGGTTGGTTGGTTGATTAAGCTAAATTGAATTCAACTAAATAAAATAATATGAGGTAAACAAGAGAGAGAGGGGTCTTGGGGTGTAGAGATCACCACCAAGCAATACTTTTCTATACTACTAACAAGTGATCAATTGAGGGTAATAGATGTGTTGCAATATGATAAGGGTGTGTGTGCATTAGGTTGATTCAATTGGCAAGGATGACAAATCAAGCAAGTATTGTCTAAACATCATCTGAAAAGCACAATATATCTAAGCAATAGAGCATATATTGTCTAGACAACATGGGGATAACACAATAGATCAAAACAAGTCATTAATCCTTCATTAAGCTCACAATCCACATGCAACACAATATTAGAGGAATATGCCATTTGGACTCACAAGCATGGAACATCAAACATTAAGAGTAGATTGTCCTCCCATCTAACATTATACTACCACTACACTAAATCTACACTACTAGCATGAAAATAAAGCTATCTAGACTAGGGGAGAGGCACAAACCATCAAGAATAGGCATAAACCATCAAATGAACCAAAATAGCATTCATTAAGCATGTCATCTTGATAATCTCTAGATCTGTAGCATCAATACACATAGACATGCATCAAAAACACTAAATCTAGAAATAAGTACATGAATATCCTACTTTAGCATACATAGACATATGGGTAGCATAGAATAGTCAATTGGAAGCATTAAACCATACAAACCATGAAATAATCAAGATTTATATATACATGAATATCAAGATGTATCATACAACACTAATCCCTCAATAATACACAAGATTAGAGTATAGAAAGCATGCTTGGGGCTAACTCTAGCCCCAAGAAGATGTCTAGCCACTCATGGTAGTGATGATCCAACCCTCAAGGGCTAACTCCATGGCTGCTCCTTGTTGGTGAAGATCTCCTCCAATGGTTGCTCTAGCTTCCTCCCTTCTTCCTCTCCAAGAATAGCCTCCAAGATGATTTTCAATGTGTGACAAGAGACTCTAGACTCCCCTCCAAAATGTGTATCATATTCCTTATATAGGTAGGTCAAATACACCCTATGATGAGCTGTGGTCGTGCAAGGCATATTCTCCAATGATTGGGTGAAGGATGGAATAAATGAGCTGGACTTTAACTTTTTCTCGCTGGAGGAAGTTCGATCGATCGAACCTTAACTTGGATCGATCAAAGATGGGTTCGATCGATCGAACTGCATCTTGGATCGATCGAAGTGGTCTGACTCCTCCGGATAAGGACAAGGCTGAGATATTTCGAAGATATTTATGGGGAAAAGGACAAAAGTGGTTGGTAGGCGTACAGCTGTGGATAAGATCAATCATTTGAATAGGACAAAATAGGGTTCGATCTATCGAAGGTGATGTTGGATCGATCGAACTTGGAATTTCAGCAAAGGCCAAGGTTGGATCTATCGAGAAGTACTGTGATCGATCATAGATGTTCGATCGATCGAACTCTAAGTTGGATCGATCGAACTTTTCAGCTGCACAACTTTGATTCCTTTTTGCTCCTTTCTTTCTCCACTTTGCTCCCTCCTTTGGTTTATCTCAGGATTGCTTCAATTAAGCTCTTATTTGGCTGAGTTAGCTCAATTTTGGGATTAGTGCCTGAAAATATAAATAACACGTAATAAGTTTAAAACGGCAAAGTAAGATAAATAAAGGTACTAGAATGCTTAAGCTTAACGGGTTTAAATGCGCACTTTTCAGTGCTCATCACACCCCCAAACTTAAATATTGCTTGTCCCTAGGTTACCCCTAGTGGACGAGTGAAGTCTCGTGAGGGTTTCCAGAAATGGTACCTACAAACATTAAGCTCATTCTTTCAAAAGAGGCACCAATATTACAAACAAGCATTCGGAGAAAAAGATTCATCATTGTATTTTGCCTTATTTAATTTTCTTTTTATATTTTGTTCATGCATTTTATTCTTTGTTTTTCTTGCATTTTGTATATACTTGCTTTCATTAAATGAAAAATATAAAAAGATTCATCATTGTGCCCTTATCTGTAGTCATGCATACTTTATGCTTTAGTTAGGGCTTGATCTTATATCTCTCTTGCATCATGTGTTACATTGCCTTAGAATGCTTGATTTGATTATTCTTATCCCATTTGATATTTGATGTGAGTTTGCTAGCATGGTTATTCAAGTAGGTTGTTGATTCCAAGTTTGGGGTAGACGTTTTTCGAATTGGATCATGACCGGGCTTCATGTCTACACCACCACGGTATACTCTTTCCACTTTTTTTCCATTGTTCTCATTGCACATTGAGGACAATGTGTGGTTTAAGTTTGGGGGTAAGGTGTCTTGTTGCATTCTACATAAGATTTGAGCTTTAAATGCATGATTGAGATTTGAGATTGATGTTAGTTATGATTTTGATCTTTTGAGGACTATATTGCTTAAAATTTAAAAATTGCTTGACTTGAGAGTCCAATACTCCTTGCATGCCTTGAGAATGCCATTTAGGAGTAAATTTTTCAAAAGATTAATATCTTGCTTGCATTTGTGGTCCACATCATCCTGAATTTGTGATTGTTTTGAGATTCATTCTAGGATTCTACACTAACACCGGTGCACACTAGCATTCATTTGTGGGGTACATGCTTTGTTGATTATTGAATTGGTTATATCCCAATTGGGCTAGTAGTGCATTGAAAGCTTTCATTCTTGATTAAGGTGGATAACAACCCCTTTTCATTGAGTAGCCGAGATTCTTGCCTCATTAAGCAGTGAACTTCTCGCGCCGAAAGGTGGAGGGCCCAAACTCTAGGTTAATAATTGAAAAAAAAAAAAAAAAAAAAAAAGAAAAAAAAGAAAGAAGAAGAAGTTGCAAAAAGCAATAAAAGTGAGGACTTCTCCCAAAAAACGAGAAGTGGGAAATGATTAGATGGTTGTTGTCTTGATTTGTAGCCTAGTTGATTTGAGTTTGTAAGTCTGTAGGGGTGTCTTAACACCTAATGCCCTAAAGCCATCTGGTTTGGGAGTCATTGACCTAAAGCTCACTACATGAATCTTCTAGAAAGCTTAAGAGATCAACACATTGCACAATACTTCCATCTTTGATCCTCAATAAAAAATAAAAAAATTAAAAAATAAAAAAAAAAGAAGAAAAAAATAGAGTGAAAAGAATAAGCGCACCATGAAGAATAAAGCTTTAATAAAAGGTCCACTCTCTTATCTTGATGATCGGTACTAGATTTGTGTACTAGTTTGAGGGTAAGGATGTGATTACTTCTCTAGTTGGCTAAGATAGCAACACACTTGATGCTGGACCTCTCACATGGATTCTAGACTTGTTTCGATTTTCATGATCATTTTCTTGATGTGTGGAGGACCATGCTTGCTTGTTTGATGTTGAGATTTTGGGAGATTGCTTGGAAATGGTTGAAAAATTGCATACTTAAGGTAGTTTTCTCCCAATGCTTGTTTGTAATATTGGTGCCTCTTTTGAAAGATTGAGCGTAATGTTTGTGGGTACCATTTCTGGAAACCCTCACGAGACTTCACTCGTCCACTAGGGGTAACCTAGGGGTTTAAAAGGCTTGTTGCATATGCTAAATGCAATCGTGTTCCCTATGAAAGTGGCGCTATCATTTTATTGCTTTCTAGTTCATAGTTGTTTAGTTGTTCATTTCATTCCTTACTTTGTAGTTCATTGCTAGGGACTAGCAATATTTAAGTTTGGGGGTGTGATGAGAGTTGAAAAGTACACATTTAAACCCCTTAAGCTTGAGTATTCTAGGACCTTTATCTATCTTACTTTGCCGTTTTAGACTTATTACGTGTTATTTATATTTTCAGGCACTAATCCCAAAATTGAGCTAACTCAGCCAAATAAGAGCTTAATTGAAGCAATCCTGAGATAAACCAAAGGAGGGAGCAAAGTGGAGAAAGAAATGAGCAAAAAGGAATCAAAGTTGTGCAGCTGAAAAGTTCGATCGATCCAACTTAGAGTTCGATCGATCGAACATCTATGATCGATCACAGTACTTCTCAATAGATCCAACCTTGGCCTTTGCTGAAATTCCAAGTTCGATCGATCCAACAACACCTTCGATTGATCGAACCCTATTTTGTCCTATTCAAATGATTGATCTTATCTACAGCTATACGCCTACCAACCACTTTTGTCCTCTTCCCCATAAATATCTTCGAAATATCTCAGCCTTGTCCTTATCTGGAGGAGTCAGACCACTTCGATCGATCCAAGATGCAGTTCGATCGATCGAACCCATCTTCGATCGATCCAAGTTATGGTTCGATCGATCGAACTTCCTCCAGCGAGAAAAAGTTAAAGTCCAGCTCATTTATTCCGTCCTTCACCCAATCATTGGAGAATATGCCTTGCACGACCACAGCTCATCATAGGGTGTATTTGACCTACCTATATACGGAATATGATACACATTTTGGAGGGGAGTCTAGAGTCTCTTGTCACACATTGAAAATCATCTTGGAGGCTATTCTTGGAGAGGAGGAAGGGAGGAAGCTAGAGCAACCATTGGAGGAGATCTCCACCAACAAGGAGCAGCCATGGAGTTAGCCCTTGAGGGTTGGATCATCACTACCATGAGTGGCTAGACATCTTCTTGGGGCTAAAGTTAGCCCTAAGCATGCTTTCTATACTCTAATCTTGTGTATTATTGAGGGATTAGTGTTATATGATACATCTTGATATTCATGTATATATAAATCTTGATTATTTCATGGTTTGTATGGTTTAATGCTTCCAATTGACTATTCTATGCTACCCATATGTCTATGTATGCTAAAGTAGGATATTCATGCGCTTATCTCTAGATTTAGTGTTTTTGATGCATGTCTATGTGTATTAATGCTATAGATCTAGAGATTATCAAGATGATATGCTTAATGAATGCTATTTTGGTTCATTTGATGGTTTATGCCTATTCTTGATGGTTTGTGCCTCTCCCCTAGTCTTGATAACTTTATTTTCATGCTAGTAGTGTAGATTTAGTGTAGTGGTAGTATAATGTTAGATGGGAGGACAATCTACTCTTGATGTTTGATGTTCCATGCTTGTGAGTCCAAATGGCATATTCATCTAATATTGTGTTGCATGTGGATTGTGAGCTTAATGAAGGATTAATGACTTGTTTTGATCTATTGTGCTATCCCCATGTTGTCTAGACAATATATGCTCTATTGCTTAGATATATTGTATTCTTCACATGATGTTTAGACAATACTTGCTTGATTTGTCATCCTTGCCGATTGAATCAACCTAATGCACACACACCCTTATCATATTGCAACACATCTATTACCCTCAATTGATCACTTGTTAGTAGTATAGAAAAGTATTGCTTGGTGGTGATCTCTACACCCCAAGACCCCTCTCTCTCTTGTTTACCTCATATTATTTTATTTAGTTGAATTCAATTTAGCTTAATCAACCAACCAACCAATTGTGTGATCACTCGACCTACTAACCCTAATTACCATAGTTCACAATTTGATACACCATTAAATCCCTTGGGACGATCCCTACTCGCCCTATCTATATTTTATATAGAGAAAGGTAGTAGTGGCTTTTTATAAATGTAAAACTTGGCCACCTCTTAAACATACACAACTCTCAAGCTTTGTTGGTTGTGGCGACTCCATCAAGGAAACCAACAACAAGATTTTGGCGCCGTTGCCGGGGATTAACGGTTTTGTTGGAATTAAACTAGACAATAGTGTTTCTATTTTTATTTTATTTTCCATTGTATATTATTTTCTCTTGATTCTCATTATTATTTGTTCAATTAGATACTTGACTACAAGGAAGGCGAACTTTGGAACTTAAAGCAATCATTGGAGCTTAAAAGCTAAATTTGGAGTTGAAGTGCTAAAGGACCATTGTGAGCAATTCTTGGCACTCTTGTATTTTAATTGTTTCACTTCTTTGTATGCTTGTGATAGCCCTTGTTGAGGCTCATTTTATTGCTAAATTTTTGTCCAAGCATAGGCCCTTGTTGAGGCCAATTTTTTCTTGCATTTGGGTTTTAATTGTGAATGGAGGAATTGTTTGATCCAAGTTTGGGGGGGAATTACATCCCTTCACCTTATGCTCATCCATCACATTTTAATCCTTATGAGATTGAGTCCAATTCATTTCATGCATCATCTTATTATGGACTTGATCACTCATTTAATCCTTCTTATGACTATTGCGCTCCACCACCATTTTATGATGAATCAATTCCACCACCTTCTAAGTACTCACCCGGATTTGAAGAAAAAGTGTTAGCTTTACTTGATGTGCATATTTCACACACTTCACTTATTAATTCTCATTCTCAAACTTTAGCCAACTTAGAAGCTCAAGTTGAGCAAATTGCAAGTACTCTTTCTCATCAAGAGGAGGAGGAAGAGGCAAATAAAAAAATGGCAAGAACTTCAATGTATATAGATGAGGATGATGAGAGTGAAGAGAATGAAATAAGTGAGCCAATGCCTAGCACTCTATCTTGTATAGAGGAGGAAGTGGCAAGTGAGTTAATGGCTAATCCAATAGAACATAACATGATTAATGAGGACTTTCCTTGTTTTGATTATGATTTTATCTATGATATGGCTACTCTAGAGAGTGAGGAGATGTTGACCACACTTGAGGTAGGAGAGAAGGAGGAGGAACTTGTTGAAGAGGTCCTTCCTTCTATTATCTCTAATGACCCTCTTGAGGAGTGTCTTTTGGAAATGTATAAAAATTGTGGTTTTGACTTTAAAAGCTCTAAAAATGAAATAAACTCTCTAATGGACTCCTTAGCTTACTTAGAAGGTGAGGAAAAGGTAATTTATGGGGAGGAGAAGAGGGATGAAGAGAGGGTGTTTCTTATTAATCCAAATAAGTCTTTGAAAGGCAATGCCTCTTCGATTATCAAAGTGAATGATCATTTGAATGTGTTTCAAGAACACAAAAAAGAGGCAAACCTAACCATGATTGATTTTGTTTTCAAGACCGTGGATGAAAGGAACAATATCATCTCTTTTATTTCTTTTCAAGTCATTCTTTTGGAGGATTATTTTATTGTCATAAGTGGGACATTAAATGAGAAAAGTGAAAAGAGGGTCAATAAGGATATTTCATATCCAGTTTTTGATTCATTTGATTAGTGAGTTGACCTAACTTGCTAGAGACGTTAAACACTAGTATTCATAGAGTTTCACAACTCTATTCCTCCCCCATTTCTTTTTATTTTTCATTCTTGTGTACATTCTTCCATCTATTTTTCAAATTTTCTTTCTTGTTACCATCATTGGGGCTTAGCATAGGATTTTTTACACTTTCAGTTCAAAATTAGGCATCTGGTGCCAGTTCGATCGATCACAAGATCACCTTCGATCGATCGAATTGTTCTTCGATCGATCCAACTATGGATTCGATCAATCGAACTCCACTTGAGTCCCAGCACTTAGAAAAATTTTCAGGCCTCATCCATTTTTCAAAAATGTATGCTCTCGGGATCTCCAAAATTTTACATGCTCGATCGATCGAATTTCATCTCGGATCGATCCAGCTATGTTCGATCGATCGAACTTCATCTTCGATTGATCACAACTTTGCCCCTTTGACCCTTTCACTTTTTGACTTTTTCCTATTTCTATTTTTATTTTATTTTATTTTATTTTATTTCATTTAGTTACCTCTCTCTTGACTAAAAAAAGAGAAATTTTTGGAAATTTGTTAAAAACACAAAAATATTTTTGTTAATTTTATTTTATTTTCAAAAATTCCAAAAAGATTTTTATTTTATTTTCATTTTTACTTTTATTTCCAAGCTTTATTTTTATTTTTATTTAAAATATTTAAAATTAAAAAAAAAAATCAAATCCCAAAAACATTTTTCTTTTATTTTATTTTATTTCCTTTTATCTTATTTCCAAAAATCCAAAAATATTTTCTTTAACTTTAATTTTTAATTCTTCTAACTTATCAAAAAAAAAAATTCTTTGCATTCCTTATTTTCTTACATTTTTATTTACTTGCCTTTTTATTTTTATTTGTGTACATATTTTTTTTGTCTAAAAAAATAAAAAATAAAAAAATGAGACGATTTTTCAAAGAAGCATTCCGCCTTGCTAAAGACGTTAAACTTAGCACCCATTTTGCATATTTCTTACATTTTTCATTTTTCTTTGCATGTTTTCACACACACACACACACATATATATATATATATATATATATATATATAAATGAAAAACAAAAAGTAAGAAAATTTTGTATATACTTGCATTGTACATATTCTTTCCATTTGTTTTACATTGTACATATTCCTTTTTCATTTCTTGCATTGAACATATTCTTTCATTACATTTTGCCTTATTTAATTTTCTTTTTATATTTTGTTCATGCATTTTATTCTTTGTTTTTCTGCATTTTGTATATACTTGCTTTCATTAAATGAAAAATATAAAAAGATTTATTATTGTGCCCTTATGTGTAGTCATGCATACTTTATGCTTTAGTTAGGGCTTGATCTTATATCTCTCTTGCATCATGTGTTACATTGCCTTAGAATGCTTGATTTGATTATTCCTAACCCATTTGATATTTGATGTGAGTTTGCTAGCGTGGTTATTCAAGTAAGTTGTTGATTCCAAGTTTGTAGGAGACGTCTTTCGAATTGGATTATGACCGGGCTTCATGTCTACACCACCACGGTATACTCTTTCCACTTTTTTTTTTCCATTGTTCTCATTGCACATTGAGGACAATGTGCGGTTTAAGTTTGGGGGTAAGGTGTCATGTTGCATTCTACTTAAGATTTGAGCTTTAAATGCATGATTGAGATTTGAGATTGATGTTAGCTATGATTTTGATCTTTTGAGGACTGTATTGCTTAAAATTTAAAAATTGCTTGACTTGAGAGTCCAATACTCGTTGTATGCCTTGAGGATGCCATTTAGGAGTAAATTTTTCAAAAGATTGATATCTTGCTTGCATTTGTGGTCCACATCATCCTAAATTTGTGATTGTTTTGAGATTCATTCTAGGATTCTACACTAGCACCGGTGCACACTAGCATTCATTTGTGGGGTACATGCTTTGTTGATTATTGAATTGGTTATATCCCAATTGAGCTAGTAGTGCATTGAAAGCTTTCATTCTTGATAAAGGTGGATAACAACCCCTTTTCATTGAGTAGCCGGGATTCTTGCCTCATTAAACAGTGAACTTCTCGCGCCGAAAGGCGGAGGGCCCAAACTCTAGGTTAATAATTGATTATTTCAAAAAAAAAAAAAAAAAAAGAAGAGAAAAAGTTGCAAAAGCAATAAAAGTGAGGACTTCTCCCAAAAGGTGAGAAGTAGGAAATGATTAGATGGTTGTTGTCTTGATTTGTAGCCTAGTTGATTTGAGTTTGTAAGTCCGTTGGGGTGTCTTAACACCTAATGCCCTAAAGCCATCTGGTTTGGGAGTCATTGACCTAAAGCTCGCTATATAAATCTTCTAGAAAGCTTAAGAGATCAACACATTACACAATATTTCCATCTTTGATCCTAAATAAATAAAAATAAAAATAAAAAAAGAAAAAGAAAAAGAGTGAAAAGAATAAGCGCACCTAGAAGAATAAAGATTTAATAAAAGGTCCACTCTCTTATCTTAATGATCGGTACTAGATTTATGTGCTAGTTTGAGGGTAAGGATGTGATTACTTCTCTACTTAGCTAAGATAGCAACACACTTGATGCCGGACCTCTCACATGGATTCTAGACTTGTTTCGATTTTCATGATCATTTTCTTGATGTGTGGAGGACCATGCTTGCTTGCTTGCTTGCTTGATATTGAAATTTTGGGAGATTGCTTAGAAACTGTTGAAAAATTGCATACTTGAGGTAGTTTTCTCCTAATGCTTGTTTGCAATATTGGTGCCTCTTTTGAAAGAATGAGCTTAATGTTTGTGGGTACTATTTCTGGAAACCCTCGCGAGACTTTACTCGTCCACTAGGGGTAACCTAGGGGTTTAAAAGGCTTGTTGCATATGTTAAATGCAATCGTGTTCCCTACGAAAATGGTGTTATCATTTTACTTGCTTTCCAGTTTATACTTGTTTAGTTATTCATTTCATTCCTTTACTTCTTAGTTCATTGCTAGGGACTAGCAATATTTAAGTTTGGGGGTGTGATGAGCGCTGAAAAGTACACATTTAAACCCCTTAAGCTTGAGTATTCTAGGACCTTTATCTATCTTATTTACCTGTGTTAGTACTTATTTGTGTTTTTGTCTATTTCAGGTCAATAATGTTAAAATGGGCTAAAAATGAGTTCTTAAGGCCTTTTTGGAGTCAGACTAAGTCTTAGCGATGATCCGGAGCAAAAAGAGGCTGATTTGGAGCAAAAAGAAGCTGATACTGAAAAGCTGAAAAGTTGGATCGATCGAACTTTTAGTTGGATCGATCAGATAAGTTGGATCGATCAGAAAAGTTGGATCGATCGAAAAAGTTGGATCGATCGAAAATAAGTTGTATCGATCGAACTGGACATGCTGGTAGCAAGCTGTCACTTTTTCCGTGCGCGCCCAAAAGTTCACCTACCAAAAAGTTACGGGATTAGATATTTTTGGGCATATATTCTAGACTTAGTGACTAAGAAAAGGACCTTCTATATAAAGGGAAGCAACCCATTTGTAAAAGAGGATTCTTTAGGCTTTTTATCATTATATTTTTCTACATTGTAATTTTTATTTCTCTCTCTAGAAAAGTTAGAGATTAGGGTTAGAAGAAAAGAGAGAAGTGGAGGCACATCTCAAGAACACATCTCTAAATCCACTATCTCTCCATCTCTAGAGCTTCAAAGAAGAAGAAGAAGAAGAGGAAGAAGAAGATGGAGCCATGTTTGGAGCTTGATTCCAAGACTACATCCACCTCCTCCATGATTGACTAGATCTACACTTAGGGCTTGGATGAGCCTTGAGTCTTGTGTAATATAAACCCTTGTATTTCTATTTTTGGGTATTTATATATATATATTGTTGTGATTAGTGTTCTAGCCTTGTGAATTTCATGAATCTTGGTATATTTCTATGATTTCCATGGTCTAATTCTTCCTATTAATTCTCTAGTTTATTTACATGTCTATGTGTGATTAAATTAGGAATTATGTCTCACATGATTCATACGGGTTAATTCTTTCATTGATTCTCTATTTTAATTACATGTTGTCTTATGTGTGATTATTTGAGGAATTGATCTCTACACTAGTTTTTCTATATTAATTGCATGTCTATGTGTGGTTAATTGAGAATCTAGTGATGGCTAGACATTAGTGCTTAATGGAATGCTCTTGTTATGTCTCTTAATGGTTCATACTTATTCCTTGATGGATTGTGCCTCTCTTTTAGTTTATTTTCATGCTAGTAGTGTAGTTGTAGTGTAGTGTTAGATGGGGAGACAATTCATGCTTGTTCTTTGATGTTCCATGCTTTTGAATGCAAGAAGCATATGCTCTAATATTGTGGTGTAATGGAATTTTGAGCTTAATGAATGATTAATGACTTGTTATGATATATTGTATCTTTCACATATGTTTAGACAATATATTCCTCTCCCAATAGATATATTGTGACCTTTCACATGATGTTTAGACAATACATGTTTAACTAAGTCATCCTTGTGAATTATTTGGACTATGAGCTTAATGAAATGTTTAATGACTTGATTTGATATTTTGTTCTCTTCACATGTTGTCTAGACAATATATTCCTCTTCCAATAGATATATTGTAGCCTTTCACATGTTGTTTAGACATTATACACTTGTTGAGTCACCTTTGCTAGTCGAACAAATTTTGTTCACAATAATGTATTCCCCATTAATGGAAAGCAAGTGGTTAATTACATGAGCTTAGTAGTGATTCCAACACCCTAAGTCCTCTCTTCTCATCTCTTAAATCCCTATCTCTACTTAGTTTTATTTTTATTGCATTTTAATTAATTCTTTTCTAGAAATAATCAACCAACCCAACTCTCTTTTGCAATCATTTGGTACGCTAGAGTTGAAGTTGAAATTCCAACACGTATAATCCCTTGGGATGATCCCTACTCACTCTTGCTACGTTAGTAGTGGTGTTGGTAGTGGTTTTTATAAATTTAAATTTGACATAAAAGGCTTTTCTTGAACCACACATTCACTACATTTAGTTTGGCGTATTGGAACGGCCGTCGTCAAAGAACAACAAACCACTCTTGAACACCAACAACAACAACTTGACGAAGTGCTTATGACTGTCACTCATATCAGTGAAGACTTTGAAGCCTTTCGAAAAGGCCTTGAACCCCCTCCTCCTTCTACTTAGAACAATATCACCTCGTCTAAAAACTCTTTTTGTGCACTCACTTGTTTTATCTGCTTTGAAGAAGCCTCTTTTAGCTATGTTTTTACTTATGTCGTTTTTCTTTTGAAGTCTTTATCATAATCTATGCTTTTGTCTAACATCTGCTAGTTATGTTCATATTTTCCTTATCTACTGTTTTGACTTCTGTCATCTATAAAATGACATATTTCCTATTTTATTGCCCTTTAAATTCTCATTCTCTAATAGTTCATGAATTGGCATGTATTTTCTCTTTCATAGAAGTAGACTTTTTGAGATGACAAAGGGGGAGAAAGATGTGTTATTATGCTATGTGTCTACTCTATGTGTCTACTCTACTTTTTATATATATCTTGATTGATGCATATTGATAGGGGGAGACTTATAAAAATATCTGTAAAAAGTTAAATGAAATCAAGCATGATATGATACTTTAGATATGCTTATTGATACGGGGAGCTCTCTTTCAAATACAACTCTACTTTGTCAATAAACACATCAATGTTTTGTCATCATCAAAAAGGGGGAGATTGTTGGCCTAAGGATTTTTATCTAAAGGTCAAGCTTATTTTTGATGATTACAAACCATTAATGATATTTATGTACTAATATTTTCATTGAGTTATATATAGTTCATATCTTATATGATGAGCTAGATGAGCCATTTCAAGCATTCAAGTACTCAAGCTATGGACTCAATGAAGCCTCAAAGATTGCAAAAAATCAAAGAAAGACTCAAACTTCAAAGATTAATCAAACAATTTCAAGGAAGAAAGCAAGTCTTCATCAAGCTCAAAAAATCATGGTCAGGGAATGGAGAAAATGGTAGATAGGATGGTGAGAGCTTTAGATTTAAATGTTAAAGCATATTTGAATATCTTCTGAAGCTCAAGTTTTTAGGTTCATGCATATTTTCTCTAAAAATCAGTTTTTAGAAGGCCTAAAATCTTTCCATGAACTTTACTTATGCATGCTCTCATAATAGGAAGTGCACAGAACAAGACCTGTTTCATTTTTAGTCTTACACAAGGATTGGAGCCGCTTCCCAAATATTGGAGCCTGCTCTTTGTAGCCAAATTGTGTGTCGTAGAATGCATTTTGTGAATTGGAGCCTCCTCCCAGTTATTGGAGCCGCCTCCCATTTATTGGAGCCTTCTCCAATTTTTTGAAGAGCCGGCTCTTCTAGATTATTTGAATCTTCAACGGCACTTTTCTGCATTTAAGACTTCCAACTACTTCTAACAGACATATTAAGCCTCGGTTGTTTATATAAAGAAGGTTCATTTTACTGAAGTAAGATACCACTGAATAATACATTCAAGAGAGCATTCAAGAGCATTCAATAAGCCATTAAATTCTTCTCTGAGCTTTCACTTTCAACCATCACTACATTCTCTCATCCTAGAACTTGAGCTTCATTAATATTCTGATATTATCTAGTTGTGAGCTTACACTTGTATATCTATTGAGAGAGATTCTTGTATTTCATTAACAAACTTTGCTACATTCTTGTAAGGGTTGGTGTGACCCAAAAGAAGCCTAGGAGAAGGGTGTTCTCCTAGCAAGGAAAAGAAGCAAGGTCTTGCTTCAAATTTGAAAGTTTGCTCTCCACCATTAAGGAGAAGCTCTAGTGAATTTGGGAAGTCTCAAGGGGGATCTTGAGCCGAGGAGTAGGAGTTTCCGAACCTCGCTAAATCACTGAGTTCATTGTTTGCATTTTCCTATCTCTATCTCTTTTATACTTGTGCTATATATTGTTTAAATTTTTCAATTAATCATTGCATAATAGTTGTTGTAAAACAAATTTC
The DNA here is from genome assembly GCF_030987335.1 of Cornus florida. NCBI lineage: Eukaryota > Viridiplantae > Streptophyta > Magnoliopsida > Cornales > Cornaceae > Cornus > Cornus florida. The sequence goes on along the minus strand of NW_026775579.1, from coordinate 69,691,475 downwards.
ATAAATTGCGAAAATTGGCCATTGACTCTATTCACCCCCCCTCTAGAGTCAATTAGTGGTTAACAATCTCCTTCAAATAAAGGACCACGTTGATTAGAACTGTGATACCCCTCGATTCTAGAGCCATGGGTGATCAAGTCCGAGCACAGATCCGAGGGATAACAGACATTTAATATGTAATTGAACACGGAATACAAAAATGAAATAAGAAATAAATTGAAAGGCTGAAAAGAATTCTAAATATTAAAATCCCCAAACAATTATAGAATAATCTAATTCAAACTTTCCAATATCCGTACAACTCGGGAATCCATCTTGTGGGCCCTTAACAATCCCAAATGAAAGTAAAATACAGAACCGTAATCCAAAACTAAAATATGAAAGGAAATCCTACGTAGTCGGAGGAGTGAATAATTGTATCTGCTCAGTACGATCAAGCTCTAAGTTTGGAACTGACAAACACTTGAAAAATAAGAGTGGGTCAGGCCCACATGCAAGTTTTATTCTACTACAATCCATACAGAAATCTGATGCTCAGATACATCCTAAATAGCTCAGTAATAACTAAAGTAGTCCATATATGTATAAATACACATTATAGGACGTTCACTAGCTTATAATGTAGTCTCAACCTGAATAGAAGGTAACATGTAAACCACACATCATGGTGTACATGTATACCTATACTTACCAGGGAACATCAACTATATCTAATTACTCATCCTACGCGATATACGCACCCTAACCATGATCCTGAGACTCAAACTCATATCACGGTGCCATAATCATATATATAAATCCTTCCTAATATAGAATATAAAACAAACATCCGATATGTCGTTCAACTATTTTAGTTGACAGGACATGAATCCATGTAGGATTTAACTGTTTTAGTTAATCAATTCCGTATGTATGAATATGTAAGAATTAGCGTTTTGATCTAATCCATTCCTAATATACCACCGTCCCATACCGGTGCATATAATGCATATGATCCATAAATGATGCACACTCATTTGAACATCAAATACATCCAGTGACAAACATAATAGGAGTCAGATATATGCAAGATCCTATTATGCATTCCGTATATGATTGTACTCATATAACCTCTGTTTAAACTGCTAGAGTAATGATAAACAATTTAAACTATCCATATCCATATAATTGACAAAACAGAAATTATAATCATTTATCAATTAAAAATCCATAGCATATTATAATGAAAATCAGAAATATAAACTGAGCACATTATACGAAATTCCAAAAATACTTTCATACTCGTCCATTTAATTTGCTAAAACATATCTAGCCAGCATGCAACTTAATATTTAAATTTCATGATGTCCCTTTAATCCTCAATTATAAATCCAGAGTATGATATAACGATACTCAAAAGTATAAACTGAGTATATTATATGAAATCCCAAAAGTATTTTTCATACTAGTCCATTTAATTCGCTAAAATAAAACTACCAATTAAAACTTCCACCACTCTTGACAGCATACAATTTAGTGTTTAAATTTCATGATGTCCATTACCATAGCATAAACCAACATTCCTGGGCCTTAAATATATTGTATAAATCATTTAAAACCCCCCAATGAAATTCCAGAATTACACATTAGCCCCAGGAGTCAGAAAAACCTCAAAAATACACACCCGTAGGGTGTTCTAGCAAGGGAGCCGGCTCTCTCCCTGAGAGCTATGCAACGCTCTTTCTGTTCATCTTCTTTGCTTCCGGCGAAGTACTGAATCCTCTGTACTGATTTTATTAAGATTTTTAGGATCCAGTTTAAGTCTCAAAAGTTCCAGAACCTCCTCAAAATCCAATACGAATTGCTTGACAAAAATTGAAAACAAAATCGATAACAGTTCATGCAATAAAATAATTTTAGTTACACAAAAACATAGAACAGTTTACAGCCTGATTGAACAATCATAAACATCCATTTTAAAAGTTTGATTAAATTCCCGGAGATTATATAGCTTGCACAGAACACAGGTTTAAGGGAAGGAGTTAGAATAAAACTTGCCTTCAGTTTCAGTTTTGAAACTTTAAACCACCGTCTCTAAGTTTTGACAAATCCCAACATTGTTCTCCTCTTCTATTGCCTCTTGGTTCAACCCACGAGCAACACCCTTTCTTTCCTCCTTGAGCCTCTCTATGTTTCTCTCTCCTTTCTTCCCAAATCCCTCTCTGTTTCTCTCTGCCTCACAGTACATGAATATGGTTCTAAAACCCTCGACAGATACATAACTTATATATATATAGGCTTCTATAAAACCTAATCCTAATTCCAACCTAATTATAACTCAGCTAACCTAATTACATAAAATAAAACCCTAAACTATCTACACATAAAAACCAAAACATAGATTTAAAACATTTAATCACAATAAACAATTATTTAAATTTCCACATAAGCATATAATAATAAAAGTAAATAATCAATTATTTAAAGTTCCACATGTAATAAAACAAGTAATTAAATTAAATAAATAAATAAGCAAATAATTTAATTAACTAATTAACAATTAAACAAATAAGCAAATAAATCAATTAATCAAACAAAATTGCAATAAAATCATTAATTTAAATATCGAGACTATCCTTTTAAAATTAGGGGTATTACAAGAACCGCCTTCTTTCAACGCGTACGACATGATTTTGAAAACAATTTTTGAAAAACAAAACAAAACTTTCCAGTAAGGATCAATTCAATGTGTAGAGATTGACTCTGATACTAATTTTTGAGTCGTACGCAGCGGAAAATACTTTGAAAGTTTTGATTATTTTAAAACAGATCTGTGTCTTTCCAACTTTTTTTATTTTAACAATTAATAAATAATATCATGCAATATAAAATAAAGCAAATTAACGTTAGAGATGACACCAGGATTTTAGTGAGGAAACCCCAGTGGATAAAATACGTCAACTGTTTGTATGGGAAAAAACCTCATGGACTGTGTAGTCCAAAGTAAACCGATCCACTATGCTTAAAACAAAGTATATTGAACTTTGACTCTGGCTCATACCCTATCATTCTACCAAACACCAACTGCTGACAATCCTCTGGCTTTGCGACTCCCCGTCCAACAATAATTTAACCTCAGGCTTATGCTTGATCTTTGTAGAAGAGTAGCAGGTAGATCAGGCAATACTCCTCGAATGCTCCAACCCTTTCAAAGTGTGATCGTTTTACTTTTATTCAACTTCTGGATTTGATGTAGAAGTAGATCTACTTTTGTCTGATCGATGTAGATGCAACTGTATGATCACGATCAGGATTTGAACAATACAACTCTAAACTCAAGTGTTTATGTGTATATGTTCTAGAAAGACAAACAGAAAATTCTCTAAGAATTTCTGTGACAAAAATCTTCCTAAAGCTTTTTGAGAATAACAAGCTGATAATGTAAAAGCCGTTAATAAAGTAATGTATATGACATGGTTTATATAGAGTATGGAATAACCTAATCGCTCTGAAAATATGAAAAATTCGTGCATAGGATTTGGTACAATTCTAGACCAACTAGGAAACAATTTAGGATAAGGAAACTAAAGTTGTATAGTGAACAGGACACCTTGAACCGGTTCAGAGGAGCTGAACCGATTCAAGTTTGGCAGAAACTTTTCAAAGCCAAACTTGAGCATCTTGAACTGATTCAGAGGGGCTGAACTGGGTCAAGTTTGGCAGACTTGAAATTTTGGCTCCTTCAGCCTAAAATCATTCTATGGTAAGTTCTGAACAAAATTGAAAGTGTAGAATGTGTCCAACCCTGTTTAGAATTCTTCCTAAAGTGCTGTTCTTACCTGTTTCTTCAAAAAATCTTCAAGCATGGTAAGTTTGAACAACTGCCCAGTTCTGTAGTTACTGTCGAATTTGATAACTTACAAAACAAGTAATTTGAATTACAACTCGACTTAGACTTTTTTTGTCTATGATAATTGCCAAAAATAAAATAATATCTCACAATATCCCCCTTTGGTAATTTTGTGACAAAACCCTACAAACAATTTTCGCAATCTACCCAAAGTAGAAAAGTAAATTATATTAATTATTTAAAGGCAAAAACATGAAATATGACCACTGTTCTTCTTGGATACAAGGCTTGACCTGATTCCTGCACACTATCAAGCAACAACTACCAGTGAAGTTTAATAAATAAAAATTTATAAAAACTCCTCCTGAAGTATATATCCAGAGAAAAAATTATTCATCTGTCTCTCTCCCTTTATATCTTACTGTATGATTAGTATCAGAGCATATTCTGTCTTTCCCCTTTTAAAAATTCAAGTCTTTGTGCATATTGCACACTGCCCTTCTTGAACCGGTTCAGCAAACCGGTTCGAGGGGGCTGAACCGGTTCAAGGGCTTAGGTTTTGGGTTTAAAAACTGCTTCGAGCCTCATTTTGTTTGTAAAATCTCTCTAACTCTCTTGCTCTCTTTCACCCATCCTACATTCATATATATATACATCATATATAATACATCTTTGTCATTTTTCCATGCTACAACATTGTTCATTACGTGATAATTAGAGATTGAAATCAAATATTAAAGAACTTGTGTGAAGAATTGAAGTTGAAAAATGGGTTTAAATGAGTTTTGTGGAGTTTGGGATTAAAACTTAGAGGATTGGTTAATTAATCTTTTGACTTGATTGAAGAAATTGAAGCTTCTAAGCAGATTGTTGAGGAGTAATCAACATTATTTGTTGATTTTTAGGGAGATTGAAGATCAAAACAAGCTTTTTTATAAACACTTTTGGGGTTGCACACCAAGTGTTTGATAAAATTCCTAAGAGAGTTACAAGCTTCAAATTGAAATTTTTTTCTAAAGAACATCCCTCCTAAATTAACTAAGGAAGCAAAAGGGAAAGGAATTGCAAATCCACGACCTTCAAAAAGGTCCCGAACAAGCATCATCATGCAAGAACCTCAAAGTGGTTCACAAGCACCAAGCACGGCTCCAATGAGATATCCATCCGTTTCTAGCACCGGAAGGATTGAATTTGCTGAGTCACACTTCTATAATGAAGATGCTTGGAAAGTGTATCTCTCTGTTTACAGGGATGGTCAAATCAAGACAGAGAGGAATGTCAATCTTCAGAAACTACAAGACATAGCCGGACGTGAGCTAGTGAACTATATCAAGTCGAATGATTGGCTTTTCTTCACTAAGCTAGACAAAAGCTTTTAATGTCCGGATATGGTTATCTATTTCTATCCAAATATCCGTGAGGTTTATGAATCCTACTTCATCATTTTTCTGTTTGGAGTTGATTATACAGTTGATGAGTAGGATATTGAGACTAACCTTGGCCTTCAGGACAGTCATCAGTTATGTGGACATTCTCTGCCTTTGACAGTCACAGGTCCTGATTTTTCCCAAATTGTTCCAAAGATCTGTGTGTCAAACTCCTCTTTGAATCAAAATAGTATTCCAGCTCAATTTCTAACAGATGAAGCGGCCTTCTTCAACTTGTTTGCTATGGCAAATTTGGGCTACTTTGGAAAGAAAGATGAAATAAGTCTTAAGCGAGCACAAGTGCTTTATTTTCTTGCTAATAATGAGATTATTATGCTTTCCTACTCTATTGTGAGGCTTATGATAGCTCATTACAAGAAAAACTTGCGCAAGTATTCTTCTCCGTTTCCATTGATTATCATGGAAATTCTTAAGAAGAAGAATGTGCAGATTCCTCCAAGGGCTTATCATAAGCCTATTATGACTGAATTGGATTCTCATGCTTTGAACAAGTCAAAGATTGCTCGAGAGAATGCTAGGAAATCCAGGAGAACTGTTGATGAGGGGTCGTCACAAGCTTCAGAGATTACTCAGTTATTTCTTCCAAAAGGAACTTTCACGAGAGCAGATGCCAACGTTATGTATTCTCATCTACTTCAGCATCAGAATTCGTTGTTTGATAGGATGATGGTTGAGATCTAAGATCTAAAACTACAGATGACTCAGCTGAGAGGACAGCCATCTGGGGTTCCGGATGAGGATGTCTACAGGCTTGCACTTCCAGATCCATCTCTAAGAGCTGAAGATAGGGAAGGGGATGAGTATACAGATGAGGATGAGGAGGACGAGGAGGAGGAGGAGAGTGGTGGAGACTAAAGATGATGTTTATTTTCTCTGGGTGGTTGAGAAGACACTGATACTGCTTTTAATGTTATTTTTTCACGCATCATGACATCATGTTTTGTTTGATTGTTGATCACATTGTCATTATTTTCGGATATTCTTGGAATATGCTTTAAATAACTTCTTTGGTTTGGAATATGCTTTATCTGTTCTCTTATTTATCTGTTATGCATTGACAATTTGTAACAAAAAGGGGGAGATCACACAGTAAGATATAAAGGGGGAGAGACAGATGAATAATTTTTTCTCTGGTTATAAATTTTTATTTATTAAACTTCACTGGTAGTTGTTACCTGATAGTGTGCAGGAATCAGGTTAAGCCTTGTATCCAAGAAGAACAGTGGTCATATTTCATGTTTTTGCCTTTAAACAATTAATGTAATTTACTTTTCTGCTTTGGGTAGATTGCGAAAATTATTTTTAGGGTTTTGTCACAAAATTGCCAAAGGGGGAGATTGTGAAATATTATTTTATTTTTGGCAATTATCATAGACAAAACAAGTCCATGTCGAGTTATAATTTAAATTACTTGTTGTGTAAGTTATCAAGTTCGACAGTGACTGTAGAACTGGGCAATTGTTAAAACTTACCATGCTTGAGATTTTTTGAAGACAAAGGTAAGATTATTACTTTAGGAAGGATTCTAAACAGGATTGGACACATTCTACACTTTTCATTTTGTTCAGAACTTACCGTATAATGATTTTAGGCTGAAGGAACCAAAATTTCAAGTCTACCAAACTTGAACCGGTTCAGCCCCTCTGAACCGGTTCAAGATGCTCAAGTTGGCTTCGAAAAGTTTCTGCCAAACTTGAACCGATTCAGTTTCAAGGTGTCTTGTTCCCTATACAACTTCAGTTTCCTTATCCTGAATTGTTTCCCAGTTGGTCTAGAATTGTACCAAATCATATGTATGAATTTTTCTTTATTTTCAGAGGGATTAGGTCATTCTATACTCTATATAAACCATGTCATATATATTGGTTTATTAACGGCTTTTGCATTATTAGTTTGTTATTTTCAAAAAGCCTTAGGAAGATTTTTATCACAGAAATTCTTAGAGAATTTTCTGTTTGTCTTTCTAGAACATATACACATAAACACTTGAGTTTAAAGTTGTGTTGTTCAAATCCTGATCGTGATCATACAGTTGCATCTACATCGATCATACAAAAGTAGATCTACTTTTACATCAAATCCAGAAGTTGAATAGAAGTAAAAGCGATCACACTTTAAAAGGGTTGGAACATTCGAGGAGTGTTGTCTGATCTACCTGCTACTCTTCTACAAAGATCAAGCATAAGCTTGAGGTCAAATTGTTGTTGGACGGGGAGTTGCAAAGCCAGAGGTTGCAAAGCCAGAGGATTGTCAACAGTTGGTGTTTGGTAGAACGATAGGGTATGAGTCAGAGTCAAAGTTCAGTGTACTTTGTTTCAAATATAGTGGATCGGTTTACTTTGGACTGCACTGTCCAAGAGGTTTTTCCCATACAAATAGTTGACGTATTTTATCAACTGGGGTTTCCTCGCTAAAATCCTAGTGTCATCTCTAACTTTACTTTGCTTTATTTTATATTGCATGATATTGATTTATTAATTGCTAAAATAAAGAAAGTTGGAAAACACAGATCTGTTTTAAAATAATCAAAACTTTCTAAGTATTTTTCACTGCGTACGGCTTACACACGGAACTCGTGATAGGTTGGGTACTAGTGCCAAGCAAGTACATTGTCGTGACAGATCTTCCCCATGAAGTTTTAATAGTGAAGGAGTTTTTTGGATTGGTTGGAGGTATTTAAAGAAATGGTTTGAAACATGAGAGAAGTGGTCTACTTTGAGTAGGAAGACATAAATGGTTCTGAATGTAGTCTAGGCATCCATCAAGAAAGGTTTCGAGCCTGTCGAGGTTGGGAATTAAATATGGATTTTCGAATCTCCTCCCACTGAAATTGATCTTGTGTGTAAATCTAAATTGTACTCACCCTATTGTGAGTTTGATTATGTAGTTCGCAAGGAATAATTTCAAGCTTGAGTTGTGATTCAAATGTCACATTTATCTTTTCTATTGTTATTTTTTTTTATGATATTTATATCTAATAAGATCAAAAAATATTAAGCAAGACTCAATGCTTTTTGCCATTTGATTTGATAGTGGAATTTGGATTTATCTATTGTGCATTTCGAGAAATTGTTAGGTAGTTCTGAGACCACTACCTCAAATATGGGATTGATTTTGGAATTTGGATCTATCTTTTGTGTATTTCGAGAAATTGTTAGGTAGTTCCGAGACCATGAACTTAACTGTCATCCCGACCATAGCAAACCACATCAGTAAAAATTAAAGTCAGCACAAAGGTGATTTCAATGAAGGAATACACAAAATATCATGTGAAACTCAAAGATGCTATTAGTTGAAGGAACTATAGAAGGTAGCTTTGAAGGTGATTGACAACACGAAGAACTTTGTGGCTTTTCTCAGTGTGAGAGAATAAGAGCGCTTTTTACATGTTAGTTTGAAATTTTCTCTTAGGCAATTGAAAGGGAATATGTAATGGAATATATATATATATATATATATATATATATATATTCGAAGTATGTAATAAAAAATTTGAATGGTATAATATGAACTACAGTTGTATTATAATTTTGTAGTGAAAATTGATGTTTAATTTTTGAAGTTGAAATAAGTATAATTGAATGTCGGAATTCGAGTCAAAATTCTGTTGCAAATGCTATTATTGTGTGGGTTAGTTAGCAACGAATGGAATTGTCGCGGCTTGTTAGATTTCAAAGTATTGTAAGCGAGAAAATATTGTATGGAGATTTAGCAACGAATTTTCATTTTTGTCACTAAAAGCTTAGCAATAGAAACGACATTTTGCTTTGTCACACACACCAAAAAAAAAAAAAAAAAATCTGCTTTGACCAAGTGTGACCATGATTCTCCGGTTCTAATCATTTTTTTAAGTGTCCGATATCGTTACACGTATACTTCAATAGTTGGTTCAGTAGGTTTATACTGATATTCGCATGCGCGATTGCGAACCATGATTGTGACAGCTATACAAGGACGAACCGGTGACAAAAAAAAATTCTTCACTAAAGTTTAATAGCTACTAAAATTCATGAATTTGCGATGCAACTTATTTGTTGCAGATCCGCATTCTGTCATTTCGGTACTTTGTTTCATGTTATGGATCATCGTTCTTAATTTATTCTTTCTTAATAGACATCTCGGTATTAAAACCATTGTAATTAGATCTTCAAAAATAAGGCCCCACGCATGATTTGAAGAGTCTTAATATTATAAGAATGATTGTCTCATCAAAATAAAATGTTAAATGTTCATTGTAATTAGATCTTTAAAAATAAGGCCCTACGCATGATTTAAAGAGTCTAGATTATAATGACAAGATATTTAATGTTTTATTTTTCATTAGAGCTTTAATAACGTTATACACTAAATCTAAAATCAATAGTGTTAGCTCCCCAACGGAGTGGTCTACACTATGTGATTTTAGAAAGGTTAAACGAAATCGGAAATCATTTCATATAGATAGACAAGGCATTGTTTTAAGAGATATGAAAATGACGGAATTTGCCCGCCAATAGCAATAATGAACTTCGCCAACCAAATAAGTTATTGGCGTATTGGTTATTCGATTTTTTATGCAGTGGTTAAGGGACCCACATATTATTATGGAAGTGCTCACCTAATAGCAAATGAATCTCAACAACAGTAATAATGAACTCCTCCAACAGGATAAGTTATTGACGTATTGATTATGTGATTTATTATGCTACGAAGTTGAGGGACTCGCATTAATTAAAAGAGATTGTTCACCAATAATGATAATGATCTTTTATTCTATTTGAGATTTATTATATTATGTGGTTAACAAACTCATTTTAATTTTAAGTATGCATGATAGTATTAATAATTCACCTTGCATATTATATGAATGCATTTATATTCAGATTAATTATGTCTAATCCATTTTATCTGCTTGCTTACATATTCAATGTAACTGGACCTCATATATATTGACTGGAAAATGACCTTAGATATTTTATTCACAACTTGGTGGTATAAAATGTATTTACTACTCCTAAATCTAATCCTTTTACTTTAAGATACCCAAGAGAACATTAATGTTTTTAATAAGTGAAATAAGGCAAATGATATGATTTGGTGTAATATTCTAGAATTTATCTCGAATACGCTCCAAAGCTAACATTTGCATTATTTTATTTTCTTCAAGCATCATGTTAAATGTCAATAAGATGTTTTGGTTAGATTAGATAGAGAGTATGTCAAAGTACTATGTCAGACTTGAATACCACCAAGATAGCCTAAGGAACTCCAGTATGAGATCGAATTTTAGAAAATAATTGTTTATTATTTAAAAATTAGCTGGAGATCAATGGGGCTGACTTGGGTGGTAAGTTTCAAGTTGACATGATTATTGCCTTGTTACCAAACTCGTTCGACTCTTTTAGAGTAAACTAAATAAGGAATCAATTTAAGTTCACACTCGCTGATATTCTTATAGAATTGGTAACAAATGAAGGGATAATCAAAAGAATAGGCATTCCTATCAATCTAACCTAGTCTGTACCATCTTCTTCAAGACCCAAGTGGAAGGGCAAAGCAAAGAAGAATGATGATAATAGGACTAGGATAGCACAAAACATAGGTATCCAAGAGGTTAAAGGAATAAGGCAGTGTATGTTGAGGGCGAAGGAAATTGTTTCTTTTGCCGCTGACTAAGACACTCAAGGACGAACTGTCTAAGCAATGACGCGTCATAGGAAAATATATATTTAATCATTGAGCCATGTTATGTGGTTGTATCTATTAATTCCTGATGGATAGATTCTGGAGCCACTAAACATGTTTGCAATTCGTTGCAAGGATTTCAGGAATCCAAAAGCCTCGATGATATGGATATATATTTGTACTTGACCTGATGTCAAGGTTGTAGCTAAGTCAGTGAGAGTATTACATCTAAAATTAGAGAGTATGAGGATATTAGTATTAGAGAACTATCTTTATATACAGATGTTAGACGCAATGTAATTCTTGTTTCACTTTTGTAAAACTAGTTTTATAAAATTGAATAGATATGCGATTGCTTCTGGTGCATTGAAAGATGGTTAATATATTATAATCACAAGCTCTTAAGATTTGCAGGATGTAGAAACTAATGTTGCATCTTCTAGATTGAATGTTAAGAGAAAATTTATTCCTTACTCAATGTATTTTTAGTGTCTATTTTTGGGTTGTAATCAATCAAAATGAGATTCAAAGATTGGTCAAAGAAGGTTTATTACCTAGTGAGGCAGAGGAGCTTAAACCAAACTTGTGAATCCTGTTTTGAAGGATAGATAACTCTAAGGGCTTAATCAGCCAAATGAAATAGACATAAAGGACAATTGGAGTCGGTACACACAGACACGTGTGGTCTTATAAACATCCAAGCAAGATTACTCACGTTTTGGATAAATTTATCTGATGCAACACAATTCTTAAATTTTTGGTATATTCCGAAAGTGTCAAGACTGACGTGGAGCACAGATTAGGTAAACTTATCAAAACACTTCGATCTGATCGTGGATATGAGTATTTCTTGGGATAGTGCAAAAACTATATGGTCAATGAGGGTGTGGTGTACCAGGTTTTCCGCAATTGACGCTAAATGGATTTAGGTGTCAAATAGGAATAACAGAATTCCGCTTAACATGGTTAGATCTATGATCTGTTATGCTACATTATCTCTTTCATTTTAGAGTTTAGCTGTGACGATATCAATGCACATTATGAATTGCATTCCATCGTAGTCTATCTCAAGGATATCTTTTGAGCTGTATTTTTTACTAAATCTTAGTTTGAATCACATGCACATATGGGGTAGTCTTGCGCGTGTGAGCTTGATATGGACAAGTAAGTTAGAAACAGATCATACGCATGATAAATTTGATAGCTACTCTAAAGGCACAAGGATGGATTATTTTATGATTTCAATGCTAAAAGTTTATTGTTTACACTCACTGTTTATCTATAAGAGGATCATATTATGAATTACATACCTAGTAGCATGATGTTAGAGAATATGGTATGAGTACCAGATGTACCACATATGAACACACTTATTATAGAGATTAAGAATTATAAATGAATTCCCTATTAATGCGTCAGCATCATCTAGTACACAGATTCCTGCATCGGTACATTAATGTAGTGAGAGGATTATCATCCAACTCGACAAAATCATATTTTTAGGTGAGACCGTTATGGACATCCCTGTTAAACATGAGTTAGACCCAGTAAGCTACACGGAAGCGTGAACCGATATGGATACAGATCGTTTTGGCGAGTAACTATGAAATCAGAATTGGAATCTATTTATTCTAATAAATTCTGGGATCTTGTAGAACTTTCTAGTAGGGTGATACCTATGGAAGGCAAGTTAATCTACAAAAAGATACCAGAAGATTTCTTAGTGAATAAATTATGAGTGTACAAGGGAATGTCATTATTTTTTTGATTTTATATATATTGATGACATCCTACTCATTTAGAATGATGTGGAAGTTTTGTCATCAATAAAAGGTAGTTGTTCAATTACTTTTAAATGAAGGATTTTCAAGATGTAAGCTATATTCCTAGGATAGCTTTTGCAAGATCAGGTTAAAAAGAAAATAGGCTTATCCTAATAATCCTACATTGATAAAGTTTTGACCAGGTTTGGTATGTATAACTCAAAGAATGAGTTCTTGCTTTATTGATATGGATTGTTCTCTCTAGTAAGTAGTTTTCCAAGACTAGCAGAGGAGATTGAGCAAATGAGACTGGAACTATATGCTTTGGCATATGGGAGTCTTATATATGCCATGGTCTATACCAAACAGGACATCCGCTACATTGTAGGGATAGTCAGATGATATCAGTCCAATCCTAGACTTGATAACTGGTCTGTTGTGAAAAATATCATTAAGTTCCTTAGGAGAACCAATGATCTAATACTCATTTACGGATGTGATAATATGGTACTAGTCAGGTATGCTAATTCTGATTTTTAATCAAAAGTAGATACTATGAGGTTCATGACTCGGTGTATATTCACTCAATGGAAGGAAAATTAGTTAGTAGATTGTTAAGCAGATTTAAACTGCTGCTCAAACCTGAAGGTGGAGTACATTGCAGCCTTAAAGGCGGCAAAGGAAGCTTTTTGGTTTGATCTCACTGATTTAGAGGTTATGGAGCATACTAGCCTGCCTATCGAGCTACATTGCGACAATAGCGCAGAAATAGTCCAAACCAATAACCCAAGGTTCCATAGATAGACAAAATACACTGAGAGGAAGTATCATGTTCTACATGATATTGTCCAGCAAGAAAATGTACTTGTGGCTAGAACATTGCATTGGAACACAACTTTGTTGATTCATTAACAAAGGTGTCGTCGATCAATAGGTTTGATCAACACCTGGATAACATTGGAGTTAGATGCAATTTGAATTGGCTATGAGTGCAAGTGGGAGCTGTTGGGATTTATATGCCCTGGCATAGCAAATTCATATCTGGATTATAATGACATATGTTCATGACGTTTCTGAAATATTTATGCTTTTTACAATTGGTGAATTTAATGTATTATGTTTCGATTAATTATAGAATTGATAGTATCCACTTGATTACAAGAGATATTTATATATTTATGTGATGGCAATCAATACATGAATATAAATAGTAATCATAAATTGTTCATAGTCAGTAATTATGGATGGACTCATAATTAATTAAGACTTAAACTGGATCCGCGTTAGGTTGAGATATATTACGAGAGCCGTCGTATGCAATTGCTCCCTATCACCGTCATGGCATTTGACTCTTAAGCATGAGAAAGTATAGATTCTTTTATTAATTAATAATTACTTTGATTTGTTCGGCGAATTCTTCGGGATCCTTAGACCGACACTTTGGGTAGTTATGTAATTAATGGTTAGAGGGTTATATTTTCAATATTTGCATCATTGCTACTTGTATTTATTTTATATTGATTATGGTTGATCACAAAGTAAATTCGAAGGCCTTCGTGTGTTTTTAGACAAAATGATTTATTATATATTTATTTATTTAAATTATTATTTTTGTCAAACAAATGTTTTATTGTGATCAAGCTAAAAATAATCAAAGGTACCAAAATAAATATATTAATTAAGTAGTCGGATTGATGTCTTTATTTATCCGATAACTAATTATGCATAGAGGGGTTAAAGTGCGATATTAGCTTAGAGGTTATTTATTATTTAATTGGAGTTCAATTAATTTCTTTTAGTGGAGTAGAAATTAATTTATGAATTAATTGAATTGGGTCCATGGACCGGGCCAATTGTTAATTCATTGTAGCCAATAAAATAATAGGCCCAATGGATTCGCACTCATAGCCCAACTTGATATTGGTATCCTATTAGATTTGAGACATGTGAATTAGAGATTGAGAAGGATTTATTGTTTCATTTTCTTTATCTTTATGTTGCCTATAAATATACATGGTCTATGAATATTTTAAGGGTGATTTTATGAGAAGGAAAAATGAATATATTTTCTCTCTCTAGAAAATTAGGGTTTATGTTCTCATCTAATGGAGGCTCCCACAAACCTAGTTTTCCAAGGTCATTCATGGAGGCTTATGAGTGATTCCTAAAGGCAAAACAATTACCAAGAAGATGAAAATCCAGGGAGAAGACATCTTGCTAAGGGATATACAATAAGTGAGAACATTCACTTTAGAGGAAAGAATTAAAGGTTTACTCAGACCTTTGATGTAAGTATTCAACCTGTTAATTAAATGATACATCATATTATTTTTGCATAAAACTTGTCTCAATGTGATGAATCAAGATCTATGTTTGAAAATCCCTCAGAAAGTTTTTAAAACTAGCACGTTTCCCAACAATGACACCTATGCATCAAATGGAGTTTCAATTACGAATGATAATATTATTCGTATGATTGATTTTATTTTGTACTTACTTTTAAATAAGGTCTTACAAAATTGTGTAACATAATTTTTAATTATATTTTATAATGAATTAATTATGTAGCAGTCAGTAGTATTTTCATTGTTATTTTGATAATGATTTTTAAATAAAACTTTATTGACTATTGTAACTTCTAGTAGTGATAAGCGCCGAATATTGCATATTCAAGCTCCTTTATTTGCATTAGTTAAGTTCATTAGTTGATTATATTGTATATATTAGCTTGATTTGCGTATTTTTGTTTGCTTTTAGGTTGGTTCCCCAAAGATAGATAAAAGTGTGGCTTTGTTGAGTTCTTGAAAAATCAAAGCATGTCGTTGCCAGGGACCTTTATTTTGGCCAAGCCAGTGATCCGTTGAACTCATGGTTATCCCTGCAAAAAGCGCTAAGGAGGGTGATCGCGTCATCAGGCCGAGCAAAAATCAGTTCATGAAGTAAAGTGGTGACCAAAGCTGTTGCATTGCGGGCGCCCGCCAAAATGCGCAAAAACTTTGCAAAAATGCGGGGCCTCGCCAAGCATTACGGGCCCCCGCCGTGTGCCACCATCGACCTCCTTTGACACCTCGTGGGCACCCGCTATTCTGCAGACAAGAAAGCATGGCCCTCTTTATTTCACCTAATGTTATCCCCTTAATTGGGGGGATTGCTTTGCACTTCTCTAGGAGTTTTGGGCAACGAAAATGGAGTGGTTGGAAGGCTATGGTGGATTATTAGAGTCTTGATACAATGTATTATTCATATTTTATATTGTAAGGGTATTTAGAGAGAGAAATATTGAGTTCTTGAGGGTGTGTATGTATTGTGGCTTCTAAGTAAGAAAATGGAGGGTAAGATCACCTCTTCTCCTTTCTCTTTTGCTTCTATGGGTAACTAACTCCTTTTCTAGGGAAGTGATGAAGCCCTTCCTTGTAAGCATGCCTTAGTTTTGGTTAAATTTGGGGGATGAAATATATGTATGGGCTAAGTTTCATAATCTAAAGCTATACACATGTTGTAATGGATATTAATATTTATAAATGATCATTTTGAGTTTATTATCTTGTCTTAGATTGTTTTCTCTCATGATTATATGGCTTACTTTTTCATAGTGACAATGGAAATGAGATTGTGAAATGGTTTTAATGGCATGTTGTTTAAGAAATTTGATAGTTCACAGTTTAAGGCCTTCCTTTGATGGACTATTCTTGGGTTTTAACTTCATGTGCTGTATCATTTGATTGAGGGTTTCGTAATCTCTAGCTTAGTGAGTATGTCTAAGGCTACACCCTAGTTTAGGTAGTTCAAACATGTAAAACTTTGAGAGATTATTCTTGCCTATTGATTTCATGAATTTCTTGAAGATAATATATCAATTTTGTGTTGTTACATATTATGGCCACTTGCATATGTTGTTTCCCTAAGTTAATCACAATCTAGCATGTTTATATGGTAGGTAGTGGATTCACTCCCCTAACCCTCTTTGCATAAATCTTTCTCCTTTACATTCCTTGCATTTATTGTTTATGCACATTTTAATTCTAAGTACCAAGTGACAAACCAAACAAAACCTTACACCTCTTTCATCAAACTAAAAGTGATTTTAAAGATCTTGGTTGCCATAAACTAGCAGTTCTTGTGGTTTAACTTACCCCTACGATAGCCCTATTTTACAATGATTTGGGCTATTGTAAGGGTTGATTATAATTGACACCCATCAAGTAGCATAAAAAATAAAATGCCATTCATTTCCTTCTCACTATGTGCTCTAGCCTCTTGCCTATTGAATTATGGCAGTTACAATATGCACAAATATACATACATATATATATATATATATACATATATATATATATATATATTGCTGGAATTTTATTTTACACATGGTGGGCAGTGAACCGTTAAATGATTTATGATTGAATAATTCACAATGTAACTGACTATAAGTTTTACAACATTAAAGGGAAATTTAAAGATATATATTTGAATATTATAAATCAATGACTATATATAGTTATTAGAGAATATGACAGTTTTTTGTTTTGCTCAATTACAAAGAGAAATTAAATTGTTTCTTGACTTAATAGTAAACGTATTAATTTAATTTGATTTGCTGGTAGTTATTTTATTGTTATCATACAAAAGTTGTTTATTGCACAAGTTAATTAGAAAAGTGTAAGGTTAGTGGGAGTGTTATACTTTGACTGTGTAATACTATTAACTTGTAACTGATTGTTACAATTTTAATTTATATCTATTACAATGATCTAATAGATTGTTACACTGTTAAATAACGACTTAATGCATTAATCTATTTATGATGTTTTGTGTCTGAATTTTATGAAGTTGTATATGGTGTAGTTTTGTATTTGTGAATGAAATTAAATGGAAAATGATCCATTTCCAATTTTAGATGTCTTTATATTATTGTATAAATCATAACTTATATAGGAGTATTAATTGTAAAGGAATAAATTAATTGTATATCTTTAAAAAAAAAAAGTAACTGTTATAAGCATTAATGTGTGTGTATATATATAACTATTACAGAACATTACTATTTGTAAATTGAGAGTATGACATCATGCAGAAATACAATCCGAGATTACGTGCTACATTATGCTTATATGATAGCATTTATTAATTACATAAATTAGATTGGTGATTGTGGTGTAACAACCCGAACCCGTGGATCCGGACCGTTACCCAGGTCCTTGCCCGAACCCGAGGTCAACTAGGTCATACCACTACTTTTCTAAGTCCACACCTATCATACAGGTCCATCCAAGGTTCCAAATCGTTCCATAAACAACTTTGCAGAAAGGATCAACTGTCATAGGTCAAAAGACAATGACCAGTCTGCTGATAACCCTTCATCGGCCGGCTAACAAGGCTGGATCAGTCGGCTGACCTACAGGGTCGGTCGGCTAAAACGATGGGGCAAAAATTTGCTCTCAGGACTTCCACTGTTTCAACCGTCGGTCGGCTGATGGTAGGGGTTCGGTCGGCCGAACTTGGGGTTTCGATCGGCCGACGGTGAGGATCAGCCGGCCGAAACAAGGCTCTGAACCCTGAAACTCATTAGAATGGCCACTGGCTGTGTTTCAAACAAAATCAAACTATAATTGACCCGTTTTGTAACCCATTTTCTAATTCACGGCAACAAAATGAGCTATAACACAATTGGATGGCATCCATAATAGATCGAAATATAATATTTTAACCCATTCATTAAGAAATGTTACATGGTCTCAAGTTACATCAAATTCCATTGAGAATTATAATTACAATACATAGTCAAGGTTTGCAAAATGAATGCACTTTATTACAGCTTTGAGACTTTGAGATTTTACAAAAGAATGGGAAGTATACAAAAGGCACAAAAGTAAACTTCTAATCTCCCTCATGCTTGTGAAGGGTCGACATCAATTACTTCCTTTCCGAGTCCTGAAAATGTTAAATGATAGGGTGAGTATAAAGCTCAGTAGGTAGTGCCTAAGACACACCTCTTGTAGTCCCGTGAATCCAAACAATGAATAGGACAATAAGAATTAGGGTCATGCAAAACCGGGAAAAATACAATATCAATTCCAAATTCAAAACAAATAAGTGTCGTGCCATGCATATCACTCCCCATTTTCAGAAAATCATCCATTACTTCACAAACTATTGATATAACCCGCCCTTTGGTGACTCCCCAGCTACACGAGAGATTGATTGGCTACTGTCCCTAACCTTTGGTACTTCCGCGGTGTCATTTGGGACCCAAATAGCCCAACCACGCTAGGGCAATCTCCCTAGTTCCCTCTAGGTTACATTAACACACCGGCCCTTTGGTGACTCCGCGGCGACCGGGTTTTTTTCAAAACATATTTCTCAAAATTTCTCCCTAAAACCCCTTTCATTTTCATGTCAAAACACTTTTCCTTTTTCTTTCATGCCCAATGCTTGCATACATATGACATGTCTTTTTAAAACTATGGAAATGGGGAAAATTATTCTTATACAATTAAAATGTTTCCTCATAAAATTTCTAACAATTAAATAAGCATCATAGGCATGGAAAGTTAACACATTTAGAGTGCTCTTTCATACAATTCAATTAATTAGACATACTCACATGCTTTATATACATATACAATCAAGTCAAATTAAAAGCAATTAACATAATTTAGCATGCTAAAACACTAATCAAGTAAGATTAATTCACAAAGGTACAAGATTGTAGGAATTAGAGACATCTACCTCAATATGATGCAAAAACCCCAATTTCACCTCAAATCCTAGGATTTTGAGATCACCCAAATGGTGGCCAAATGGAGATTGGCTCCGATCAACTCATAGATCTCGTTGTGGGCTTCGAATAGCCGTAAACGGCTTCCAAAATTTCCAAATATTGATGGAGTAATCAAGAATTGAATCATGAAACCAAGAAAAAGAAAAAAGAAGAGTCTAGAATGGGAAAGAGAGAGACTTACGGGTGTGAGAGAGAGAAATGAGACCAAAATGTGGTCTCATGACCACTTAAGAATGATAGTGGGCCCCATCACTTTTCTTTTTATTTTCCCTTTTTCTTTTAGTTTCATTTTACACCACACACCTACATAAATATGTATACACACATTAAATCATAACCAAATGCAACATATTAAATAGAATAAACATGATGCAAATGGACCCAACTAAAATCCTGTATGCAATAATTCCGGTAGCAAGTCCCACACAGGTTCGTCCGGTCCGAAAAATGATGAAAATTGGAAACATCACATGTGGTGTATGCTTTATATGTCATGAATTCTTGTTTAGTAAAGTTTCCTAAAATTGGTGTTATTATACTTATCGAAAAAATTGTGTTTGCTATATTTTGGGGCTAAAATTATTTCTGTAGAAAACTCACAGAATTGTTTCTGTTTTCATGAGGTACAATGTTAAAGCACTGGAGGGAAAATCTAGCTATTGAATAAGAAGAAGAGGAAAAAGGTGGTGTTCAGAGTCGTCTTCCAAGAGGCCAGTAGTAGAGAGCACAAGAGATATGGAGATATGGCGTCACGTAAAAAAAATTAATTGAACACCACCGGCAGATTTATACACTAGGATGAATGTTTACTGTCAATGTAATAATTTACATGGACCTTTGCCATGGAGGTATGGTTGCATGGCAGGTCAATCCTAATAAAATTATTATTTTGTGTGGCGGAGGGAGATCGTACAGAATTGTCCGGGTTCTCTCATCCGATATGGTGTGTGTGCATATGCATGTGACTTACTCTAATTCTCTCTCATGTCACTTCCAACATTGCCATCTTGAGATCAAAGAATATACTAACATTCTATCCGGATATAATTAACAAAACTAACAAAAATATTCATCTCAATATTTATGCAAAGAGGTATTCTCAGTGATGAATTATTTTGTGGAGGAAAAAAAAAAATGATGAGAGAGAAAAAGAAGGAAATGGTGGGGTGAGGGAAAAAAAAATTGGTGAATGAGAAAAATGGTGAAAAAAAATGAGGGGGAAAAAGAAAATAAAAAAAATAATTAAAAAAAAAACCCAAGAGTTGGGTTGTGAAGAAAAAATAAAATAAAATGATCAAGTGTCTTATTAAGACACAGTCCTATATATGTCGAGGGGGATAGGCCCAAGGGAGTCACCTACGGAGGTAACCCAACCTTCTGATTGACGATTTATATCACATGACGAAAGGTTCAATGGGTAGAAATAATCTGCATTGCGTGACTCATTGACAACACTCTTTTTAGGAGGTTTCTTATCAAGGAGATTCTTTCCTACTCATCCCTATGGCATCAGTGTTGTGATGTTATGTTAAGGAAGGGCTTTGCCCTAAATGAATTCGAGGCGAGCATACTCTTACAGGGTATAGGTCACATATATCCTTGGAGGATTCACTTAAGTGAAAGTCCTTGTGAGGCTGCGACCGTGGCAGTTGGGCTGTTCCTTAGAGCTTTCATGAGAATCAAGATACCAGCGTATGGCCATTAATCGCGCTAACCCGCCAAACCAAGTCTATCGTCAATACTATGTGTGTGGTATGTTGAAGTTTGGCTCAATGAACCGAATTCAAGACTTTGTTTATTCAGGTTCCTCAAATGGAGATTATCACACTAAGTATAAGTTCAAGCCTAGAAAAGCACCTATACCGATTGCATAGTATAAAGTTGCTCAATTATTTATATTACTTATTTTATTAAAATAGGTAGGGATTGTTGAGAAATATTTAATAAAAGTAAATAAATATATAATAAATTATATATTCAATTATAAAATATTAAATACTATTAAATTATATTTAATCTAATCATTTTAATTTTTACTTAATATCATATTAAGTATGGATAACCGTTATAGTTATTATTCTATATAAAGAGGAAGATTTCTCATTTTTCTATAAAGAAGTGTTTGATGTATGAGTGATGATATAGAGTGATTAAGACTTTTCTCTCTATTCTATAATCTATTTTTAAAACTTTTTCTTCTGTGAGATGTTAGTGCATATTATTTTATATATTGAGTTTATGAGCAACTAGACTTATATAGACTTGGACCTAGTCTTCTTGTGGTCGTGCACATGGAGGAGACGCTGCTGCGAGCTTATTGGCAGGGGCGGAGTAAATTAAGGCCCAGAGGGGGCACGTGCCCCTCCTCACTTTGCTCCAACCTACTATACATAGGTACATATTTTTGGTATATATATATGCTTTTATAGTAATTTTAAATAGTGTCCCCCCTTAAAATTTCAAATTCTTCTAATTTCCTTGAGTTATATATATTCCTTCTTTAAGTATACAATATATTTTTCCTTTTTCTAATTTTTGTTTCCTTTTTCAAAAAAATTCTTTTTTTACTTATGTATAATTATGTATTTTTCTATTTTTTTCTTTAACTTATTTATTTTATCGATGATATTTGTGATTTTATTTAATTAAAATATTATTAATTAATATTTTGTAACTATATTTTTTTTACATTATTTATTTAGTATATTATTTTACAACTATTTTTTTTCTTATTTGCCTTTTTGATTTAAAAAAATTATACTTCCTATTTTTCATATTTATTATTATTATTATTATTTTCAACAAGTGCATTGTGCCCCCTCTAAACTAAAATTCTGGCTCCGCCCCTACTGATTGGGTTGTATCTTAGAGTTAACTAGTTTCACCAATATCCACAAGAAGGAAATGACTATCAACTTTAGGTCAATATATTTACACATGCCTCATTGTGTTTACACATGCCTCAACAATTAGGCCAGCACTTTTCTTACCTATTTTAATATTGTTTTCATTTCATAATTTCTATTATTATATTAATTTTTTATTGCAAAATTATTATATTATTAAATCCTTATTCATCTTTATATCCATGTTGTTCATATTGTTGTATTCATTTTATTGAAAGAATTGCAAAGTGTTATTAATGTATTATTCATATTTATTCAGTAATGAATTATTTATTATTTTATTTCATGGTGTAATATTGAATTGATTTATTCTATTTGTTTTAATTTATAAAATATGTAGAATTTCCACAACATAATGAAGCCAAAAATAAAAAGAAGAAATATAACACTATAAATTAACTTTAGAAAAAATATAAAAATAAAAAAGTAGTTAATTGGTTAATTAATAATCACCTGATTTCGAGCATGGACAGAGATCACTAGGTTGACCATTTATAGTGAGAACATCAGACACAATTGGCCAGGTCTCCTCCATTCTCAAGAAAATCATTTTGAATCTCCATTATATCTTCCTTCCACCACTCCCCTGCATTCAAGTATAATTAATTTTCTCTACCATCAAATATCTTCATTAAAAAAAAAAAAAAAAAAAAAAAAAAAAAAAAAAATAAACATTAAATTCATCATCTTGATGTTGCAAATTTACCAAAATACCAATATTGATTGGACCTCAAAATTGGGTACCTCAGGATTATCAATAATGTAGCCCTCCCATTTAATAAAAACTTTTTTTTTCAACCATTTAATAGAAATTGATTATTATTATTTTTCCAAAAATTAAGCAAGTATTCTAAATTATTTAAATGTATAGTTGCCCATCAAGTGGGACTGAATCTTTGAATGAAAATACCACAATCAAGGAACTTTTTAAGTCATTAAACTTTTTTAATTTATAAGGATTGAATCTTTGAAAGAAAAAGAGAGTTTTGAGTTAAGTTTATTCGAGTTCCCTTTGAAGTCACGAAGAGTGTTTTAATGAGTAAAGATTGAATCTTTGAATGAAAATACGTTAATTAAGGTACCTTTTAAGTTACTAGACCCTTTTAATGTATAAATATTGAATTTTTGAAAAAAAAAATGAGAGTTTTTAGTTAAACTTATTCGAGTTTCATTTGAAGTCACAAAGAGTTTTAATGAGTAAAAATTGAATTTTTGAATGAAAATATCTCAATCAAGGTACTTATTATGTCACTAGACCTTTTTTTTATGAATAAAGATTGAATCTTTGAAAGAAAATAAGAATTTTGAGTTAAACTTATTCGAGTTCCCTTTGAAGTCACGAAGAGTGTTTTAATGAGCAAATATTGAATCTTTGAATGAAAATACCTCAATCAATTTACCTTTTAAGTCACTAGTCTTTTTTAATGTATAAAGATTGAATCTTTAAAAGAAAAAGTGAGGATACCAAAGGCGGCATGGGCCGAATCTAACCCACATGATGAAGAATGGGCCAGGCAAATGGCCTGGGCCCAAATCAAGCTGTTGTGAGGCAAGCCTAACGCTGAAAAGTGAAGCTAAAGGCCTGAAAGATGAATGGATCCATGGATACAAAAGCGTCGATGATAAGCCCAATGGAAGAAGGTAGTTAGGGATCTTCTAAAACATTGTAAATAATCTATAAATTGGAGAAAAATGAAGGAAAGTGGGGATCAAAATTTTTGAAGTGTAATGAAACTCTGTCAATTTAGAGGGAGAAAATTTCTTGCATCTTCAATGGCGCTGTTCGTGGGAATCGATGAGAATTCATTGATGATTCACTCAGATTGATTTGATCTAGTAGTGTAACGCGTGAAGACGAAGTCTGATCGTTGAAGGCAGAATCAAGATCGGTGAAATCATGATCGGAGAAGTTGGCGTTCGATCTACGCAGTTCTGTTTTATGCTTGTTTTGGAGAGCTATGCGGTCGAAAGTTGCTGAGATTGCTGAATTTGGCAAGTTCGTCGCCGGAGCGACTCAGATCTAGTTAATCACGATCAAAATTCAGCTAAGCTAGAATCCAGATCTAGAGCGTCTGCATTAGCAAAGCTCAAATCTGATCAGAAATTCACGGTTAATGACTTTGCTACGATCCGGAATGATGATCGGAGGAGAGAGTTTGAATCCAGTGGAGAATGGCTAGCAGATGAAGCTTGATGAACTGATGAACATGATCGAGGCTTTAAGAAAAGAAAATGCAGAGTTGAGAGCTGGAATGGAACGCCGAGAGGTTCCGGTTGCGCCGCGACCGCTTCCGGTGGGTGAAAGAGGCGTGTGACCTGATGAAGCACATCAAGGTGAGCAAAAGGGAGATAACTACGTAGATCTCCACCGTGAAGAGGTTAGGATGGAGAATTTACCACCAAATGCTCATCGAGCTGAGGATCGAGAAGGATCTGTACATCTCGATCCACATCGTGAGCATATCCGGCAGGAAGAAAATATAGCTTTCAATCCGCATCAAGAAAGGCATAATTGCGAACAGGATATGGAGTTTGATTGTCACAAGATTAACTCGCCATGGCAAAAAGAGTTCACTGAGGAAAGATCGTTCGATCCACCTTATCGGCCTTCAATGGCCACATATGATTATAGGAGTTTGGAAAGAAGATCTACAGATCATAGAGTCGTCACGAAAGATAGAATGAGGCCCTCCGTTCGGCAGCACGGATGGTTGATTCGCCGTTTACTGACGAGATCCTAAATGCTCCAAGCCCGAGGAAGTTTTCCATGCCTGTTTTCATTCTGTTCGACGGAACAACCAATCCGATTAATTATGTGTATCACATTCAGTTGAAGATGGCACTGAACACGGGAATGATCCTTTGATGTGCAAATGTTTTCCAACAAGCTTAGCTGGACCAGCGCTCAATTGGTTCAAAAACCTATCGAGGGGCTCAGTGGACAGTTTTCGTAGTTTGTGTGATCGGTTCATAAGCCAGTACTATGGAAATAAGCGCCCTGCAAAAGATATCTCTAGCCTGTTCACCATGAATCAGTATGATGATGAGCGTCTCCAAGCCTTCTTTACCACATTCAACCTAACCAAGAGCATGGTGATAGAATGCCATCCCTCCACGGCGGTTCAAGCATTCAAGTTAGCAATGACTCGAGGGACACCGTTCCATACAAGTTTGGTGGTAAACACACCGGAGACAATGGACGAGCTGAATGAGAGAGCTGATGGTTTCGTGCGTCTGGAAGAAGAAGAAGCGGCTAATGCTAGGAAGACATCTATCATCTCCACAGAAGAAAAGTTCAAAGCCAAGATACGGCAGAAACAAGCTCCGCTGCAACGCCAGACCTCCTGGAAGGCAGAGAAAAGGAGGGGAGGATGATTTGATTACTCCACTTAAAGTTACGCTGGCAAGGCTATTCTAAGAAAACAAAGATAAATTTCGTCCTCCATTGCCCATTAGACAACCTCTTGAACAAAGGGATCAATCTAAATATTTTGTTTTTCATAGTGACTTTGGTCATCAGACTAATGAATGCAGGAACCTAAGGAGGCAAGTGGAGATGCTAATCGCCCGGGAAGAGTTTGCAGGATATGTTCAGGGGCCAGCACAGGAGCAGAATCGACCAGCTGAGCAAGTCAAGAGAAACCAAAAGCCGAACCACCATAATGCTCAGCCTATCTGGATTATAAATGCAATTCATGGCTGACCTGGACAGACCGAAGAATCCAAGGAAGTATTTCAAACACGTCTCCGCCAAGCACAAATGAAGAGACGGATAGGCAGTGTCAACACTCTGCACCAACAAAGCTCAACAACGCTAATAAGGTTTGATAAGACAGACCTGATGCGAGTTCAGATTCCTCATGAGGACCCCTTGGATGTCAATTTGACAGTGGCTGAGTGTTTAGTACGAAGAGCGCTAATTGATCTCGGGAGTAGTGCAAATATCATGCCAAGGGTCACTTTTGATCGCCTAGAAATCAATCCAAAGGAGTTGAAGTCTACTGGAAACCCGTTGGGGTTTGATGGAAAATGGGTAGAACCGATCGACATAGTGGAGTTGATGGTCCGTGAAGCTGAAAAGAACCTTGTCTAAAGTTTCGTGGTGGTGGAAATCCATCCCTTCTACAATCTGCTGATGGGGAGGGGGTGGATCCATAGGGTACAAGGATTCCCATTGACCCTACATCAGGTGATGAGATGCATAAGTCCAGACGGGAGCAAGGTGATAGATATCCATGGAGATCAGGTTGCAGCAAAGGAGTGTTACTTGGTGACTCTGAAAGCTGCAGGGAAGGGAAAAGCTCCTACCTGATCTGCTGATGAACAATAGCAATTATAGAAGACTCCCCTCAGCATGAACGGATAGGAGGAGCTTCCAGTGCTGACCGAGGAACCACTGGTTGAAGTTCAAATTGATAGTTTAAGCCCAGATCGAACCACGAAGGTAGGTTCAGGGCTTCCAAAGAAGAAAAATGTCAATTGGTTGATTTCCTCTCCCAGAAGGCCGATGAATTAGCTTGAAGCCATCTCAACATGCCAGGGATCGACCCATCAGTATCTTACCATTCTCTTAATGTAGATCCGAACGTCAAGCCAGTGAGGCAGAAGCAGAGAAGGTTCGCCTCAGAACGCAATCAGATCATTGCAAACGAAGTTAATTGATTGCTGGAGGTTGGGTTCATTAGAGAAGTACAGTACCCAAACTCGTTATCGAATGTGGTTGTAGTACAAAGAAGAATGAAAAATGGAGAGTTTGCATTGATTTCACTAATCTGAACAAAGCCTACCCGAAGGATAATTTTCCACTTCCAAAGATTGATCAATTGGTGGATGCAACAACCGAGTATGAGCGATTGACCTTTTTGGATGCATATTCAGGCTACAATCAAATCCCAATGGACGCAAGCGATGAGGAAAGGACCTCTTTTGTCACCGAACGAGGGATTTATTGCTACAAGGTTATGTCGTTCGGACTGAAGAATGCCGGAGCCACGTACCAGAGGTTGGTTAGCGAGATTTTTAAGGATCAAATGGGCAGGACAGTAGAGGCTTACATCGACGACATGGTGGTCAAAAGCAAACAGAAGGACCATCACTTACAACATTTACAGGAGGTGTTCAGCGTGCTAAGAAAGTATGGAATGAGGCTGAATCCAACTAAATGCTCGTTCGGCGTGGGATCCGGGCAATTCTTTGGCCACATGGTCAACAACAGAGGAATTGAGGTTAGTCCAACCCAAGCGGAAGTTTTGTTAAAAAATGTTGAACCAAGTACTATCAAAGAGGTCCAAGCTCTCACCGGATGCATAGCGGCACTGAGTCAATTCATTTCTAAGTTATCTGACCGATGCAAACCATTCTTCGATACAATCAGGGGTCATGGAAAACAGTCCTGGGGGGATGAGCAAAGGCAAGCGCTGATCAAGCTGAAAGAATATATGTGGAACCCACCAGTCTTGAATGCCCCAGCGCTAGGCGAAAAGCTTTTCTTGTACCTTGAAGTTTCTAACATTGCAACCAGTGGTGTGCTGATACAATGTGCCGAGGATAAGCAATTCCTAGTTTTCTATGTAAGCAAAACATTGACCGAGCCAGAGAGAAGGAATTCGAAGGCCGAGCGAGTAATCTTATCCTTGGTAAACGCAAAAAGGAAGCTCAGGCATTACTTCGAGTCTCATCCTATAGTCGTCCTGACCACATTTCCTATAAGGATGATTTTGTATAAGCCCGATTTGTCCGGACAAATGACGAAGTGGGTAATAGAGCTTAGTTCTTTCGACATAACTTATGAATCCCGAACGGCTATTAAAGGGTAAGCTATGGCTGATTTCTTACTGGAATGTGATGTAGATGAGCCAGATGAATGCCTTGAAGAATCTTTATGGAAGCTCTTCGTTGATGGCTTCTCAAATCAGATGGGGGAAGAAATCGGGATCAAGTTATAAACACCAGAAGGCATTGCATTGAGCCAAGCGATCAGGCTTGAGTTCAGAGCAACCAACAATGAAGCAGAGTATGAAGCACTGCTGGCTGGCTTAAGGTTGGCCAAGGAGCTAAAGGTTAAAGGTTTAGTTGCCTTCAGTGATTTGCAGTTAATAATTCAGCAAGTGACTGTAGAGTATGGAACAAAGGATAAGACAATGGAGGCATACCGTTCTGCCGTTATGCAAGAGATTAGAAACTTCGATTAGATCAGGTTCATTCAATTGTCGAGGGAGCATAATAAAGATGTTGATCGGTTAGCTTGTAGTGCGTTAAGTTCAGGTGAAACATTGGCAAGTGTAATTCCAATCGGGGTGCTATGCCAGCCATCTATCCTTAAGGAACCGTCCAGTTCGGATCCCTGGCAGGTGAATGTTATACCATATGAACCGAGCTGGATAGATCCAATTATTACGTATATACAGGATGGTGTTTTGCCCAAATAGAGGGCTGAAGCAAGAATGATCAGATCGAATGCCGCAAAGTATGCCATAATGCACAACCAACTTTACAGGAGGTCTTATTTAGGACCATACTTAAAATGTGTAACCCCTACAGAAGCTCAGCAGATACTGTGGACTATCTACGAAGGGGTTTGTGGCAATCATTCAGGGAGAAGGTCTCTAGCACACAAAGTGATGACATAGGGGTACTTTTGGCCGAACATATCACGAGACGCAGAGGAATTTTTGAGAAGGTGCGTAAGTGTCAAAGGTTCGAACCATTGATCCACTAACCACCAGAAGATTTGCATGTAATGGCCAAACCATGGCCTTTCGCACAATGAGGGATGGATGTGGTTGGCCCATTACCGACTGCCAGATCACAAAATAAGTACGTTCTACTTGCAACAGACTACTTTACTAAATGGGTGGAGGTAGAACCGTACCCCAGTGTGACTCAGACCTATGTGAGACGCTTCATTTAGAATAATATCATTTGTCGATTTGGTGTGCCGAGGGCGATCGTCATGGATAATGGGACTAGCCTTGATAGCAAACAGGTGAGGGAGTTGCTGGACGAATATGGAATTAATCCAAAGTTAGTAGCGGTCAGCCACCTACAGGCGAATGGTCAGGCTGAAATCACAAACAGAACGATTTTTGCTTGTATAAAGAAGAAGCTTGAAGAAGAGAAAGGGAAGTGGTTGGATGAACTCCCGAACGTCTGGTGGGCGTATAGAACGACTCCAAGACGACCGACCGGAGAGAGCCCATTTGCCATGGCATATGGTACTGAGGCAGTAATACCGGTAGAGCACCAAGTTCCTACCATTCGGAGTTTAGCGTGGAATCAAGAGCAGAATGATCATATGCCGAGATTCAACCTCAACTTACTTAAAAAGAAGAGGAATGCTGCAGTAATAAGGCTCGCATCATATCAACAAACGCTCATGAACAGTCACAACAGAAAGGTGAAACATAGGGGTTTTGCACCTGGTGATTTGGTTCTGAAAAGAAAAGTTGGTATTATTACGAAAATGGTGTCACCATGGGAAGGTCCGTATAGAGTTGCAGAGGTTATCGGAAAGGGGGGGGGGCATATGTCTTAGAGACCATGGCTGAAAAGCTGATAAACAAGCCTTGGAACGCCACTTCTTTAAAAAGGTATTATCAATAAAAATTGAGTTTCAGTTTAGCCAATGTCTACCTTCAATTATATACTTGCAAGAGAGCAAAACTTTGAAAGATTTATAAAAAAAAAAGTATCGTTTTCTTCTAACAAGGTGATTGAGTATAAGCAAAGCCAAGTGGCAAGTGGCATTCTAGCCGAGTGCCAGACACTTAAGCAAAGTAAGTGGCAACTGGCACCACGAGCCGAACGCCAAACACTTGCTAAAAAATAATGAAAAAGCCAAGTGGCAAGTGGTGTTTTAGCTGAGTGCCAAGCGCTAAAGCAAAGTAAGTGGCAACTTGCACCACGAGCCAAACGCCAAACACTTCCTTAAAAAATAATGAAAAAGCCAAGTGGTAAGTGGCGTTCTAACTGAGCGCCAGACACTTAAGCAAAGTAAGTGGCAACTGGCACCATGAGCCGAACGCCAAACACTTGCTAAAAAATAATGAAAAAGCCAAGTGGCAAGTGGCGTTCTAGCCGAGTGCCAGGCACTTAAGCGAAGTAAGTGGCAACTGACACCACGAGCCGAACGCCAAACACTTGCTAAAAATAATGAGAAGACAAGTGGCAAGTGGCGTTCAAGCCGAGCGCCAGGCGCTTACTAAAAGTAATGAAAAAGACAAGTGGTTGTTGTTATTAGCCAAAGGCCACACACTTGTGTTTTAAAAAAAAAAAAAAAAATTATTATTATTATTAAGTGCTACCAAGTGATGCAAAGACTCAAATCAGATGTAGTAAAAAATTATCCTTTCATTCATTATAAGTTGAAAGATTACAAAGAGATACTTAAGATGGGTACAATCAAGTTCTGTCTGTCTCCTAATTCTCCTGCACACCCTCGGCAGCCTCCTTAGAATGGTTAGCATTCCCCTCCCCATTATTGGTCACGGCATCCCTCTGAGGGGGGGAGTCAAGCTGAATCACCACTTCATTCTGCTGAGTTCCATCTTCGGTGGTAGTCACAAGGGGAACCACAGTAGAGAGAGGAGGTATGTCTAAAGGCTGAGCGGGAGGAAGAATAGGGATAACTCCAGATAAGGTAATCCCATCACATTCTTCAAAAATATGTTCGGCAGGAGTGGGGTCTGGATCAGCATACACTCTTGGAGGATCAATTCCCAGCTCATT
Source organism: Cornus florida (assembly GCF_030987335.1). Classification (NCBI taxonomy): domain Eukaryota; kingdom Viridiplantae; phylum Streptophyta; class Magnoliopsida; order Cornales; family Cornaceae; genus Cornus; species Cornus florida. Next base: position 69,660,360 of record NW_026775579.1, on the reverse strand, counting down.
GTTAACATCATCCGGGCCTGTGCCTGAGATTGTCTGACCCTCAGCTAGAAGGCGATCGTTGAAACCTTCTCGGTATCCTTCGGCATACATGAGGGCCCCAGTGTGGGAGAAACGATTGTGCAGAGCCATCATCCCTCCATTGACCCTGTCGATGACACCGAGCAGGGCATTACGCTTATCTAGGCCCTCTTTTCAAAGGCCATACGCTCTGCTTGTTCATTATGAAGCAGGGGCTGAATATTGTCTCTTTCGGCCTTGAGCACTTCGTGCTCGGTCTGCCAGATGCTCTTCTCGATCTGAAGGGCATTTTTTTCGTCTTGAAGGGAGTCTATTTCCTTTTTCAGACCATCACTTTCCTTCTCAACCTTGTCCAGCTGCACCATAAGCTCAGCATTTTTGGTGCTGATGATTTTGTTCTCTTTGTGACCCACTTCAACGTCTTTGGCGAACTTTCATACCTTAGCATTGACAGCCTCAACATGTTTTTGCATGGCCATCATGCCAAAGAGAGTCTGTAAAACAATACATGAGTACTAATTAAGCCGAACCCATGTCTGGAGGAATTACAATGTAAAGACATTTCAAATGCAACAAAGAGAAGGGTAGGGAATTACCTCCATAGCCGCAAGGGGAAAACGGCTGAAGACCTCCTTCTGAGACAGAGATTTGGTAACCTCAATGTCTTTGGGAGACCACATGTTCTTGTAGTAAGCCATAGCTATTGGACCTTCCCTAAACATGGTTTTGCTCGGCTTCACTACCGATCCGTCAACTCGGACTAGTTTGGGGGTCCACGGAGCCTCTCCAGAGAAGGAACCAGTGGCATTGCTGGACCCGGAAAGAGCAGTTGGCCTAACCTGAGGAGGGATAGGCAAACCTGGCCCAGATGTAAGAATCCTCATTGTTAGAGGAATGTTATCAGGGTTGCCTTCGCTTTCAGGCTGAGGCCTTTTTCCCTGTTCTTTATCCTGAACGAATGCAATGGGGGCAGTGGTACTCCGAGCTTGAGTGACGGAGTTCTAGTTGACAGGTAGAGCGGTGACGATCGGGTGAACAGTCACCACATTCGGGGTAGTACTGGATGTGGTGGCAGATGAAGATGCCGAAGCCGGAGAAGAAGAAGCCGCGAGAGCAGCATTGACCCTGGGACGATCCTTCCTCCTGTTGAAGGATGGAATCTGAAGCTGGCTCATTGTGGTGCGGAGGAGAGATATATCACTTAAGTTCTCGGAGGTGAGGAGTTCCGAACAGGAAGGGATGTCGTTCAGAACGTAGTCCTTCAGGTAATTAGTCATATCCCTGCAAATGTTATAACTAAGTTCGTTATCTTGTGGGATACCCAAAGAATTGCAAAGAAACGAACAGAATCGAGGAATGCAAATTTCACAAGGGCAGTCTGTCTTATGGGTTTTGAATTTCTTATACAAAGACACGGAGCATTTGTCGAAGGCGGTAAGGATAGGATAGTCCTTGGTAGCCGGAGCAAACCAAGCACCCCGAACGCCAATAATACCTTTTTTCCACCCCTTTTCGGAATTAAGCTTATCTGTACAGATGGATTTCTTTTCAAGAGCGTAAAGATGGTAAAATGTATCCTCCAGCCTGATTTTGCTGACCTTGTAACAGAGGAGAATATCAACTAAGTCAAGATCTAGGCCTCTGTCACGGTTCAGAAGTAACAGAACGGACAAAACCCTAAAAAAATTGGGGTTAACTTGAAGAGGAGAAAGTTTCAACCTATTGAACACATAGCAAAAGAAAGGGTGAAGAGGGAATCTAATAATATTGAGGTGATAAAGGGAAAACAAGACTTCGCCGGGAAGAAGACCAGCACCAGTTCTGACATTAACGTTTTTGGGACATTCTCTAAGGTGAATATCGGAAGGGAGATGGAGCTTCATACGTAGAATATCCAAATCTATAGGCATGATGCTGACGATTATGATCCTTGAGGAAAATGTGCAAATACTTTAAGAAGAAGAAACAGAACTAACCTTGAAAAGATGAAGATCAGCGAGGGATGTTGCAAAAGAATTGAGAGAGAAGAACCTTTCACTGGATTTACCTGAGAGTATTTGGCTTGACTAGAAAGATCTGAGTTACCATGAGAAAATAAACTGGAATCAATTAACAGTGATTTGTGGAGGGTACGACAAGGGAAAATGTGGATATGAAGGAGTGGTATATAAAGGGGAAGTGGTCCTGCTAACCGAGACATCAGGGAGTTAAGAAGATTCAAATTTTAAAGACATTAATTCCGAGGCCGACCGCTCGATGCCCTACGTGATCGTCTCGAACCGTCGAATCATCATTAGCCGTCAAGTCATCATTAGGTCTATTGATAATCACACCCTAATTAATAAGGGAGTGGTTATGGGAGCAGTTGAGGATACCAAAGGCGGCATGGGCCGGATTTAACCCACATGATGAAGAATGGGCCAGGCAAATGGCCTGGGCCTAAATCAAGCTGTCGTGAGGCAAGCCTAACGCCGAAGGGTGAAGCTGAAGGCCTGAAAGATGAATGGATCCATGGATACAAAAGCTTCGATGATGAGCCCAATGGAAGAAGGTAGTTAGGGATCTTCTAGAACATTGTAAACAATCTATAAATAGGAGAAAATTGAAGGAAAGTGGGGATCGAAATTTTTGAAGTGTAATGAAACTCTGTCAATTTAAAGAGAGAAAATTTCTTACATCTTCAAAAAGAGAATTTTGAGTTAAGTTTATTCGAGTTCCCGTTGATATTACGAAGAGTGTTTTAATGAGTAAAGATTGTATCTTTGAATGAAAATACCTCAATAAAGATACATTTTAAGTCACTAGACCTTTTTAATGTATAAAGATTGAATCTTTGAAAGAAAATTAAAATTTTTAGTTAAACTAATTCAAGTTTCCATTGAAGTCACAAATAATGTTTTAATGAGTAAAGATTGAATCTTTGAATGAAAATACGTCAATCAAAATACCTTTTAAGTCACTAGACCTTTTTAATGTAAAAAGATTGAATCTTTGAAAGAAAATGAGAGTTTTGAGTTAAACTTATTCATGTTTCTTTTGACGTCGCGAAGAGTGTTTTAATGAATAAATATTGAATCTTTGAATGAAAATACCTCAATTAAGGTACCTTTTAAGTAACTAGACATTTTTAATGTATTATAATTGAATCTTTGAAAGAAAATGAGAGTTTTTATCATGTATTAGTAAGTTATCATTTTGACAAACTCATATCTTACCCAAACTCCCTATGGTATATATCATACCAGTTACATGAAAGAAACAAAAAAAAAAAAAAAAAGCAAATTCAAGATTTGGATATACTCTTTATCTTATTCCATCGTTGTATTAAATGTCATATTTGGGGAGTATAACTTTTTAAAGGGATATATAATTATTATATTGTTCTCTTTAAGAATTACTAGTTGTCTTTTCAAGTTTGAATATTTATATAACCGAGTTTAATTTTTAAAAAAATTTAAAAGTATTTTATGAAAATATATAAAAGAGTGATACAATAACCCAACGAAATCACCGAATGGGCATCGAAATTGACGTGCTTTGCCACGTTAGATTCTCTTGTGCACATTTCTTAGAGTTTCTAATCCAAGTTTTTGCTCTTATTTTTATTACATACCCCACTTGTCCTTATTTTAATTACGTACCCCCACTCCTTCTCTCTCTCAAAATTTTTTAAATCTCTTTCCAAAATTCTCTCTCTCCTACGTATTCTATGGCCACCATATTCTCAATTCATAAATTTGTATCATACTAGAAACCTTTCAACTACTTATTCTTTTTCTGTTGCCTTCTCTCTTTGAAGAAGACCAACCAAATTAATAAGCCACTTTGATATAGACTAATAGACCTATTTTGATGAAGTTTAGATATTAGGGTTTATGTGCAAGATTTGAGAGAGAGAGAGAGAGATGGATAAATTTGTAAAGAGAAAAAATGATTACAGAGGAAGAAAATTTAGATAGAGAAAAGGTGAAGAAAAATTTCATAGAGATAAAAAGGAGATGGGTAAATTTTTAGATAGAGAAAAAGTTACAGAATTTGAAAGAGATGAAAAAGAGAGAATTCAAACCCAAATTTGAAAGAGAGTGAAAAAAGTGTACGTGAACGATTTCACAATTTGAAATCGTAAAAAGAGAAAAATGAAAGGTATGAAAAGAAGATAAAACTGAATATCATCTTTGTCATTTGCAGATTTTTTTTTTTTTTTTTCATTGTTATTTGAACTATGTTTTGTACATAAAACCTTCTAAACTATCACATTTAGTTGCAAAATGTCCCACTAACTTACCTATTTTCATTAAATGACCATAATACTATTTCTTATTAAATTACACTTGATATATTTTTCTTGTTGAAAAAAATTTTGAAAAAAATTCATATTAATTTGATGAAATATTCTTCATTAAATTTACAAAAGTTTGCCTTTAATTTTTTAAATTAATTATTTAAATAAAAATCTTAAATAGAAAATTTTGAAACAATTTAAGTAATTTTTTAATTTTCATGAATATATTACATCAAAAAGAAGATATATATATATATATATATATATATATATATATATATATATATTATGTAATTTATTAAATTTTTATGAATAGTTTTTGAAAAAGAAGATATTTTTTTGTACTAATTTTTTTTTTCAAGTGAGTTTAATAAATTTTATTATAATAAGTTAATAATTTTAGAAAATAATAGCTACAAATCTATTTATTTGTTTCCATTTTTATAATCAATTGATACTAATTATAAATTAAGTTAAATGGTATAATTAATATTTAAATAAGAAAAAATAATTTAATAAGAAATAAAAATTTAATAAAAAGGGTAAAATAGACTTTTGTAATGGATTTGTTTTTAATTGTAACAAATTAATAATTTAGGGAACAATCTTTAATTTAGGGGGTTAATTGAAAAAAAGTCAATAATTTCGAAAAGTTTTTTTTTTTTGCACTTAACCTTTATTCTATATAGAAATGTGATATATAAATTTAGAAAGTTGAGGACTAATTTACCACAACTAAATTGAGACTAATTTTATATTTTGTCCTAACATATGATTTAATTTTCCTATTTAAAGTACTGAAACAGATCACTTCTTACCACTGTGGGGCTGTACTTTGTTTCTCTCTTTCCAACGTCAGCATTCAAAGAAAAATGGCAGAAACGCCGATTCGATTCGGAATCCTTGGCTGTGCCGAAATTGCACGCAAGGTATCGCGAGCAATTACACTCGCGCCGAACGCCACCATCGCCGCCGTTGGCAGCCGCTCGATCGACAAGGCCACCAGATTTGCTGCCGACAACGGCTTCCCTCCGGCGGCCAAGGTCTACGGCAGCTACGAGGCCGTCCTCGACGACCCCGACATCGACGCCGTCTACGTCCCTCTCCCCACCAGCCTCCACGCGCGGTGGGCGGTGCTCGCCGCCCAGAAGAAGAAGCACTTGCTGCTCGAGAAGCCAGTGGCTCTCAACGTGGCCGAGTTCGACACGATTATGGAGGCGTGTGAATCCAATGGTGTGCAGTTCATGGATGCTACCATGTGGATGCATCACCCTCGGACGGCCAAGATGAAAGAGTTTCTCTCCGATTCTCACCGTTTCGGGGCACTTAAATCGGTATGTATATTGAAAATTAGCATTTACATTTAGTATGTGGGTGTATATTTATTGAAATTAGTTGCTTTTTCTTATTAATTAACCATTTAGTTACTTTTTTGTTATCTATGTTTTTCAATAATTACCCAATTTTGGATATAGGGGATTTTTCAATGTTGTGATGATGCTCTGAGCTGGAATTTTTCTTTTTTTTTATTTATTTATTTAATTTTTTAATTTTATTATTATTATTTTTTAATAAGTAATCTGAACTGGAAATCAATATGTGATTTTTTTTTTTTGATGGAAATGAATATGGTTGCTTGATTGAAGATTGAAAAAGTGTGTGTGTGTATATATATATCTGTATGTATTTTCTTGTATTCCAATCTTATTTTTTACTATTATTGTTTAATATCTAAAATGCTTTTAGCTCAGTCATTGAGAAAGATGATACATTAATAGTTTATTTTCATTAGTATTTGCAGTTGCATCAATTCTGTGAAGCATTAGCTTGCCTAATGATTTGTAGTTATAAAAATATAATGGATATTTCTGGTCACTACTCATACAAAAACTACTCATTCCCAATCAATATGGCATTTTGTTGGCCTATCAAAATGACTTTTATGTGGTGAAAATTCAAAACATGGCTTGTCTTGTTTTACTTGTTCATAATACATTATAAAAATGCAGGCTTCAAATAGCAGAAAGGATACCTAAGGTGGTGAAAACTTATGGTCGCAATTGGAGGCGTGTGGAGATTTTTTTAATGGAGGGATCATTGAACTTGAGTAATTTTAAAATGATTTTATCGTAAAAGTGCGTGTTTGGAGCTACAAGTTGCATGGAAATTGAATCATTTATAGATTTCTTATAATTCATAGATGCATTTACAATAATGGGGCATAACATATACTACCATATCCATGAAATGACGATAAATCACAATAGCGATATCATGGTTATATTGAAATGTATTAACCCTTGTTGGCACTTTGCAGCATTGCAATAAGACATGACATATCTGATTATGTTTGAAATTAGTCTTGCTATGTCCAAGTCATAATTATTAAAGACAAAGCATAGGAACTAGGAGGGCATTTAGGCCTCCTAGAGCCGGAAGTGCCAATATTCCCCTATTATGTTGATAATCATTGTTGAAGGTATTTAGGATTTTGAGTTCAATTTCTAGGTAAGTGTTAGTTGATGGAATTTATTGTGCGTGTGGACGGATATTGGTCTGTTTTCAGTGATGGAGTATAAATAAGTTTTGAGTGTGACCCCTGATTTGGGACTTTATGTGTTTTGTGTCTCTTAAAAATAGAAAACAAAAATATGTTTCTTATAATAATATGTTTAATTTACTTCTTCTTTGGTTTGAGTGATAGATTTAAGTTCTCTTCTAGTTCAATATGTTTGGATCTCAATAATTTGCATGATTGTTCTGATTATTACTGCTTGGTCATATCATATTCATTGTTAATCCTTTGTCAATCAAATATGAACTTTGGTCGATGAGCACAGACTAATGAGAATTGGGCAGGATAAGTGCAACAAAATATTATAGTTTATTCCCATCTTGTAAGAAAATTCCCAAACACTCCACTTCTGGTTCTGGTGGAACTGAAATTCCCTAATATGACATTTGAATTGGTTAGGTCAATATGACAACCAAAATTCACTTGCTTTTCATTATTAACTTGTGATTTTTATTTTTATTTTTAAATTTGTTTCTTAGTAGCTTACAACCATGACAAATCAAATTTGAATACGAGAACCACACTTTTGTTGTCCTGATCTGGGTTCTCTCTATCTGTTCCTTTTGCTTGATTTGCAATAGGCATATGGTATGATACTCTATAACCTCTTTTTACTTTCAAAAAATTACCTCAAGAAATACGATTTTATCACAAATTTTCTCAACTGTCTGCTAGCCAAATGCGCAAAGACACATGTTTCTCAAAGATAGAAACTTCCTTGATTGAAGAATGGGTAATTACAGTTCTGGCGTTTTGACTTTCTAATGGCCTTCTTGCCAAGCAAGCACCTGTGCTACTTGTGTGAACTCATTGGCGACAATATTTGCAAGTATGGTAAAAGTATTATTATTATTATTATTTTTTGTATGACATTTTTTTGAGTGGTAATTTCTGAAATCTATATACATAGTTGTCTAGGGTTGAGTTAAGGTAGACATCATGAGGGTCCAGGTGCATTATATGCATGGCAGACTTGTGGACATTAGATGTGATTAGACAACTAAAGAACCAGGGATCTGAGGGACTGGGGTGGCTACATTTCTTGGAAGTCCAAGGTGTAAAGTGTGAGGAATTTGTGATAAACTCCATTAATGCACTTGTTAGAGGATTCGAGGAATGATTTGGATGTACAACAATAGTCTAAAGATATGGTGGCCAAGGACCAAGGTGAAAGTGCAGGGAAGTCCAGGGGATGGGAGACTAGGTATTAAAGGAGGTAGTTCCTCAAGTTGTCGTATGATGCTTGGTTTGGAAGTCCGGAGTGTGTGATGGTTCCATAGTGCAGAGTGTTCCAGACTCCAAGGGTAGGCTTCCAAGGAGTTGGTCTAGACCTCAGGGAGACACCTTGGGAGATATAAGTGTAAACCCCAATCAAGGTGTCCAAGGCCTTAGAAGATACAGGTTAGAGTGAGAGTTCATCCCATGGTTCAAGGTGTTTCCAGGGTCACAATGTGAGCTTTTGAGGAGCTGGCCAGGACCTTGGAAAGTGACCCCAGAAAGTATACATATAAACTTCAACAAGTGTGTGAAGCCTTAGAAAATCCAAGTAGAGATAAGAGGGATGCTAGTTTAGAGAGAGAAATGTCTGTTATAGAGAGAGTTTGTGCTTCGGTTCAGGTGGTTGAAGAGTATTAAATGAGGGGGTGAAGGGTCCTACTTATAGTGGGAAAGAACGAGGGTAAAATGGTCATTTTCCAAGGTCTAATGCATAAGGGCCTACAGTCGGTATATAGAGGTCAATTCAAGGAAGTCATAATGAGATCAAAGTAATCATATATTGTATTGAATGTCAGCCTTGCTTCCATGGAGTTGTCATCACATTAAATGTAATTAGAGAACTAAAGACAATGATATCTGAGGAGTTGGGAAAAGGTGCATTCCAGGTGCACCGTGGTAGAGAAGGTTGTGTTTGAGGAAGGGAATGGGAGTAAGAAAAGGTTGTATTTAAGAAATGACCTGATCTTCATTACCAACCATCCCTAAGCCAAAGCATCCTTGAGCTTCAATTACTTGGCTCTGCCACCCTAGCCTTGGTGGCTCATCTGAGATGCTATGTTTCCGCAGAGGCACTTCCTTCCAACATTTGTGAGGGAAGTTCCTTGGAAACTCCAGAGTTAAACACCTGCAAAGAAGGGCATTTAATAAGACATAATATCAATTCAAATAATATGATCAAACAACTTTATAGAATTCTCAAAGACTTGAGGCATGAGAGTCTCCCTGAAAATTAAATGTGGGGTATCCACTTGTCTTTCCAAAGCATATACTTACAGATTCTAATCATTCACTCTCATCAACAAAATGAACTGATTGCACTCTTATAGCTGTACTGATCCTTGACTCTCTCTCTCTCTCACACACACACACACGCACAAACTGGACTGCATATCTTTTTAAAGTCTGTTCAAGCTATATGCATTAATGTCGATCACAAGAAATAAATGAGTAAAACTTGAACCTTATATTTTGTAAAATGTTTATTGCTTTCGGATGACTCTATTCGTTATAGTTCTCTTCAGCAACACTATAAAGAATCATTCTTGTAAGGTTGGAGGGATTTTCAACCATAAAGATATCAATGCTGTGTTCGTAGGCAAAAATAAGCCAACTATGAAATGATTTGACTTCTGCAACTAACTTACCCCACTTCTCTTTGATGCTTGAAACAGATGTTGATCTTGATTCTCTAACATACATATTTTTGCATCCTTTTCTTCTTTTTGCATGACTGACCCACTTGAATTGAGCTCATTTGGAGTTTTCGAACATACAACAGCAGTCAATTTTGAAAAGTGAGGGAAATCTTTTGAAATTACCAGCAGCGTTTTCCGCTATGGAGTGAGAAATTGAATCATATCCTTCCATTCATATGGCATAAGCCATTCTCGATACCCTTCCTCCTCTTTCCTTCTCCAACCCTCTCTCTCTCACACACACAAACAAACACACGGAGAGACTAATCATTCTTGTTTTTCTTCCAAATTGCGCCAACCTTTGCCTAGGTAGGCGGGGGACTGAGTTGCATGGAAATGGGTGATGTTTGCATCATTGAAAGATGAGTATAGAGTTCACTACATAGTCATGTATCATGAACAAGGAGGTTTTAATCTGAAGACCTTTTGTAATTAGTGAAGGGGTGATATCGCACATGTGACACTCCCTAGACCCACAGTGGCGGGAGTCTTGTTTCTTGGGCTTGCCCTTTAATTAATCGACACTTTATGTGGGAAAGATTATTTTCTACCAGTGGTGCGCAAATGGTTGGTGCCAGACCCCACAGTGGCGGGAGCCTTGTGCACTGGGCTAGCCCTTTAATTAACTGACTCTTTATGCGGAAATTTTTTTTTTCTACCAGTGGTGCCCAAATGGTTGGTGTGTGTGAGAGTTTTGGTGGATGAGATAAAGATACATGCTTGCATTTCAACAGTTTGGCTTGTGCTTATATTATGAATATCGTTTCTTCTTTTAAATATTGTGATAATCCATTCCATCTACTTCCACATTGATGATGCATGTGATTGAAATAACAGCCTTTTTCTTGTTGAATTCATGAGTCGTGGCCTTATTGTTGATGAATTATGTGTTTTCAAATTGAATATGCATCTTCTTAATCACTTAACACAATCAGTATTTAATGTGATCTGCTAGAAAAATGATCTCTTGTAAATCCCACAGGTACATAGCGTCTTTACATTTGCCAGTGACCCAGATTTTCTCAAGAATGACATTCGTGTGAAGCCAGATCTTGATAGCCTTGGTGCTCTTGGTGATGTTGGGTGGTATGCCATCAGGTCAATCCTATGGGCAGCTGATTTTGAACTACCTAAATCGGTGATAGCTCTGCGTGAGCCTGTTCTCAACGAAGCAGGAGTAATTCTATCTTGCGGCTCTTCTTTATACTGGGAAGATGGGAAGGTAGCAACCTTCCATTGCTCTTTTCTCTCCCACTTGACCATGGATGTCACCGCTATTGGAACGAAGGGAACTTTGCATCTCAACGACTTTGTTATCCCTTTTGAAGAGAACAAGGCTTCATTTTCTTTTGCTTCCGAATCTGGGTTCACGGAACTCGTGACAGGTTGGGTACCAGTGCCAAGCAAGCACATTGTCGTGACAGATCTTCCCCAGGAAGCTCTAATGGTGAAGGAGTTTTCTGGATTGGTTGGAGGTATTAAAAGAAATGGTTTGAAACCTGAGAAGAAGTGGCCTACTCTGAGTAGGAAGACGCAAATGGTTCTGAATGCAGTCAAGGCATCCATCGAGAAAGGTTTTGAGCCCGTCGAGGTTGGGAATTAAATATGGATTTTCGAATCTCCTCCCACTGAAATTGATCTTGTGTGTAGATCTTAATTGTTCTCACCCCATTGTGAGTTTGATTATGTAGTTGGCATGGTATAATTTCAAGGTTGAGTTGTGATTCAAATGTCACATTTATTTATATCTAATCAGATGTAAAAATATTAAACAAGACTCAAGTTTTTTTGCCACTTGATTTGATGGTGGAATTTGGATCATCTGCTGTGTATTGTCTAGTTCTGGGACCACCATCTCAAATATGGTCCCGACCAATCATAGCAAACGAATGGAGCCGTAGCAGCTAGTTATTGAAAGTGAGTAAATATTGTATGGAGATTTAGCGACGAATTTTTTTTTTTTTTTTTAATGGTATCATCACCGTTACTTCTTGACTGTAAACCGTCACAATATAGGGACGAACCAGTGACAAAAAAATTTCTTCACTAAAGGTTAATAGCTGCAAAATTCATGAATTTGCACGAAACTTATTTGTTGCAGATCCTCATTCAGTCATTTAGGCTCTTTGTTTCAAGTTGAGGATCATGGTTCTTAATTTATTCATTCTTAATAGACATCAAATAATGAGTAGTTATAAGAGAAAATTGAACAAAGAGACGTATGTGAGAGAAGAATTGTCTAGCGTTGTATGAATTGCATGATGTTTCAAAATTACATAAAAAACACTTGTTGTAGAATTTGAAAAGTTTTTTGAAATTCTCCCCCAATGAAGATTATTGTCCATTTGATTTGGACAATTGTTGTATCTCATTGAAAAATCTTATTTGTTGCTAAAAATAAAAAATAACTGATTATTGCACACACGTATATAAATATATATAATAAACAAAATCATGATATTGACTTCGTTAGAAGTATCAACATGGCGGCATGTAAGGAGGTGGAGGTAACATTTTTTCTTCTCGGCACTCGCCATCTTTCACGATGAATGCCATCTCCATCCCCCAACTTAGGTGGCGCTCTATATGACAATGCATGAACCACACTCCTGAAGCAAAACATACATTTTCTTAATCAGCTCTTAAAGCGGATATATATAGTTTTGTAATTGACAATAATTCAAAAAAAAAACCATTATTAATTAAGTTTTGTAGATGTCATGGCACACATACCAGGGTTGTTTGCCTTGAATCTAACGGCTGCCCATCCATTCTTAGGGACTGCAATGGTGTTCTGCAATGGAGGATTGACGAGATTATACCTCAAAGGGTCTTTATCTTTGTCGAAATAACCAAATCCCCACCCGACCACGTAGAAACTGTACCCATGCAAATGCATGGGGTGGTCTGTCCCTGCAACCAAGTTTGTGTTTTGGTAAACAAGCTCAACCGTGGAGTTATATTCAAGTACTTTCACTTCAGTGTCGTTTTTCGGCAACTATAGCTTGAAAGGAAGATAACCGCAGTAAAATTGAATACCAATGGCGGGAAATTAGGAAACTGATCTCCGTACACACCATTGATGTGATTATAGTAAGCTTGAAGTATGTCAATTGATGGAGGCACAAAGCTTATGTTGTTCACACTCGCGGAGAGCCTAGTACCATCTGGTCCATCACACGAATCATCAGCACATGGTAAGGTATTGACCGAGACAGTGAAAATGAGCTTGGTGGTCATGTTTAATGGGACATTGATGGGGTGGTCTTCACTAGCTAAACTTCTGAATCTACCAGTGAAATTAGCCGACGCATTTGTGTCATTATAGTCTGGAAGTTTAGGTAAGGAAGGAGATGAAGATGGAGCGTAGTTTCCTTTGTAGCGGACGATGGCTGTCCCGGTTGTGTTGTCATAGATGACACCATTGGCGCTCGAATAAACCCTAGTGGCCATGTAATAGTGGTCCGGAGGTTGGTTGGCTTCTAGTAAGACATCTAGGGTTTGTCCGGGGGATATTGCGACATAGTCAACTTTGAATGGCTTGGTGTAGCTACCATCCGTTCCAACGACTATGAGGTGATGTTTTGCGACTGAGAAGAAGAAAATGTCGCTCATGCCGGCGTTGATCATGCGGAGTAAATCGGTTTTGCCATGTTCCACCATTAACTTGAATGTACCTGCAAATATGTAGTTTAAGTGGAAGGTCATGCACTTTTAAAATTGTTTGTTTTACATATTTTGGAAAAAAAAAAAAATATGACAAATTTTAATGAAGCTGTAGATATGCCATTTGGAATATATATATATATTCCCCATTTTTAGAAATATACATGCCTATTTTTAAAATCATGTTCCACTTGTAATGAAACTTGTAGTTTTCAAATTTAATGTGAGTGTCCATATTTCATGTGTCCCATATTTAATTTTAATTAGTTAAAAGTGGAGCTGTAAATACCAAAACATCAATTAATATTGCAAGTTTATTTTTTGTTTTTTGCTCGCATCGCCTTTGTTGCGATCGGATCACTCTGTCTATCCGGGCTGCTGACCCGGATTCCACCGGACCTGGCGTTTGCCGTGACACCGGATCAAGGAATGGGTCTAATTTTGATATCAACTGTAGCGAGTCAGGTGATTCGCAATCCAACCAAAAAAACTTAAGTTATTAAATGGGACTAACACCCAACCGATACATATACATTCACTTCTCCATCGGGATTTGATGTGGGACAAGTCGCACTTGGACACTAAATCATTGGGTAATGTCCATTTTGTTTGGCTTAGTGGTAACTAGTAACTGTGTGCATGTCTACCATGTTCTATTTAACAGTATAATGAAGCCAAAAATAAAAAGAAGAAATATAAGTATAAATTAACATTAAAAAAAATACAAAAATAATAAAAGATACGCACCTGATTTCGAGCATGGATAGAGATCACCAGGTTGACCATTTATAGTGAGAGCATCAGACACAACTGGATCTCCTCCATTCTCAAGAAAATCATTTTGAACCTCCATTATATCTTCCTTCCACCACTCACCTGCATTCAAGTATAATTTATTTTTTCTACCATCAAATATCTTCATTAAATTATTTACCCAAAAAAAAAAAATTTCATTAAATTCATCATCTTGATGTTGCAAATTTACCAAAATACCAATATTAATTGGCACCTAAAAATTGGGGTACCTCAGGATTGTCAATAATGTAGCCCTAATAAATTGTGTAAATGTGTAGTTTCCCACCAAGTAGGCATGGGCCTAAGTAAGGCCAGTTAGGACTACAAGGGAAGAGAACAAAAGGATTGGCCCAGCCCAAATACAAACATTGAAGTCCAATCCCGTAAATCCAATAAGTCAGCCCACGAGATCGAAGCGTATGACACTTCCAACGGCTATTTTCTGAATCTGGTTGCCCCCAATAGTTTTTTTTTTTCTTTCCTTTTTTACTCCCAATAGATGAGTATTTTGATTCCTTTTGCAATAATACCAGAAAGAATAAAGCTACTTGGGCCGAATAATGCACATTGCACCTAGGGGTGCAATTTTAGACATGCCAATTCGAACCAACTCATTTTTTATGATTTTGGATAATTATTTTTACAATTAGGATTAGGTTTGAATTAAAAATTTCAACCCAATTTGAAGTGTCAATAACATGAACCCAATTTGAACCTGAATTATAATATTAGATACATACATATATATATATATATATATATATATATATATATATGTATATATATAAATTTTTGAATATATTATATATAATATTCAAATTATAATCAACTTTTCCATTTCAACTTTCTTTGTTTAAATCTTAATTTTGTGTATGTTAATAATTTGAGAATTAATTTTCTAAGGTTTTTTCTTCTTCTTCTTAATGCTTAGGAGTAATTTAATATGAAACTAACTAATGATCACTTTAAAATTTTAATATTACTATGGGGAATTGACCAAATGGAGAATTTGAATTAATTCAACTTTCTAACATGAAATTTTAACTCAAGTTACAAACCAGAGTTTAAGAATTTAAGAGAAGATTGGGTTCAGGTTGGGTCAAAGTTGACCATTTCATATGTCAGGTTGGAGGGTTGGACCTGAATATATTGTATATCCAATTGATCCGAATTGTAGCCCTAATTACACCACGTGTGACTCACCACACTCAATGGTGGATCCAAAACTTTTTGTGTTTTCAGACAACATCAGTACTCTTGTTATAAATAAGGAAAATGATGAGTAATTTACCTTTCAGAAAAAAAAGAAAATGATGAGTATTTATTGTATATGCACACACGTATATATTTATATAATACGAAAATAATATTTGTATACCTAAATTTAAGGGCACTTCTGAATAAGGCTTAGGATAAGGGTAGCCAATTCCAAGCTTGGGATAGACAAGAATAGCAACATGGACAGTGGCACGTGACCAATCACTGTGAGCATGCCACCATAGAGTTCCTTCCTCTGTGGAAAATACGATATTTTGGCTAAATTTTGCTCCTGGTTGAATAGGGCACTGTGTGATATATACAGGACCATCTGACCATGGATACTTTGGCTGTTTCACTCCATGCCTGCAAATTACATATACTTATTTGTTATATATATATATATATATATATATATATATATATTGGCAAAACTGAAAAGAAGAGAAAAAAGAAAAAGGAAACTGCAGAATCATATATATACCAATGAATTGTGATGTTTTGTTTGCCCTTGTTATGAACATCGACCACTATTGTATCTCCTTTGTGAACGTATAGAGTTGGTCCCGGAAATTGTCCATTTACTGTCAAGATGTTCTTGGTGCTGCAAAGTCTTGTATATGGAGCTTCTTTCACCTGGAATGAAATAAAATAATAATAATAATAATGATAATATTAATAATAATTGTAGATGTCGATAGAAACAAATTTTATTTTATTTATTATTATTATTTTTTGAATGTAGGGATAGTTCTCATGCTCTATTTTTTTTTTTTAATTTTCAAGTCATTCCGTGTAATATAGAATGAGAACTCATATATATATATATATATATATATTAACTATTGTTAATTTTTATTACTAAGTTTAGCTCTGTGTGTTTCTGAATTGTTTGTAGCATTTTTCTAATCCCAATTTTTGATCAATGCCCTCACGAGTCAAGATCATAAAATAGCAAGTTGCCAGATTTGACATTTACAATCTTCTTTTTTTTTTTTGTTTTGTTTTGTTTTGTTTTTTTGTTTTTTTTGTTTTTGTCTCCCTGCTAATGATATTAACAACAAAATGACAATTGTCTCCTTGCTAATGATGTTTTTATTTTATTTTATTTTATTATTATTATTATTATCCTAATTGGTACATATACGCTTGTCTCTTTTGAGACTTAAACTCCTGACTTTCATTTGGGAGGTAAGAGGCTGATACTGTTATGCCACTGGCCCGTTGGTTTGCTAATGATGTGAACAACACAATGATACAATGACAATTACAATGACACATGTTCATCTTAAATTTAAAATATATATTAAAAAATAAGTAAATAAAATTATAATTTTCATTCTATTATATTTTAAGTTCAAAATGAACCTGTTATTTATTGAGAAAAAATGAACCTGTGACATTGTATATGATTATGTCACATCATTAATTTGTTGGACGTTTCTCCAAATATTGTTGGATAAATTACATTGACATTCTCTAAGGATTGTATAAATTACATATGGATAGAGTGTTTGATCATTATTACCTTAACCTCTTTAGAAATATGAAATATCTTTCATCCCCTTATCTAATTTAATAAAAAAATCTGTCAAATAAAAATACTCTATTACTTTTTTTTTTTCCCCTTCTTTCAAGCATTATATTACCCTACTTATATTTTTTCCTGAAAAAAAAATAAACCTAATCAAACCATTAAAAAAAAAAATTGTAAAATATAAGAATATGAAATTAGTATGAAAATTGATACTTTGTATTTCAACAACAATTCATATCAAAATATAAGGTTATTAAGGTCTTTTAAAATAAGAAAAGGGCAACATAGTCATTTTTTGAATTTTCATCAACGACAGGTAATGTTGATGAACACAAACGCCAAATCTCAGGAGAGGTCAAAGTAATAATAGCCAAACGGTACTTAAACATCTAAAAAGATCATTGTAATTTACCCAATATTATTCTTTACAAATACTTACATATTAAGTCATCAATTTAATATGCATGTACGTACTACAATATATATATATATATATATATATATATATATATATATATATTAGATAAAAAAATTAAGCATGATGTATATATCTTAATGTTGATATTTATGCAAAAAGCAGTGTTAGTCTTCATGAGAAATGTTGTTTCGAATAATTAAAACCACAAAACTAATAATAACCAAACACTCTAGCGATACCTTAGTTACCTAAATCTCAATAGAGATCATTTTAATTTACCCAATATTATTCTTTACAAATACTTACATACTAAGTCACCAATTTAATATGTACGTACTACAATATATTTATATACATGCATGGATATAGAATATATTAGATAAAAAAATAAGCATGATTCATCTTAATGTTGATATTTATACAAAAAACAGTGTTACTCTTCATGAGAAATGTTGTTTCGAATAATTAGAACCACAAAACTTAGTGATTATCAGTCATTCAGTTCAATAATTTCATACGATATGAACAAATTAATGATATTATCATACTTACAACAAAAGTGTAACGAACCAAAGCTTGGCAATGGAGGATAAGCCCATTGAATATGAATAAGCCAAATAAGATCAAGATCTTCATAATTAACCACATTTGTTCTGTGTGTTTGTGTGTGTGTTACTTCTCTCTCTATGCTACTTCTCTCTCTCTCTCTATATATATAGAGGTAAAATAATTATTGGGGAAGATGGTGATGAAAGGTACAGGTGAACGTGCTTGTCATTATACCCATTAATACAAAACAATTGAATTACGTTTCCTTTCCATTGATCAAAACTTTCAAACATTTGAATCTGACCACTTAACTAAAATCGTGTGTAGGAGGAAATCACTAAGATGATTCCTTAGTGGGATCCTCCTAGTTGAAGATAATGCAGAGGAAATCACTACAATGATTCGCAATCGCGGTATCGATCAAGGTAAAGATCGCTGTAACAGTATAATGGATTTGGACGAATATAAGTGTAAACTGACTGAACCAATTAATTCATAAAAGTGTGTAACAATATCGAATTTTTAAAAAAGAATTACCAAACGAGTTATACCTCGCATACCAGTGGATACGGCGACCAGACAATCCCCTATGTTTTATTAAATATGCAAACAAAATCTTGAATGATTATGACAGACGCTTCTTAAAATTTAAAAAGTAAATAAGGGACACTTATGGGGACTGAGATCCTCTACTGTAAACGGGTCGTGCTGTACCCATACTGTAGTGAAAAAAAAAATTGTTTGTAAATTGGAAACTGTAGAGTCCAATGGAAAAAGAAACGACGTTAACAAAAAATAAAAAAAAAATAAAAAAAAAATAGAAAGTAAAAAAGAAAAAGGAAAAAAGAAAAATAAAATATCTTTTCTGCCACATCCCTACCAAAAAAAACAAACAGAAAAAAAAACGAACTTCAGAGCCTCCCTGTACGCCATCTCCCTCTCTCGTCACAATGTATCTCAAAATAGCATACTGGGTACTGGGTTTTTCAGTCATCACTTCCTCTCTGTCTTGCGGCTGTATTTTCAGGTACTCACTATTTCTTTCTCTCTTTCCCTCTTCATAAACCCTAACTCTCTCTCTAAAAATTACACTTATTTCTACACAGTATATCATTATACTGGAAAAGACAAATCATTTAGAATAAAAAATTCAACATATAAATTTTGTATGCGATTTTTCTTTTTTAATTTTCACGCTATTTTGGAAAGAAAACTCGGTTCTTCCGTATAAACCTCTTTTTTTGTTGTCGAGAAGGTAGAGGAGAAGGATAGGAAACCAAATTTTGGGTTATTCTAATCTAAATTTAATTTCCTCCCATATATCTATTTACAATGTATACTGAAAATAAAGCAAATATAGATAATTGATAATCCATAAAGTAAATTAATATGTGGAATGTGAATAATTTATATTTAAGTAAAACAACTTTATATTATATGTATGACCAACGAATCATTCACAAATCATGACGACTCCATTTAGATTCTCATTTATTTATTTATTTATTTTTATTTCGATATATATATATTAGTTGTCATACGTTTATCATCGTTATGTTTCATGCAATTGCAGTGACAAAACTCATGCAACTTGAGTGTCGTGAGAATTAGAGAAATTAGGTAATTAACTATTAGCACTTGTATTTGCGAAGATTTGTCCTAATATCATAGAACTAGAGATTAAACAAAACTAAACTTAACAAAACTAAAATTAGAATTAACCTTCAGTTTGATTGCTTGTAAAATGTGGGAAGAGAAAACAAAATCAAAATCTGAATCAATTGGAATTTCATTGTTTAATACCTTCCAGAATTAACATATCTTAATTCACACTTCTGGCTTGAATTGAGTGAAGTTATTCAAATATTGGTTACCCAATCGACATCAGAATGAAATTTTTAATTCCTTTTCCCCTCCATTTTCTCGACAAACAAACGTAGTAAAAGTATTCAGTTATAGATTAGTCTAAATTATTAAAGAACGTAACACATAACTTTAAAAAAAAACTCGTACCTTCACCAAAAATGAAGTTCCATAAATTTCTAATTGGCTCGATTATTCCCGTCAAATTCAAATACTGGAAAAGGCAAATCATTTAAAATAAAAAATTCAACATATAAATTTTGTATGCTGATTTTTCCTTTTTAATTTTCACGCTATTTTGGAAAGAAAACTTAATTCTTCCATATAAACCTCTTTTTTGTTGTCGAGAAGGCAGAGGAGAAGGATAGGAAACCAAAATTTGGGTTCTTCTTAGATCTATTTACTTACACCCCCTAGAATACACTTAGGCATATTGAACACCTTTAACAAAAGGTAGATGATGAAGTGGGGTTCTGTAACTGAAAAGAATTCAATGTTTGATTATGGCTAACAATATAGTCAAGGCAAGTTATTTAAATTTTTAGCTAGCATTTAAAAATTGTAATTGTATCGTATCATTTAAGAACACAATTGAATTTTTTGATTGTGTTATTAATTATGACTTGAAAGAGATTTGAATTGAAACAAAATTTTGGTATCCTAATGGTTTTAGGATTTGAATGTCATGATTTGAACTTTAAAGGTAAGATAGTTCTTATCATTTGTGCTTTTTTTTTTTTTCCTCCAATTTTCAAATGCATAGTCCATTAGGTGAAGGAGGCCATAAACCCCTTTGTTGTATTCTGCTTGGGATAGTGTAATGAAAGTTTGAGATTTATTCATATATGTGTGTTTTTGTAAACAATAAACAGACACACAAACAAATAGACATGTAAACAAGAGGTTTCATGCATTCTCTAAGACACCTTGTTATCTTATTATAGGTGGTGGTTTTAAATGGATAGTCCATTAGGTGAAGGAGGCCGTAAATCCAAAATTGGAATGATGTTAAAGCCCTTTGAAAATGCACACGACTTTTACAATGCATACGGACGTGAAGTTGGATTTAGTGTGAGAATAGATTATTCCAATAAAAACATTAAAACTGGAGAAATTACTTCTGCCCAATTTGTATGTCGCAAAGAGGGTTACAGAGTAAATGACAAAATGGACCATCTTACAGAAGAAGCTAGGGCAGAAACAAGGGTCGGATGTGGTGCATTCATGCATATAAAATTTTAAAGGGGGGAAGGAATATATTTCGTAGACAGATTTGAAGAGAAGCACAATCATAAACTTATTAGAAAAGATTGCACTTATTTGATGCCTTCACAACGGAATATCTCTATACCTCAAGCAATTGACGTCGACTTAGCTGATGATTCTGGACTTCTTCATATGAACTAATGGGACGACAATCTGAGGCAAGAGAAGCTCTTGGGTTTACAAAAGTAGACCAAAAAAATTATTTGAGAACCAAGAGACAAAAACAATTACAATCTGGAGAGGTTGGATCATATTTGAGTATTTTCAATCCCAGATGTTGGAAAATCCCTCATTTTTTCATGCGGTTCAGTTGGACAAAGATGACTTTATAACCAATATATTTTGGGCTGATGTAAGGATGATTATTGACTATGGTCATTTTGGAGATATTGTTTCGTTCGACATAACATACAAGGTGAATATGTGAATTGACCATTTGCCGCTTTTGTTGGTCTGAATCATCACAGAGAAACAGTTATATTTGGAGGTGCTTTGATGTATGATGAGACATTTGATTCATTTGTATGGTTGTTTGAAACATTTCTTAAGGCAATGTCTCATAAATTTTCGAAAACAATTATAAGTGACCAAGATGCAGCTATTACAAAGGCATTAGCATTGGTGATGCCCGAGAAACACCACCATCTTTGTATATGGCATATTATGCAAAATGGTACGAAGCATTTAGGTAATTTTGAAACTGTTGAAATGGGACTGGATTACTTGTTGCTACCGACATTTGTATTTCTAAATTCTAGGGATACTAAAAATATAATTTCTGTTTACCTGCAGCTTCACCTTTGGGATAAGCTCTAAAACGATAAAAGATTTTTGCTTCATGGCTATTTTTGCTCTAAGGATTTTTTTTTTTTTAATCTGTATTTCTGATTTATGTTAAGAAAATTTATTTAATTTTCTGTATTGATTTGTAGGTTTTTGAGATCATTCCTTCATTGATTGGATGTTTTGGAATTAAGATCTGTGTTTGGACTTCTATGGGATGACCTACTGCTGTTCTCCTCATTTTCTTAGTATTGCACTCATGACTGTTAATGGTTGCAAAATTTCAATGTGATGAATTTTCAGTTTTTAGTTCATTTGAATGTGTTACTTTTGATGGAATGGGAACTAACTGATGTAACTGAATATTGATATTGCATGGAAGCACATTTCAATGTGATGAATTTTTAGTTTTTAGTTCATTTGAATGTGTTACTTTTGATGGAATCTCTGCTCATTGTAAAAAGTAATCAAGTCAGTTTTGGCAAGTCTTAAAATATGTGAGAAATTTAAAATTCATAAAGCCATATACATACAATTTGTCTAATATACCTTTTAATCTTGTTATTAACACTTTTTAAACTTTAACTCAATACCTTTTAATCTTGTTCTCAACACCTTATAATCTTATTCTCAACACCTTAAATCTTATTCTTAACACTTTTAATCTTTAACTCAACACTTTTTAATCTCTAACTGAACACCTTTTAATCTTATTCTCAACAAATTTTAATCTTATTCTCAACACTTTTTAATATTATTTTTCAACACCTTTAATCTTGTTCTCAACATTTTTTAATCTTTTTTCTCAACACCTTTAATCTTGTTCTCAACATTTTTCAACACTTTTTAATCTTTTTATCAACACCTTTAATTTAATCTTATTCTCAAAACCTTTGATTAGTTTTTATATTTTGGTAACGTCGTAAAATAACTTCATTATTTATGCTACCAAATACTTCTTTTTTGACATACACACCCTAGCTATATACGACTCATCTATTGATCTTTCGTGAAATTGCACAATTGATTGTGGGAGAAAACGAAAGAAAGAGAAAACGAAAGAAAGAGAGTTAGCGGCCATTTGTGGGATAAATAAAAGAATTTGACATTAGTTGATATTTTTTATTGAGTACATTTATACAAGTTTTTATATTTTGGTAACGTCGTAAAATTATTACTTATGCTACCAAATACTTCTTTTTTGACATACACACCCTAACTATATACGACTCATCCACTGACCTTTCATCAAATTGTACAATTGATTGTGGGAGAAAATGAAAGAAAGAGAGTTAGTGACCATTTGTGGGATAAATAAAAGAATTTGACATTAGTTGATATTTTTTATTGTGTACATTTATAATTTTTTGACAAGTTTTTATATTTTGGTAACATCGTAAAATTACTTTATTATTTATGCTACCAAATACTTCTTTTTTGACGCACACACCCTAACTATATACGACTCATCCACTGACCTTTCGTCAAATTGCACAATTGATTGTGGGAGAAAACGAAATAAAGAGATAGGGAGAAACTCTTAACTATTTTACTTTCTCTAAGATTCAAAACTATTAGGCGGGACAAGAATATTTAATGGTGTATCTTCAAAAAATAAAAATAATAAAGGGGGTATTTTTAAGATTTTAACAAAAATTATAGGTCGTGATGTAAATATAAAAAAATTCAATAGGTGCATGCCATGTACGCCCCCAATTTGTCCCCAAATAGATCCTCTATCGGTTTTGTGGACTTCTATAGTAAAAAGATATAAAGTACGAACACTTCTAAAAAAGAGTTGTACTCGTATCGTGTCTGCGTCGGACACTTCTCGAACACGTCTCAGACACTTCATATACGTGTCCATAAATGAAAATAAAAATTAATTATTTTGTACACTTTACCGACACTTCAATGATAGGTAGAGTAACATTATCAAACACTTCTAACACAAGTCTACTCGGTAATTTTGAAAATAATATGAACACATCTAAAGTGTTCAACTAAGAAAATTTATTATTATATATATATGACCACAAGTAAAGTATAATGGTATATATGATATAAAGTCATTACAATAATGATATAATCTTATTTTCTGAATCATTTCAAGCAACTTTTAGTATAGAAATTAGAAATGAATTAAATAAAAATTCATAGTTATATATAACTGTATCTACGTCGCACTTGTCTCCTACTTTTTAAAAATTTAACGTGTCAACATATTCGTGTCGTGCTGTACTCGTGTCTCGTGTTTGTGTCCAATATGCTACATAGGTAAAAAAAAAAAAAAAAAATTCTTCTAGTGGAAGGAGATCTTATGCAATTAAACCAAAAGTGTAGTTTGGAATTTTTAACACTCTCAATGCTTTGTCTTTTATTTCTTGAAAAATCAAAAGTCGAAAGTTTGAAAAATCAAATCAATTTGCTAAAATGCTTCTTTTAACAAGAAGGATGTAAAAGACGTGGATGAAAAGGATATTCTTCAAAATGTAACCAAGTCAAATTCTTTACGATTGTGAGGTGACCATATCTTGTACGCAAGTATATATATCGGGGAAATTGATTTTTGAATATAGCTACATTTTGAAATACAGCCACGGTGTTTTCGGTTGTATGAATATGGAATTGCAATCGGAATTTGAAAATTTTTTAATTCAATTTTTTAAGTTTTTTTTTTTTTTTTTTTTTTTTTTTTTTTTTTTTTTTTTTACCAATATTAAAATTCAATTCTATACAACCGAACATACACTCTTCCTATTTTCGTTTGTATAAATTTTCCCTACTCACCATGGTTTTATTTCTTGATATCATATACAAGTCTGCTAAGTGAGATTTTTTGTTAGTGCTGTTCTTTCTTTCCTTTTCATATCTTCTCTAATCCATTTGGCATGTTATTGATTCAATCCTAATCGCTTCACTTAATAGCTGGATTAGAAAACACAAGAATTCAACAATTTTTTCAATCATTCAAAGATGACAAAGGGTCAGTTTCGTTGACAATATTGATTTGTAACATTTAAGTTTGGAAAATAATTTTAGAGCTGAAAAGGCTTAACCTATTTTATTTTATATATATATATAGAAGATTTTAGAAGTCAGAAGCCTTGTCCTTGAGCCGAAAGCATCAAAGCCCTTCATGACATATCCGCGTTTGGGTCCCATAAGAAACAAGCCTGACCAAAATAGCAAGTATTCTTCGAGTTTTATTCAGATTAAAAGAGAGTAAAGCCAAAGCCAAATATTTCAAATCTATTTGGCATCACTAACCCAACACAAATTGATTTATTAAAGTTGGTTTAGTCAAATATTTCAAGTCTGGTACTGTTCTTTCTATCTTTTTGTTGAGCAAAAGGAGCTATATATATCTTGCAAACAGACCCATTAATTGACCCATTATATACCTTCCGATAGGGGTTGAACCAACCATATGTGGCATTAATTGAACTGATTTCTTGTGTTTTCTAATCCAGCTTTAAGTGAACCAATGGGGTTGAACCAACCATATGTGCCAAAATGGAATTGGAGATATTTGGGTTAATAATGCTCTTCAGAATAGACCACCTGATGGATTAATTGAATGACCCTTAAAAGCTACAACTTTGGTTTTGTCTAATCCGTTTTAATAAGTGCTGTCAAGAAAATTTAAACAAAGGGAAGGTCAGTGCAATTTTCCTTATAGCTTAGTTGAAAAGTAAAAAGATAGGGACATATTTTGTCTTTTATAATATAACTTTGTTGACATAGCAAAAGTCAAATACTCAAACATTTTTTTATTTTGACAGTTAAAGTCAATATTGTTAATAAGTAAACTGTAAATCCAGATGTGATAAACCAAGGTTGCCAAACTCAATTTGGAAATTGAGTTGCTGTGAAATTTGGATGTTCCTTTCCAGTGGTGTGATGTTCGATTTGGATGTTCCTTTCCAGTTCTGACCATGAGGATGGGTTGACGTGAAACCCACAACGTGCTTGTAAAAATAATAACCGCAGAGGTCTAACAAATGAGCACTCAAAGAAGAGATGCTTATGGGACTCCAATTCATTGTTGCACAGTACACACATGGTGGCATTGATATGGTCAGTGTTTCTTCTGTCCAATGTAGGCAATCTTTGTTGAATTGCAACCCAAAGGGTAAAGGAGTGTTTTGGGATTAAAGGCTTTGTCCAAACCAGGTGTGGCCAAGAAATCAAGGGTGGTGAAGTGCTGAGTGAAGTGTTTCATGGTTTGTGAGATAGAAAATTGACCAGAGGATGATGGAAGCCACAGAGGTTTATCACAACAGTTAGGCCTTGGACTAGGAAGTAATGCAGTGTGATGGAGCTGAGGTAGGATATGGGAGATAGAGGATGGGAAAGACCAAGAGTTGTTTGTGATAAAGGTGCAGACCTTTTTTTTTTTTTTTTTTTTTTTTTTGTCAAATCCAGAGGTAGTGATCTGTTGAGGGGAGACCAGCTGATGAAGAGGACCAATGTGGCACCAATTGTCAAACTAGAAATTGGAGCTGGAACCATCTCTAATTTTGAGCTTGACAAGTGGCTTCATGACATCTCTTAGACTAAGGAGTTTCCTCCAATTCCAGGAACACTCGCTAGATACCTTGACTTCCCATAAATTTCTACCTTTGTGAGCAAGTATGTATTAATCCATTTTACCCGCAGCATATCCCTTAAGCTCATTATATGCCACAAGTGCTTCATAACAGCACTCTCATTCCAAGTGTTGAGGTTAGGTAACATTTTTTATAAGATTGTTCTAAATCAAACATTTTTTTGTAAGAACTAGGAAAATTCACGTGGTCAATTAATCATTGACAAATATAAATAATAATACAATCGTATATAAAATTATTATATATAATATAATAATATTAATAATAATAATAATGTTTATTTATGTAGTACAAAATCGTAAACACAAGTGAGGAATATTGAATCGGCGCAGCGAAACATCAGTGAGGAATATTGAATCGGCGCTCGAAGTCGTTCTGGAACTTTAATTTCCAATCAGAAGTCGGACTCTGATTCTCCACAAGCACTCGAACTTTCTTGCAAATTCGTCACAGTCTCGAACTCGGAAGAACCAAGTCGTAGAGTGCGTGCGATCGGTGAGAGCTCTTCGCCGGAAAAACCAGAGAGACGAAGAAGCCATCAGATCGGAGTACGCCAGCCGCAAACCAGAGAGACGAAGAACCCATCAGTTCAGTCTCCATCGACTTCTTCTAGATGGAGTTCCGATTTGGCGACGGCTTGGCCCGTGAAGTCGACGACAAAGGCAAAGGATAACTTGGGACCGACGTTGTGGTCTTGGGGTTTTAAAGCTTCTGATCAGGTAAAACTGGGTTGGATTCGTTGTTACGGTGATTTGATGCGGCGAAGTTTCCGGCGGCGCCTCCAAGCAACTCAGAGATAAAATTCTTGGTTGGGATGATGATTGGAATTTAATATTTAGGATATCTAATCGCTCTCTTTCTCATACTCTATCTCCCTGTACCGGTGGAGAAAGTCAGCGATTGTGGAGAGGGAGAGAGCCACGGACCCAGAAAATTTGGTGAGGGGGACGAATTTTTAATTTGTGGGTACAAAATTATATGATGGGTTCATTTTTGTAATTTTAATAGGGTTTTTTTCATAAATTTTAAAAAAATTAAGTATAAAATGAAAAAAAAAAAATTAGAGAGGCAAATTATAATTATAGTGGGGGCATTTTCATAAATTATCAAAATTTGAAGTATAAAATGCTAAAAAAAAAGAATTCAGTGGGGGCGAATTCTAATTTTAGGGAGGGCATTTTCATAAATTTTAAAAACATTAAGGTATAAAATGAAAATATTAAAAATTCAGGGGGGGCATCTGCCCCCCTAGTCCCCTGCTGGGTCCGTCCCTGGAGAAAGCTGTATTTTTTGTTGCTGACTTCGCCTAGCCACCTAGGATTCGGATTCGAAGGATATGTCTGCAGATTAGTTCGAAAGATGTATCATTTCTCTTCAAAGAATTATAGCAAAAGGCCCACCTTTGTCTATTCTTATTTTTGGTACAATATTTGTATTATTTCAATTAATACATCCTTTCAATATATGAATTATGGTAAAAGTCTCTATTTATTAACATTTTTATATTTCTAAAATTACAAAAATCATTTATATTAAATAATTTACATTAAATGTTCTTATTGTATTACTTCAATTAAAACATTCTTTCCAACTTTGTCTATTTGTATTTTTGACATGCACTAAAATTTTCTAATACAAATATTATTAAGCGTATCATATTAATGGCAATCAATTTTTGGTTTTTAATAGTCTATGATTTTAATATGAAAATTATATGTTCATTAGTTAACATTCCATCAGTTACGGATTAATTGGAATCAAATTTTGGTTCTTAATATTCTATGATTTAGATACAAAACATTTTTCTTTTTTGCTATTCCATCAGTTAATAGAAAATCTAGTTTATAAATCAAAAGTGTACATGTATAAACCAAAAAATTTCTATAAATCATTTTTTTTAATTTTTTTTTTTATTTCTATGATGCAATCATGCAAGATGAAAACCACTTTTAAAAATCTCTAATAAACTCAAATTTAAAGTATAATTTGTAATATCGTATTTTTTGAAACTATCCATACGAGCCATATATTTGATTAATTAAATTCAATTGGAGAACAAAAATATGCAAAGTTCTAAAGTATGCGAGAACACAGACCAAAAAAAAAAAAAAAACCTTCCAAAATCATATTTCAAGATAAAACTTCAAGATCGAGTAACTCTTTCCCTAATTGGAGTCATCTTCCAAAGATTTGGAAAGAAATAAACGCAACACAAGAATGGAATCACACAATTAACTTGGTCTCCTTTAACCTTTTCTTTGCCATGAATTCAAAATTTTAAATTGTTTTAGCACTAATTGGAGTTCCTTCGTCGATAGTAGTAGCTTTTCAAAACTTGGCCTCCTCCAACATTTTGTATTGCAAAGTGGATATCTTTGTTTTGTTAATACTATAAGCAAAATTAATTTATGATTCTTAAGATATCAAAATTCAAACATTAGGCATAATAAGCTAGTATATGTCACATTATAGAAATTTTTTTATTATGAAAATGAAATGGATGCCATGAGCCGGATCATGATGTAGGGAAACTTGTTTTACATGACAAAAGTATGCTAGTTGGCTGACTTAATTGAAGGATCTTATAGTAAGATGGTATGATATATATAGATATATATAACAATAAACTAGATAAATATATACATAAATATATACAATTACCTCTGGCAAGAGAACTAATAATAACATTTTTACATTTTGCTTCTTTTTTTCACCACCACCAGAGAGGTCCTATTTGCTAGTCTCCAAAAGAGTCAAAAACTCAAATCAAGGAAACTGTGAAGGAAAAAAGAAAAAAAAGTACAATTTCAAAAATCATCATTCTCACCAACCAAAACTCTCTAGACGGACATGTGTTTCAACAACTTTGGTCTGCAATCCTGGCAATGCGTGCCCAGTCTATTGCCTTATTATGATTTGCTTCTCATCATTTTGATTTGAGTCATTCTAGTTCGCCTTAACCAGATGCACCAATCTTTAAGATCGATCTAGGTTCAGACACACTATTTTCGCGATCGATTGAGGTTCGGATACGCTATCCAGGAT
Source organism: Cornus florida (assembly GCF_030987335.1). Classification (NCBI taxonomy): domain Eukaryota; kingdom Viridiplantae; phylum Streptophyta; class Magnoliopsida; order Cornales; family Cornaceae; genus Cornus; species Cornus florida. The sequence continues at coordinate 69,631,000 of NW_026775579.1, read as the reverse complement.
TCTTCCAACAATTTGTCTCTCTTTTTTCTAACAATCAAACTATCCATTTTTCCAGGGTCTCATTCTTCACAGAATAATCCATTTGAATCTTGAACCCATTTAAAAATCCAATGTTTCTTGATAGGAGTTTTTAAAGGTATTGGTGGATGAATTTTTGAAACATATATTTGCAACTCTAGAATTTTTTTTCTCTCTTTCTAATTGATGTTTGTCCCACAATATAGTTTCTCTAATGTAATGCCCTAATAAAAGTTAAGAGTTGAGTTAATCAAGTAGCAATGTGAGTTGCTTGCAATAAAAGTTCGGATATATATATATATATATATATATATATATATATATATTTTTTTTTTTTCCTACTACATCAAATTTTATTGGGCCAGCATAAAAACCATCAATCAAGAGGAAGCATCCTCAACGGTAAATACAGAGCAATAAATTCCAAACCCACAAATTGGAAACAAGGTACAACTCTATTGGCTCTTCATAAAATCCAATAAGTTTTGAAAGTGTTGGAAACGGGGGCATTAAAAATATAAACTTTGGATGATGTTTGAAATAGATTTCGTTAATAACTTTTTGCAGATCTCTAGATGAGCGCGTTTCTCTCCGTAAGGAGATGAACGTGGTATATTTATTTTCTCAAATCCGTTTCTGGGTGAATGAGAAATTAGCTCCAAAGTGTGGTGTTTTGATAAGCCTAAATGGGTATGCAAAATGTGGGAAGTGTTTGTCCCAAATGGAAAAAAATATTGAAACTAATTGAAATTTAAATAAGCCAAATTTGGGCTTAGGCTTGGGCTTAGGCTTAGGCCTAATTGTAAAGTCCAATTATTCTTTTTACTAAATGGAATCTTGAATTGGGCCTTTAATTTTGGGCTGGGCTTATTTAAATGGGTGGTTAGTTTTGAATTTAAATTAAAAGTTAGTTTTTTTTTTTTTTTTCCAAAGGGTTGTATCTGTTTTTCAAAGAGTTGCATATGTTTCTAAAGGGTTACAACTCAAAACCAACAGACATAACTATTTATGTGAACCATTGTAACATATTGGAGTGGATGTGTCTATTGCTGAACAGACACCATGTGAACCATTGCAACCTAATGGAGTGGATGTGTCTGTTGGTGAACAGACACCATGTGAACCATTGCAACCAATTGGAGTAGATGTGTCTAGTGTGAAGAGACACATATAAATGGTTGTGTCCAATGATGAAAAGACACACCCAATCCGAAAAGGTACATTAATTAAAAACTACTTTTTAGTTTTTTCCAAAGGGTTGCACCCAATCCGAAAAGGCACTTTGTTGCCTATAAATTCCCCCCTTTGGATCATTTGCAAATCATTAATTTTTCAATTTCTTCTATCTCCCTCTCTAGACTTGAACCCAACCCAAGTGGGTTCAAACCATAGGTTAAGTGGTCCGAACCACTTAGACCCTAATCCAATTTCATCAAACCATATTAAGATAAGATTGGTCCGAACCATTTGGTTCGGATTGCACTCAATTCAGCATTTATATAGTATAGATGCATTTTTGAGTCAGAGAGAGTATTACACGGAGGAAGTTTGCTGTATCGACGAGTTTATAGTGCTGTTACTAGTGGATATAGACCATTATATCCTGGGAGATAGGCGCCAACCATTTAGAATATTGTTAATTGTCTTATGACATATTAGTATAAGATTTGTTATATCTTAAATGTCACATGAAGCATATATTTATCAACATTCTTAAGATAGACTCGCTCATTGCGTATGTTTTATTATATGCTTCTATTTAAGATATAAACAAGTAGAGATTATACTAATAAATGAGATATAATAAAATAATATTATCTACATTATTATATGATAATATGCTAAATATTGATGTGCTCAATATTATATGAAATTGAAACATGTTATATTAGTAAATTATTGAATTATTTATATAATTCAATATTGGTTGAATTATTTTAATTTTGTAATATAATGTTATGTAGTATATTATATTATCTTAAATTTGTGCCAACTAGAGTTAGAAAAAGGTATTTCATTCTTTTTATCAATGATGTCACAAGATGATGTTATCTATATCTATTATGAAGCAAAGATAAAGCATTAGAAATGTTTAAACATTACAAAAATGAGGTTGAGAATCAACTTGACAAGGTGTTAAGAAATGATAGAGTTCATGAATACGAATCATCATTTGCTGATATTTATTCAGAACATGGTATCATTCACGAAGAAATGATGAATGCTATGTTGACAAGTTCTTGTTTAACTCAGAATTTGTGAGGGGAAGTTTTGCTTTCCGCAAATTATGTTATCAATAAAATATCTTAAAAGAAACTAATGTGACATCATATGAATTATGGAAAGGTTGAAAAACCTTCCTATAAATTCTAGAAGTGTGGGGGTGTCTAACTAATGTTGCAGTTTCTATTCCTAAGAAAGTTAAAATAGGACCTATAATATGGCGACCTTGTGAGTGGGTATGCCGTAAGCGAGTGCAAGAGGCACTGATATGCTACCACACTGAGTAAGCTACATGTGCGCAGTCCCACACCACCTATAGAAGGAAAATGTGAAGTGATTTTATGTGGTAGTGTTATCACCAATTGGTATGAGGCCTTCTGGGATAAAACCCCAAGAACAAAACTGCGTGAGCTCGGGCCCAAAGTAGACAATATCATACTATGTGGTGGAGTGGATCGTTACATAAAACCTTTGATAGTTTATGCTTATAAAAGTAGTGCATATCATTTTCTTGTACATAAATCATACAATGAAAATAAGGATAAGCTTAGATGTAGCAAGAGGGCTAGAACATCTAAATCTTTTGGTCCTAATTTTCTAGCATGTTTATTGGAGAATGAGCCACAAATCTTTTTTCTTAAATTAATTATGTGATATAATTAATCATGTGATATAATATGAAACTATATTGTTATGCAAGTTCAATATTATTTATATAAATGTTTACTTTTATTTGAGACTATAATATTGAACTATGTAGTTGAATTACTTAATGTGCATTGTAATTCAAATTTATAACATAATTTATTTAATATGTGATATTATTGAATTTTGTAAGAATTCATGACTGGTTTGTGTATGTAATACAACAAACAAAAATTGACTAATCCAATTATGTCAATTCTTCTGATAGTCAAAGGAAAACGATTTATACTAGTGTTTAAAGACACGTATAGCTGTGAATGGGCTGAATAAGATAAGATTTTCCGATAACTTTAAAGTGTTTAATGGAAAATGTTATGGATACAGAAAGCAAATACCCTGAGACAAGCCAAATCAAGCTAGTTAGTTATAATGTACAATTTAGCTAAAAGCTAAAATGTAACTGAGTTGCAAACTAGTTACCTTAGTTATAAGTTAAAATGATTAATGAGGTGCACAGAACCTAAGAGGAAGATGGAAATCTGTTAGTTGGTTCTTGCTCTCTACTTGGTAGTAAAAAACACGAAGGTAATGAGTAGCCATTTTAGTAATAAGCTATTTGAGCTATATATCATATCTGCTCATATAGGAGTGAATAATACTACTTGTAAAGTAGTAGTTTTTGAAGAATATTCTTCAAAACAAATTACTTTACTACCAAGGTAAACTACTTAGATAAGTGTGTACTAAAGTTAAGAGCTACTAGAATTGATAACTGAGCAAACTTAACTTCAAACTAGTGGTAATAACAGAGAAGTGGGTGCCCATTATAAATTAGTAATAATTAATGAGAAGAATGTGCTTAATCTAAGCTAGAAATGAGAGCTTAAAAAACTCACTTTTAACTAGTAATGATAGTTGAGAAGTGAGTGTTCAGTATGTGGTGATGTATCCAAAGCTTAAACAATAAGTGAGTTATTTGCTTAAATGATTAAGTTATGTAATGTGTGATACATGAAAGGTTATGACATGTTAACATGACTGACTTAACATGAACCAAAACATGAATAACTCAATTCATAAATACAAAAGATGTAAAAACAAATATTAACATCTGTGAGATATTATAAGAACAAGTTAGAGATAAAGTGTAATACCCCTAATTTTATAAAAGATAAACCTAGTATTTCATTAATTATTTAATTGCAATTTTTAATAGTTAATTGTTTAATTGCTTGATTGGTTGTATTATTTGACCTAATTGTGATTATTTGACTTATGTGTCAGTTTTTTTGATTATTGATTTAATTGATAGTTAATTATTTAATTGTTTTAATTTAATTGATATTTAATTAATTAATTGTTTTAATTTAATTGTTGTAAATTGACGTGATGTAATTAAATTTATTTAGTTTTAACATGACTATAGGGTTGGTTGCATATATAGTTTACACATAAGTAGCCGACATGAGTTTTACCCTAGATTGTTCTATAGGCCGAGTAGGTCATGTTTAGGGTTTAATTGAACTTAAGGTTAGTGGCCTATAAATATACGAGTAATATTCTGACTAAGGTTTTAGAAAACTATTACGATATAGTAAGGGCTGAGGGAATTGGAGACGGCTAGGAAGAAACAGAGAGACAAACAAAGGATTCGCTGGAGAATTTAGACGGACGTCGGTGTAAGGTAAGTTTTATCCTTACTCTCTCCCTTAGGCTTCGTGTTCTTTGCATTCCTAAATAATTCTAGGATTGATTTAATCAATAAAAACTTTTCTGTTTGTGCTAAAACTGAAACCTATTTGTATATGTTGTATGCTTGTAAACCTGTTAAAACGTGAACTGTAATTGCATAATTCTTTGTTTAAACCTATGTATGGAATGTAATAAAGACTTAAAAATGGACTGGGAACATACTGGGATTGGGTTACAGTGTCTGGAAGCCATGACAGTGAGGTTTAAAGGCTGCAGAAGTCATCAGAAGGAGAGAAGACGAGGCAGAGAGGGAGAGAGCCGGCTCTTCCTCAGAAAGCGCCGGCTCCCTTTGATGTGGAGGTGGCTCCCAAGTGTGAGAGCCGGCTCCAAGGTCTAAAGGAGGCGGCTCCATATTTTGGGAGACGTCTCCTTTGGTGAATTTTCATTTTTCTTCGTTCTCCAGTCAGTTTTGCAGGCAATAGTGGATTCTGGAGTCTTCAATTGAGTGCAGAATTGAATATGGAAGGTCTAATTTGTGTATATGGTTAGATTAAAGCTTCAGATGTAGTGTTAATTGATTCTACTTGCTTAGAATAGCTTGGACAGTAGGGATTTAATCAGGTAGCTACACTAAGTTTAAATCTGTGAAGCTAGTAATGTTTAATTCTCTCTGCAATAGTAATCTTGTGAGACGGATGATATAATTTGGAACATGTATAACTCTATATCATGAGCATGTATCTGAATTACACTTGTCTAGAATATGTTAGTGCTGAAGAATAATAAATCTTAAACTTAGCACTAATGGGATTTTGTAAAACAACCTAAACTAAGCATGTATATATACATATTGTAATTCTGTTTTGATTCTTGTATTAATACTATTAGTATCAACTGTTGGAGGAATGGACTTGTTGATGTTTACTCTAAATGTCTGTAATATCAACTGCTAAGTGTTGAATGATAATTTGAAATAATCCTATCATTATATAAGATTTTATAAAACAACCTAAACTGAGTAGGTTTGTATATATACGGTGACTATGTTTCTTGATGCTTACATTATAACCGTTAGTAACAGTATTGGATATAAAACTGAACATGTTTATGTATATAGTTGATTCTGTTATTGAAGCTGACACTATGCCTGTTAGTATCAGTGATGGAGACATGGATTTAGTTGATTTTACTTTAAGTGTTGATATTATCAACTGCTGGATGATTGGATAGTATACACTGGTATGGGATGGTGGTATACTAGGGACGGTTTGGTTTCAAAATACCAAAGCCTACCTACTCTGGATTAAGAATTGGATTAACTAAAAGTTAAGTCCTATTGATTGTAGTATCATGGCAACAACTAGTTGAGCAGCACTACTAGGATTCAGGATGGATTTTAAATATATTGTTATGGTACCTCGATATGAGCTTGAGTCTCAGGATCGACGGTTAGGGAGCGTATATGCATTAGGATGCATAGCTGGATACGATGGTTAAAGGTGTACCCTGTTTAGGTTTAGGTACACATGCCCACTTCGTGTGCGTTTTAGCATGTTACCTCTATTCAGGTTGAGACCGGCCTGTAGTCCAGTGAGAGTCCTTTAGTGTGACTATATATATATTTACGGACTATTAGTTATTGTTGAATTGTTTAGGGTGCACATGCGTATCGGGCATCTGTTTGGATTGTTGTAGTATAGAACTTGCGCGTGAGCCTGACCTGTTGAGTGTGCGCAACAGAATGGTTGTGGAATATATTATATGGATAGATAATCTAGAGAGATGGTAAATAGATTCAACTTGCTCTTTTATCTAATTTTTACTTATTTTAATTTTACCGAAATAAAACTAAAATCCAACCATAAAGCAAAGATAAAGTGCAAGTAAAGTAAATAGAGTTCGAGAGATGACACCAGGATTTTATCGAGGAAATCCCAATTGGTAGAATAGACCAATTGTAACAGGAAAAACCTTGTTGGACTTCGCAGTCCTAAGATAAACGATCCACTATGTTTGAAGCAAATTATACCGAACTTTGACTCAGTCTCATACCCTATCGTTCTACCAAAAACCAATTGCTGACAATCCCTGGCTTTGCGACTCTCCCGTCCAACAGCTCTCGACCTCAGGCTTACTCTCGATCTCTGTAGAAGAGTTGCAGGTAGATCAGACAACACTCCACGAATGCTCTGACCCCTTCAAAATGTGATCGCTTCACCCCTTTTCTTCTAGATCTGAATTTGATGAAGAACGAATGAATTCTGCTTTTCCAGAATTTCTGAATCTTCAATTATGCTTCAATTCCGATGAGATAGAGAACAACACTCCTAAATCATCTTGTGTTTATGTGTGTGCTCTCAAAAATAAAATCAGAAAAATCAGATTGATTTTCTGAATGAATAAAAAATATCTCTCAAAAGGTTATCTCAAAATGCGCTTTGGGAAGAAAGGGAAGTTGTCACCGCGGTTTATCGGTCCATTCATGATTACGGATCGAGTTGGAGCTGTCGCTTATCGGTTGGCACTTCTGGATAGTTTGGATCGCGTCCATAATGTGTTTCATGTTTCCATGTTGCGGAAAATTTTGCTAGATGAGGATCGGTATCAGCATATCGATGTTGGGGAGATTGAGTTGCAGCCGGATGCAACTTATTTGGAGCCACCGTGTCGGATTATCGACAGTTGGGATCAAATCCTTCGTAATAAGGTTATCCCTTTAGTTCGTGTCCAGTGGAGTCATCACAATGAGGCTAAGTCTACTTGAGAACGGGAGGATGTCATTCGCTCACAGTTTCCTGATATTTTAGAAGAAGGTAAGAGCGAATTCCGAGGACGGAATTCCTTTTATTACGGGGGAAGAATGTAATACCCCTAATTTTATAAAGGATAGTCCTAGTATTTCATTACTTGTTTAATTGCAATTTTTAATGGTTAATTGTTTAATTGCTTGATTGGTTGCATTATTTAACCTAATTGTGATTATTTGACTTATGTGTCAGTTTATTTGCTTATTGATTTAATTGATAGTTTTTAATTATTTTGATTTAATTGATATTTAATTAATTAATTATTTTAATTTAATTGTTGTAAATTGACGTGATGTAATTAAATTTATTTAGTTTTAATGTGACTATAGGATTGGTTGTATATATAGTATACACATAAGTAGCCGACATAAGTTTTACCCTAGATTGTTCTATGGGCCGAGTAGGTCATGTTTAGGGTTTAATTGAACTTAAGGTTAGTAGCCTATAAATATACGAGTAATATTCTGACTAGGGTTTTAGAAAACTATTACGATATAGTAAGGGCTGAGGGAATTGGAGATGGCCGGGAAGAAACAGAGAGACAAACAAAAGATTCGCTGGAGAATTTAGACGGACGTCAGTGTAAGGCAAGTTCTATCCTTACTCTCTTCCTTAGACTTCGTGTTCTTTGCATTCCTAAATAATTCTAGGATTGATTTAATCAATAAAAACGTTTTCTGTTTGTGCTAAAACTAAAACCTATCTGTATGTGTTGTATGCTTGTAAACCTGTTAAAACGTGAATTGTAATTGCATAATTCTTTGTTTAAACCTATGTATGGAATGTAATAAAGACTTAAAAATGGACTGGGAACATACTGGGATTGGGTTACAGTGTCTGGAAGCCATGACAGTGAGGTTTAAAGGCTGCAGAAGTCATCAGAAGGAGAGAAGACGAGGCAGAGAGGGAGAGAGCCGGCTCTTCCTCAGAAAGCGCTGGCTCCCTTTGATGTGGAGGCGGCTCCCAAGTGTGGGAGCCAGCTCCAAGGTCTAAAGGAGGTGGCTCCATATTTTGGGAGACGTCTCCTTTGGTGAATTTTCATTTTTCTTCGTTCTCTAGTCAGTTTTGCAGGCAGTAGTGGATTCTGGAGTCTTCAGTTGAGTGCAGAATTGAATATGGAAGGTCTAATTTGTGTATATGGTTAGATTAAAGCTTCAGATGTAGTGTTAATTGATTCTACTTGCTTAGAATAGCTTGGACAGTAGGGATTTAATCAGGTAGCTACACTAAGTTTAAATCTGTGAAGCTAGTAATGTTTAATTCTCTCTGCAATAGTAATCTTCTGAGACGGATGATATAATTTAGAACATGTATAACTCTATATCATGAGCATGTATCTGAATTACACTTGTCTAGAATATGTTAGTGTTGAAGAATAATAAATCTTATACTTAGCACTAATGGGATTTTGTAAAACAACCTAAACTAAGCATGTATATATACATACTGTAATTCTGTCTTGATGCTTGCATTAATACTATTAGTATCAGCTGTTGGAGGAATGGACTTGTTGATGTTTACTCTAAATGTCTGTAATATCAACTGCTGAGCGTTGAATGATAATTTGAAATAATCTTATCATTATATCAGATTTTATGAAACAACCTAAACTGAGTAGGTTTGTATATATACGGTGACTATGTTTCTTGATGCTTACATTATGACCGTTAGTATCAGTGTTGGATATAAAACTGAACATGTTTATGTATATAGCTGATTCTATTATTAAAGCTTACACTATGCCTGTTAGTATCAATGATGGAGATATGGATTTAGTTGATGTTTACTTTAACTGTTGATATTATCAACTGCTGGATGATTGGATAGTATACACCAGTATAGGACGGTGGTATACTAGGGACGGTTTGGTTTCAAAATACCAAAACCTACCTACTTTGGATTAAGAATTGGATTAACTAAAAGTTAAGTCCTATTGATTGTAGTGTCATGGCAATAACTAGTTGAGTGGCACTACTAGGATTCAGGATGGATTTTAAATATATTGTTATGGTACCTCGATATGAGCTTGAGTCTCAGGATCGACGGTTAAGGAGCGTATATGCATTGGGATGCATAGCTAAATACGATGGTTAGAGGTGTACCCTGTTTAGGTTTAGGTACACATGCCCATTTCGTGTGCGTTTTAGCATGTTACCTCTATTCAGGTTGAGACCGGCCTGTAGTCCAGTGGAGTCCTTTAGTGTGACTATATATATATATTTACAGACTATTAGCTATTGTTGAATTATTTAGGGTGCACATGCGTATCGGGCCTCTGTTTGGATTGTAGTAGTATAGAACTTGCGTGTGGGCCTGACCCACTTCTATTTTTCAGGTACACGACAGTTCCAAACTTAGACGTGTTCGTGCTGAGCAGAGGTTTCTACTCACTCTATCGACTATGTAGGATTTCTCTCCATAGTTTTTATCAGGATGTACTTTCAGTTGTTTTAATTCAGTTTGGATTTTTATTAGGGGTCCACTAGGGATGGATTCCTGAGTTGTTAAACTTATGGAGTTTTGGATTGTCAGATTTTCAGTATTTAATTTTTAAAAGATTTATATTTAGTTTCTTTTAGCTTAAATTTTATTTCTTAATTCAATTTGTATTTTGTGTTCATTAAAGTATTAATTGTTTGATATTCCCTCAGGTTTGGGCCTGGGCCTGATTAACCCGTGTCTAGAATCCGAGGGGTATCACATAAAGTGAATATATATGCACTAGAGACTGTTATACATGCTTGTTGAGAAGCGAATATAGAACCTTGGAAAGGTAGATGGGATGAAACATTTAATATATGGTATTTCATGTATTGGAAAACCATAAGAAATATATCATATATAAATAATTTCAGGATTATCCCAAAGTTGTGGGGGGATATTGTCCATAGATGAAATTTGATACGAGTTACCTCATCAGATAAGAAATACTTATAAATGTGGGGATTCTTAATCCAAAGAGATTTTGGATAAAATCAAAAACCATTTATAGTATTATACCAATAGTCCATATTATTTCCTACGAGGAAAATATTATAGAACAACTAGTAGAGTTATTTTCTAGCTGAAAAGCTGAGTTATTTGTTCCAGTTGAAGAGTCAAGTGTGCAAGCTTATAAGTCCTTGAATGGATTAAAGTTGTTACCGAGACAATGACATAAATGTGATACATAAGTCATTATATGCCTTAAAAAATAAATGATATACTAATTGGTATATTTGATATGAAAGATTTAACATCTGCTAACATAGTATATTCTCGATAGAGTGAGATTGGGATAATACTAGTTATGACAACAAAAACCTAGTTAACTTTTTTAGATGTAAATCTCAAATACAAATACTAGTCAAAGTATATCACTGGTTAAGATTACAAGGCATCTTAATAACTGTGATTAATTACACACTTTCAATCCAAAATAGGATCACTGAAAAACAAAAAATTGGATAGTTGAGATACACCCTAAGTCCAATATTGCATAAATAGAGGTATCTAACTAAATTGAAGGTGTAACAGTGATGCAATCTGGATGTGGGATATTAAAGACTTTAAATCCAAGAGTGGATATGTCTTTAATATTAAAGGTGTAATTGTATGTTCTTAATATAACTCAAAGTTATAAACTTTGAATAAATCAAATAGGAAAGTCAATAGGCTTTACCTAGAGGACATTTCAAAAATAAGTCTACACCTGTGCCACTAAAGAAAATGATATTGCTAACAATAAGCAATTTTAGGGCACAAAGTATACAGTTACTCTCAACTGGAGAAATCTCTGCAGAGTGTAATATTTCTAAACACAACCTTGTGGCCACATATAAAATTGAGGGTTGTATAAGAGAGCAATTGTACAGATCATCGAGGGGAATGGGATTAAAAGCCGAAAGCTAACGAGTCACCTTAATGGAAACCCAACCTAGCTGACTGGAGATCCCAAGATCCAGGTTCAAAGGGACAACAGAAATTTTGAATGACTCACCAGAAGCACTGGGAAGATATAAATCTTCTACCCATTTCTATGATGAGACAGTGCTACCTACAATGAATATTAGGATAAGTTACGCTTTTAATGACTCTTATACCTTGAAAATTCAAGTGGGGTATGGTAGGATACTCTTAATAAGAAGTTGCCTATATGATTGTGAAATGGGGCCGCTTCTATGAGAACTATAAAGGCTAAGTTTTCTGGAGCACTCATTGAATACCAGGAGTTGTTCAGGGCCAAAATGAACACAATAATGAGAACCAACTTTGTGAGGAAAGGTACTGTGTGTTTATTATTGTCTTGGTTTACACAAACGGCTGAACAGTTCAAGACATCGCGTTCACTGGTTAGCCAGTAAATCCGATAACAATACACTAAGGAAGGTTCAAAGCCAAAAGCTACCTATCCTGATGCAGTAACTTTCTGACTATACTCTCTCTAGTGTCTGCATGATCATCTTTTGCATTTTACGCAAATTTCCATTCATGTAGGGGATTGTTGGAAACGGGGGCATTAAAAACATAAACTTTGGATGATGTTTGGAATAGATTTCGCTAATAATTTTTTGCGGATCTCTAGATGAGTGCGTTTCTCTTCGCAAGGAGATGAACGTGGTATATTTATTTTCTCAAATCCGTTTCTGGGTGAATGAGAAATTAGCTCCAAAGTGTGGTGTTTTGATAAGCCTAAATGGGTATGCAAAATGTGAGAAGTGTTTGTCCCACATGGAAAAAAATGTTGAAACTAATTGAAATTTAAATAAGCCAAATTTGGGCTTGGGCTTGGGCTTAGGCCTAATTGTAAAGTCCAATTATTCTTTTTACTAAATGGAATCTTGGATTGGGACTTTAATTTTGGGCTGATCTTATTTAAATGGATGGTTAGTTTTTGAATTTAAATTAAAAGTTAGTTTTTTTTTTTTTTTTTTTTCAAAGGGTTGCATTTGTTTTTCAAAGAGTTGCATCTGTTTCTAAAGGGTTGCAACTCAAAACCAACAGATATAACTATTCATGTGAACCAATGCAACCTATTGGAGTGGATGTGTCTATTGGTGAACAGACACCATGTGAACCACTGCAACCTATTGGAGTGGATGTGTCTGTTGGTGAACAGACACCATGTGAACTATTACAACCAATTGGACTAGATGTGTCCAGTGTGAAGAGACACATATAAATGGTTATGTCCAATGATGAAGAGACACACCCAATCCGAAGAGGCATATTAATTAAAAACTACTTTTTAGTTTTTTCCAAAGGGTTGCACCCAATCCGAAAAGACACTTTGTTGCCTATAAATACCCCCCTTTAGATCATTTGCAAATCATTCATTTTTCAATTTCTTCTATCTCCCTCTCTAGACTTGAACCCAACCCAAGTGGGTTCAAACCATAGGTTAAGTGGTCCGAACCCCTTAGACTTTAATCCAATTTCATCGAACCATATTAAGATTGGTCCGAACCATTTGGTTCGGATTGCACTCAATTCAACATTTATAGAGTATAGATGCATTTTTGAGTCAGAGAGAATATTACACGGAGGAGGTTCGCCGTATCCACGAGTTTGTAGTACTGCTACTGGTAGATGTAGACCGTTGTATCCTGGGAGATAGACGCCACTGAGTCCGTTAGCACCATAGTATCCAATACTAGCCTCGGTCCAGGTTCATTCCTTGTATATTGTTATTATTTTATTACTTTATTTTGCATATTTAATTAAATATAGAGTTGCATATTTAATTAATAATTTCTTAGAATATTGTTAATTATCTCACGACATATTAGTATAAGGTTTGTTATATCTTAAATGTCACATGAAGCATATATATATCAATAGAAAGCTCGTACATGCTTGAAACATTTTCCAACGATATATCCTGAATAGAAAAGTAAAAGCATAATCAGAAATCCATAGATTCAAAAAACCTATAAAGGTACTTGAAATATATAAGTGTGCACGCGCACCACTTTTTATTTCAATCTACTAATATTTTATTTATTTATATTTTAAAAAATTATGTATAAAATTAGAAAAGATGAGGAGACTAAATAGACTTCTCCTTCCGTTGTGCCTCTTGCGGTGGCGGATTTTGAGTGCTCTTTGTTGTAGGTTTTTTTTTTTGGAAAGATTTCTTCTAATGGTTTGAAACTCCATTGGCAAGCAAAAAAGGTTGAACCCAACATGATGAAACATTTGAAGTCCTTAAATACACATTATGAAAACATCAAAAAAAAACTGAGGGTTTAAACTTAAAGCCCTTAAAAAAACAAACACACATTTAATAAGATTGAGGACGTGTTTTAGTGGAATTAGGGTTTTCAAAGTGGTTGAAGGGAATGATTTGAAGTGGGGTCTGGAAGTGTAACTGATAATATTGTTTTAATACCACAGAGAACGTGTGTTTTAATGAATTTAAAAATTATAACATGTTAAGAAATTTTTTTAAAAAAATGACTTACACTTTTACAATAGAAAATTTTAAAAATAAAAGGATAAAAAAACATGCCATTAATAACCAATGAAATAATAATTGTGTTGGAAAAAATTTAGTACACTGTTAATTAAAGCAAAAAATAAAACATAAAAAATTCCAAACTAAATAGAAGTTAACAATTAACTGTAGGTATAGATACAAAATTGTTAATAATTATAATAATCTGGTGTCTTTTAGTGTGATTAATTTGGTACTTTTTAGAATTCCAAACAAAATTCGAATTAACAATTATAATAATTGTTAGTAAAACAAATTTAATGTAACACATTTAATAAGATAGAGGACATGTTACAGTGGAATTAGGGTTTTCAAAGTGGTTGAAGGGAATGATTTGAAGTGGGGTCCGAAAATGTAACCTATAATATTGTTTTAATACCACAGAGAACGTGTGTTTTAATGAATTTAAAAATTATAACATGTTAAGAAATAATAAAAAAATGACTTTTACACTTTTAGAATAGAAGGTTTTAAAAATATAAGGATAAAAAAACATGCCATTAATAACCAATGAAGTTGTAATGACCCGGTCATTTTCATTTCTTTCCCTTTCTTCAAATTTTGCGGATAAATTTTTTCCATTGTCTTTTCCTTTTCGGGTTCGATTTCCTGCCTCTTAGTATCATCTCGAGTGCTCGGAAATGGTTTCTGAGACTCTTTCCTTTGGATTGACAACTTCCTTTGAGAACCGAGCGGTTGTCCTCGTCGGGCTGCCACGACATCATTTTTGTTTTTGACCTTTATCCCCTGTCCGGACTCCAAATTGAGTAAACTTTTTTTTTTGAACTTAACTAATTTGTCATTGTCTTTCCATCGGTGTGCTTGATAGCACCTAAATCTATTTTTTTGCAAAATAACCATTTTGCCCCTAGGTTCTTTTTGTCCATTTTTGAAACGACACTTCTGAATTTGTTTCCTTTGGGTTCCGTGACCTCATTGAGGGTCACATTGGTGTCTTAGAAACGTATTGTATCTCTAGAGACCATTGTTTCACCTTTCGCTTCCGCATTTCGGATCCATTATCGGGTCATCTTTTGGTCATCACTGACGCATCGGGTTTACAAAACTTGGGCCGTCATAAGTGGTATCAGAGCTCTTAGGTTTGAATACCTTAGATGACGTGTTTTGGGTGCATATCATGCTTGTGTTGCCATACTCTATTTGTTTATATGCTTTATGATAACATGTTTTGGTTTGATAACATGTTTATATGCTTAAGTGGTATATGTAGTATATCATTTGGTTAAAGCATGATTTTATTCTAGTATAAGAAGCATGACATATGATGTATGCTAGGTTAGATTTGTATATGCATATTGTTTTGCGTATTTGATAGGACTTTGGATTAGTCACGGATGTTTGACTCGAGGTTGGGTTGTTTGGTGAGTTTGCACTTAGTGCAATATTTGGTGTGTTTTGGTTTTGTTTAGGCACTCTTCTTAGATGTTGTTAGCAATTGTCAGTTTGGTTTCATGGTAGTTAGGTCGTTGTTGACCTAGCGTTGGCTTTGGATAGGTGGATGGTCACCTTTTGTTTAGGCTCTCGTGGGGTGAGCCATTATGCGTAGCCGTAGTGCAGGATTTGTTGGTTTTGGGCTATGATGAAGGTGTGGACCTCTTAGGATCCTTGGTTATTTAGGAAGATTCCTCTGAGATTGCAATTTTCGTGGGTGGGTACGTTTGTGGGCAGGTGCATGGCACTGTCATTCTACTGTGTTGGCTAGCTACAAGCGCAGTTTGGATGGAATCAGTGTTGGTTTTGTTTTGATAGGCGTTGTCCTTTGATCAGTGATGATGATGGTTGTTTTGGGGATCAGTCGTGGTGATTGATTTAGTTGTTATTGGTATGGCTGTAGTTGCCATTTTCCTTGAGGAGTTCTTGCGTGATGACGTTTTTGGGATCAAGTCGATTGATTGATGTTTTGGGTAGTGAGAGCACTGCACTGTTAGTGTCACCTTTAGATTCGGAGTTAGATTGTTAGAGTCTTACCGTTGTGGTAAGGTCTCACGTTTGTTTGGAGTCAGATTATAGCTAGGACTTGTTTTCTTTTTACCTAGACACTCTAGGACACGATATCCATAGGGTTCATTGTTGCATCATCTTATCTTCCACAGTTTCGTTTACTACCATGTTAGTAGTATGATTTATGTTATTGCGATGCATGAGTAGGTGAAGGTCTATCCACATTTGTTTTCTTATTGTATGACATTAGCATACCTTATTTACATGCTTAGAGATGCCATATTGTTACTATGCTTTAATAATATGCTTTTTCGTTACGTGGAGACATGCTGCATGTACCTTTAATTTTATCTATGTGAGTAGATTTGCTTACTTGGTAGTTGTATTCCTTGTCATATGCATGGCTTTCATGTTTAGTTTTTCCTTTTTGTTTCCTCAGGTCACACTTAGTGCGTATGTGGGTTTTGCAATGGTTCCATTGTGAGATTCCTTGTGGAGGAGTTTTCACATTTGTTTTGTTTTGAGCTGTCCGCTTCCCTAAGGTGGGAAGAACGCTCCATTTTTCGTGTTCGTTGTGTTAACACTCGTGGGGGGATAGGGTTCCTCCTCTTTTTCTTGGTTGTCTCTTCTCTTCGTCACCTCGTACACAGTATTGGGGTTGGTTGGTCCATACGGATCACCGTGGTTGTCTTGAGTCCTTGGTGAGGGTTTGGTGGATTTTGGTCGACTTACTTCTAAGTAGGGGGTGAAGTCTTTGTACATGTTGTCTTTTGTTTCAGAGGTGGAGTCGTGGTGTTGTCCTTCTTAGGACTGGTGGTTTTCTTTCTTTCATGTCTTCCCTTGGGGAGTTTTTACCGTGTTTGTTGATGGAGTTATGGTGCTCAGGGTGAGTTGATTTGTGTGAGATCATTTTACGAGGACTTGTGTCCATATTATTGAGGATTTTTTTTTTTTTGATTTGTGAGGTGAGCTCGATGCTCTTTTGAGAATGTCTTTTGGAGACTTGTTTCGATTTTGGAAACCTGGATGTGGTTGACCCTTATAAGAGGTTTTGAAGGATCACAGTTGGATTTGGCTTGTTTGTGAAGTTTTCTCATCCTAGTTATGGCTAGGTATCATTTTGAGGAATTGTAATTCCAGTGATTGGGTATGGAATGAAATTGAGGAATTTTGATTTAGCCTGGTATTGCCAAGCACGGTTTTGAGAGACTCTGTTTTTATGACCATGGTTGTCAGAATTTTGATGTGTATGCCACGTGGTGGACTTGTTTTTCAAGGACTTAGTTATCCATGATAAGGATGTGGATCTGATGTTTAATTTCGGTGTAGTTTTGTAGTTGATCTGTTTCAGGGAGATATGTGGGACTTTTGATGAAATGTCTTGTATTGAGGTTCGTTTTGATTCATGGTGGGGTTGATTTATCTGGCAGGCTTTGAATTTTTGATTGATGTTGTTAATAGGAGTGTTTTGAGACATTGAAGTTATTGGTTTTGTTGTATTGAGGATTTAAGACCTTAAGCATAGCGGTACCTATAGCATTGTTGTCAGAGTTTTGGGATTGGCTAGGATGGTCCGGCTGAACATCTTTGAACCATATCTTAACTCTCACAAAATGTTGGTCCCCGTAGTGCTTTTGGTAATGATCATTTTGACATTGATGTCATTGGTATCGAGAGGTTTCATGGGTAGACCTAGTGGGGGGCAGGTTATGAACTAGTGCCTTATACTGTCATGCTACCGTACAAAGTTATGTGTTGTGGGCGAGTACTAAGTACTGTCATTACTACCACACATTTGAGTACATCGTGGGCGGGTTTTGGTCACTATTCGTGCTGCCACGTTGTGTTTGTTCTGTACCCTGATTTGATATGTGGTTATCTTGGAGTTCTTTTGGTGGTTGTTTTTGGTTCCTTATGATGGTTCGTCATGAGGGATGCTTATCGTTGTTGTTTTTTGTTCC
Source organism: Cornus florida (assembly GCF_030987335.1). Taxonomy (NCBI): domain Eukaryota; kingdom Viridiplantae; phylum Streptophyta; class Magnoliopsida; order Cornales; family Cornaceae; genus Cornus; species Cornus florida. The sequence continues at coordinate 69,613,217 of NW_026775579.1, read as the reverse complement.
TTTGTCTAACCTTGGGTTCTATGTATAAGTTTGACTTGTCGTGTGGCCATGTCGTCACTTTTCTTTTAAGGGGTTATCCTATCGTGAGCACATGGGTGCGAATGACATGGGGTTGCGCCTTGTCTTTCAGTTCTGGGATTGCTTTTGTAGCATGTTGTGTGGGATACTCGGAGATGTACTCTGTAGTTATCCTGGTTTCGCCTTTTAATTTTGTTGGGGCTGGATTTCGGGGACGAAATCCCTTTAAGGTGGGAAGGTTGTAATGACCCGGTCATTTTCATTTCTTTCCATTTTTTCAAATTTTGCGGATAAATTTTTTCCATTGCCTTTTCCTTTTCGGGTTCGATTTCCCGCCTCTTAGTGTCGTCTCGAGTGCTCGGAAATGGTTTCTGAGACTTTTTCCTTTGGATTGACAACTTCCTTTGAGAACCGAGTCATGTCCACATTTTTGTTTTTCGACACTATTCATTTTTTCGTCTTTTCCCTTTTTCGTCCTTTAGTCATTTTTCATTTTTCCATGCTTAAACTCACTTTTTGTGCTCGGATTTGATTCCGGCTTGGCATACATCCATGATATTTCATTTCTATGATATCTCCATTATTACTTTTGTAGAAGAACATATTGGATGTTTACTTTTCTCGTAAAGTGCATGAAAGCATGATTTTTTGGTAATTAACCTAAGCTTGAGAGGTTTTAGTGTAATTATGCAAAGTAATTATTTTTCGTCTTAGGGACCAATTTGTAATTAAACTTGGAAGATATTTTCAAAAAGGATCTTTTTGTAATTTTTGAAAAGTGTGACAAGTGTCACACTCTCATTGGTCCACTTGTTGACATTTGTGTGGAAACACTTTGATGCATTGGATGATGACATTTGGAGGGTGAGGATTCACCCACTTGTTGGCCTAGGATTGGTGCACTTGTTGGCTTGGATGGTTGACAAGTGTAGGTGTGGGATAAAGCCTAGGAAGGAGCCATGGATTGGTGACAAGTGTAGGGCCACAATTTAGTCTTGCAAATATCTTTGGGCCACTTTGGGATTATGGTTTTAAAGGAGGGTTTTTGTGCAATTGACCATAGATGTGTGTGTTGACCATGGTGTAAGATCACATAGTGAGTGGAGGATTTTTATTTCCTCTACTCACACTTCATTCATTGTTTTCATTTCCTTTCTCACTAAAAACCCTAGCCTCCATGGATGGAGCTTGAAGCCTTAAGCCTTGACCTTGATTTTTGAAGGTCTTCCACTCACCTTAGATTATTAACCTTGGGAGACAAAAGTTCCCCTCATCTTCCTCTTAATAACCCTTGAAGGGTTTGCCATTTTGTGTTGATTTGCCTTGGATTCAAGAGGAACAATCCTCTTGTAAGGTAGGGGATGTTTTAGGGTTATATATTGTTTCTTGCATGCTATTGATGCTTATATGAGTTGTATGCATGTCTTTTGCTAATTTGAGAAATTATGATTTATCATAGCTTGCATGTAACTCATTTTAAACTTGTTAAATGGCATGGCCATGAGTTGATATTTGATATATACTAACTTGGGATGATTTAGATGAGTTTTCAAATCTAGAGATTTAATGGATTTAATTTGATTTAAATTCTAGTAAATTGTATTTTACTTGTATTCCATTTTAGACTAGAGATATGGTATGACCATGATTTGGTGTTTGTTATATATTAATTTAGGATCATTTGAACAACTTTTGAAATCTAGAGATTTAATTAAAATTGAATTAATTAAAATCTACATGATGATGTCTTGCTTATTTTGCTCTTTTGATTTGATATATGTATTAAGTATGCCATGTTGTTTAACATAGATTAATTTGAGGTTGTTTGGATAGATTTGAAATCTAGAGACTTTCCATGATTAGGTTGAAAATTTCTTAAAATGTAGTATTCTAATTACCTTGTGAGCTGCTACTAATTTGAAGTATATTTAGTACTTGTGGCCTCTTAAAATGGTATTTAGACTTAACATGATATAGAATATCATTGATTAGAAAAGCTTGTCTAAATGTATCTTGTGTAGGTATATAGCTTATCTCGAATATAACAATTGTTTACCTTGGAAACTAGTTACTAAATTGAAGCTTATTTAGTACTTGTGGCTTAGGATGGTAATGTGACTCAATTGTTGTAAAATATTCTTACTTTGTGTATAAATTGCATATTGAGGACTTGACATGTCATATGCTATTTAGACTTGAATTCTATGACATGGTTTGTGTGGAATCAACCTTACTTGTGCATGCAATGTGGTAACTTGCATTTGATTTTGTATAAGTTTTGAACTTATTGGTTTTGGAAAGCTTGTGAGGACATATATTACGTGATGGCTAGGGTTTGGCTTTAGTACGGAGATAAGTGTCTTCTAACTCATAAGTGCGCACTAGGTAGTACCTTGTAGGTCGTAATTACCCGAAAATACTTGCTTGGTCTAGCGACCGCATGTCCTAGTCTTTCCATTATTTGTTGTTTTTGCATTTAATTTTAAGTTGTTAATTATGGATTACTTGTAGCTTGAGAATTGATGCTTGTTTGGGACAATTGAATACTATTTAGTATACTTGAACTTGTATACTTGCTCCGTGAGTTTGACTTTCATTTAGTATACTTGTGACATGTATACTTGTCTTATGTGCATTTTGTTGAGCTTAATATACTTATGTTCGTATACTTGATTTATGAGATTTTCATATAAAATGTATACTTGGGTAATATGCTTAGACATTGTGTGACTTGTCTTAACATGGTTAGTATACTTGGAAATGTATGCTTGTATGTCGTGTATCATGTTTTAATATGGTTTAGTGTACTTAAGCATGTATATTTGGATGCCGTTGTTCGCTTTAACTTGCATGGGTAGCTTAGGATGCTCCCCGAGTCTCACTTGATCTAGACGTTAGGTGGCATGAGCCCCTTTAACATGTTTCACAATAAGGTGATATAATTGTAAAATGCTAGGTCAATGCATGCTCATTTCCTACAAGTAGCTTTATGTTACTCACCCCTACGATACTGGGGCATATTTCAGGTACAAGAATTAAAGTTGAGACTCCCATTATGCTTGGATGACTTGTGGACTTGAAGATTTTGATTTTGTGAAGATTGGCTTAAAATGCTTTTATAGCTTTATATGTCAAAATGTATATATTTGATTCCATTAATGTAATGTGTACATAAGTACACTCTTTACAATGTATTTGACATGTATGAGATGAGGTCAAGAGCCATTAACATGAAAGACTACAAGCATGTTCTCTTTAAAACTCAAGTATTGCCATTATAGCTTATTGTGAGAAATGGAGGCTTTGTATGCTAAAACTTGTTAATGGAATATAAAGAGGCTTTAGGCCATGTTGGTGCATCTATTTTATCATATTGCATGCACTTACATACTCACTTTGGCAAACAATACCTTCCTTGATGAAACAAAAACTCTAAGTAGCATTTTTAGGGAGTTTTGCCCTATTCTGTTTCAGGGGCATTTTGGATATTTCAAAATGCATTTTTTTCATTTTTCCTTAAGAGTCACGTAGAAAACTCAATTTTGAGGCGGGTTTCTTCTTTGTGTTTTTCCAGAAAACATCATCTTGGCCCTCAAAAATCAATATTTTTTTGAAAAATCCTTGCTGCCAGGTTTTGCAAATTTTTAGTACAAATGTAGTTGGTACTATTCATCGACTTTTTTTTGAAAATCGTCACGACCGATCCAAAACTTCCGGAGCTCTTGTGGGTGTATTTTAAGATTGCATTTTCAATTTAGGCAATTTAAAAACCTCCCGAAGTTCTATTTCCAAAACTTGGGCAGTAACTTGGATTATTTTTTTCCTGTTGACTTGATTTTTCTTGGGGGCATTTTGGGCATTTTACAATGTAATTTTTTGTTTCCGTCTGTGATCAGGGTAGGAAACTTGATTTTAGGGGGGGTTTCTTCTTTGATTTTTTCCAAAAAAGTCCATTTAGATGCCCGTTTTTACTCTCAGTTGCAGCAGTGGTGGGTTGTCCTCTTCGGGCCGCCACGATATCATTTTTGTTTTTGACCTTTCTCCCCCGTCCGGACTCCAAATTGAGTAAACTTTTTTTTGAACTTGACTAATTTGTCATTGTCTTTCCATCGGTGTGCTCGATAGCACCTAAATCTATTTTTTGCAAAATAACCGTTTTGCCCCTAGGTTCTTTTGTCCGTTTTTGAAACGACACTTCTGAATTTGTTTCCTTTGGGTTCCGTGACCTCATTGAGGGTCACATTGGTGTCTTAGAGACGCATTGTATATCTAGAGACCGTTACTTCACCCTTCGCTTCTGCATTTTGGATCCATTATCGGGTCATCTTTTGGTCATCACTGACGCACGGGGTTTACAAAACTTGGGCCGTCACAGAAATAATAATTGTGTTAGAAAAAATTTAGTACACTTTTAATTAAAGAAAAAAAAAATTCCAAACTAAATAAAAGTTAACAATTAAGTGTAGATATAGATACAAAATTGTTAACAATTAATAACTTATGTTTTTTAGTGTGATGAATTTGGTACTTTTTAGAATTCCAAATAGAATTCGAATTAAAAATTATAATAATTGTTAGTAAACAAATTCAATGTAAAGTAGTTAAAATATTTAATGAAAATTATTTTATATTTTTTAAAAATCAAAAATTGTTAAGAAATTTGTTACACTTTTAGAATAGTATATAGAATATAAGGATAAAAAAACATGCCATTAATAACCAATGAAATAATAATTGTGTTACAAAAAATTTAGTGCACTTTTAATTAAAGTAAAAAAAAAAAAAAAAAAAAAAAAAAATTCCAAACTAAATAAAAGTTAACAATTAAGTGTAGATATAGATACAAAATTGTTAACAATTATAATAACTGATGTTTTTTAGTGTGATTAATTTGGTACTTTTTAGAATTCCAAACAGAATTTGAATAATTATAATAATTGTTAGTAAACAAATTTAATGTAAAGTAGTTAAAATATTTAATGAAAATTAGTTTATATTTTTTAAAAATCTAAAATTGTTAAGAAATTTGTTACACTTTCAGAATAGTATAGATATAGATATAGATATAGATATTCTAAATCAATCTAATTGTGCCATATTAGCCTTATTAGGGATATTTGGTGTAATTTTTTAATCAACACAAGTAATCCATTGAAAGAATATCATTGGAGATGTGAAGCAAAACAGTAATCATATATTGTATTAAATGCACGTCAGCCTTGCTTTTTTGTATTTTTTTTTTTTGAAAGGTAAAGATGAAATTGGATTAATAGAAGGAGAAAATACAAAGTGGCCCAAAGAAGCTAGCACAGTGCTAACTACAAGGAAAGCCAAGGCCCAATGACAACCAGATAGGCCCAAAAGGAAAACACAACATTGGGATATGCCTAAACCAAGCTAAACAAAATAAGCACAAGACAGAAACAGTCAGCATATATTCCGATAAACATGGAGAAATTCCAATTGTAACGAATCACAATCAATCAGGCGGCTTTTCCGGTGGTCGAATTACTGACTCGGGCAATTCCCACTCAAAAGCGATCCTTTTGGAATTGAGTGTATCTGTGATAGATGAGATAAGAAGCTTTTCTCTAACAGACTAAAGAGTGAGATAGAGTTTAGAATTGGCTGTTGCTACTTTCTTCTGGAAAATCCTCCTGTTACGTTCATTCCATATGTGATAGACTAGTGAAGCTAACCCCATTTTAGATATAGAAAAGCTGTGGAAATTTGAAATACCCTGCCAGTGATATGAAGCCCAAATGATGAGCTCTCTCTATGAAGAAGGCTGGATGTAGAACCCACAACGTGCTTGAAGAAATGCCCATAAGGGCTTGACAAAAGGGTAATTGAAGAATAAATGATCATGTGACTCAAGGTCAGAGTTGCAGAGGATGCATAATGTTGAGTTTATATGTGATGTGCACCTCCTGTTTAATGTTGGGAGCCTATTTTGAATAGTAACCCTTAGAGTGTTTTGGAATTAAAGGTTTGGTCCAGACCAGATGGTGCCATGGAAGTGTGGGTAGGTGCTTGTTGAAGTGTTTCAGGGTTTTGGATATGGAGAATGTGGAAAAGTTAGAAGGGATCTAAAGAAACTTATCACAATAGTTGGCTTTGGGAGTTGGTAGTGATGTATTGCAATGCAATTGTGGAAGGATGGCGGTGATGGCTGTTGGAAAAGACCATGGGTTTACCAATTAATTTGACGGATTATACTTATGCTTGATGGGTTGTTCTACAATTTAATTCATGCTTATAGGTAGGTAGACAATCTATATTTGATTTGATATTCCATGGCTTATTATTGCAAATTCCATGATTCTCTAAATTGATGTGTGCTACAATTGTGACTAGTTTGATGGGTCATGCTTAGATTTAATGGGTTGCTCTACACTTAGTTTATTTGTTGGTTAAGTAGACAATTCATACAATGAATTTGATGGTCCATGCTTAATATTGCAATTGGTAGTCGCATTTTGTTCACAACAATGTATTCCCCATTAATGGAAAGCAAGTGGTTAATTACATGAGCTTAATGGTGATTCCAACACCTAAGTCCTCTCTTCATATTTCTTAAATCCCTAACTCAACTTAGTTTATTTTAATTGTATTTTAATTTCCTTACATCTTAGTTTAATCAACCAATCTCTCTCTTTGCAATCAATTGGTAAATTAAAGTCGAAGTTAACTTCCAACACGTACAATTCCTTGGGACGATCCCTACTCACTCTTGCTACGTTAGTAGTAGTGGTAGTAGTGGTTTTTATAAATTTAAACTTGACCAAAAAGGCTTTTCTTGAACCACACATTCACTACATTATTTTGGTGTATATCAAGCGGCCTCATCAAATTATGGCGTCGTTGCCGGGGATTAACGGTTTTGTTGGAATTAAAGTCGACAATAGTGTTCATTTGATTGCTTCTATTTTTATTTTATTTTCTATTGTATTTTCTCATTATTTTTTGTTCAATTAGGTACTTGACTATAAGGAAGGCAAATTTTGGAACTTGAAGCAATCATTGGAGCTTAAAGCTAACATTAAAATTTGAAGTTGTTTCAGGACCGTTGTGAGCAATTCTTGGAACTCTTGTATTTTAATTGTTTCACTTCTTTGCATGCTTGTGATAGCCCTTGTTGAGGCTTATTTCATTGCTTTATTTTAAGTCTAAGCATAAGCCCTTGTTGAGGCCAATATTTTCTTGCATTTGGATTTTAATTGTGAATGGAGGAATTGTTTGATCCAAGTTTGGGGGGAAATTATATCCCTTCACCTTATGCTCCTCTATCATATTTTAATCCTTATGAGATTAAGTCCAATTCATTTCATGCATCATCTTATTATGGACTTGATCACTCATTTAATCCTTCTTATGACTATTACCCTTCCCCACAATTTTATGAAGAACCAAATCCACCACCTTCTAGGTACTCACCTGGATTTTAAAAAAAAGTGTTAGCTTTACTTGATGTGCATACTTCACACACTTCACTTATTAATTCTCATTCTCAAATGTTAGCCAAGCTTGAAGCTCAAGTTAAGCAAATTGCAAGTACTCTTTCTCGTCAAGAGGAGGAGGAAGAAGCAAATGAAAAAATGGCAAGAACTTTAATGTATATAGATGAGGATGAGGAAAGTGAGGAAGAAGTAGCAAGTGAGCTAATGCCTAGCACTCTATCTTGTATAGAGGAGAAAGTGGCAAGTGAGTTAGTGGCTAATCCAATAGAGCATAACATGATTAATGAGGACTTTCCTTGTTTTGATTATGATTTTATCTCGGACATTGCTACTTTAGAGAGTGATGAGATGTTGACCACACTTAAGGTAGGAGAGAAGGAGGAGGAACTCGTAGAAGAGGGCCTTCCTTCTATTGTCTCCAATAACCTCCTGAGGAATGCCTTTTTGAAATGTATAAAAATTGTGGTTTTGACCTTGAAAGCTCCAAAAATGAAATAAACTCTCTAATGGACTCCTTAGCTAACTTGGAAGGTGAGGAGATTGTGATTTTTGAGGAAGAGGAAAAGGATGAAGAGAATATGTTTCTTGATATTCCAAATGAGTCTTTGAAAGACTTTGCCTTGCCAAGTGCAAGGCCGTTCATCATTGATTTTATTTTCAAGACCGTGGATGAAAAGAACAATATCATCCCTTTCATTTCTTTTCAAGTCATTCTTTTAGAGGATGATTTCATTGTCATAAGTGAGGCATTAAATGAGAAAATGGAAAAGACGGTCAATAAGGATGTTTCATATCCAGTTTTTGATTCTTTTGATTAGTGAGTTGACCCAACGTCTTGCTAGAGACGTTAAACACTAGTATTCGTAGAGTTTTAAACTCTATTCTTCTCCTATTTCTTTTTATTATTTATTTTTATTTTTATTTTTCGTTTTTGTGTACATTCTTCTATCCATTTTTCAATCTCTATTTTTGTTACCATCATTGGGGCTTAGCATAGGGTTTTCTGCACTTTCATGTTGAAAATTAAGCATTTTGCATAAGTTCGATCGATCTAAAATGAGAGTTCGATCGATCGAACTTCATTTCTGCAGCAAACCTGCATCCAAATCACTCTTTGTCTCATCGATCCAAGAAAATCTTCAGATCTCAGTTCTCAGTTAGATCGATCAGAAGACCTTCGATCGATCCAAACATTAAGTTTGATCGATCTGTAGTTTCAACACTTGGAAAAATTTTGAGCCTGCATCAACCTGCATATTTCAGCTCTCTGTCAGATCGATCGAAAACATTCCTAGATTGATCTAAAGTTCTTCGATCGATCCAACTTCATTATTGAATCGATCGAGATTCCATACTTAGAAAAAATTTCAAAGCACTGCAAATTTCATACTCTCTATCCCATCATGCGAGCATAGATCGATCATGGTGTGATCGATCCAAGTCAAGATCGATCACAACTTTGCCACTTTGAATTTTTGACTTTTTCTTCTTTCTATTTTTATTATTATTTTTTTTTTCATCTTCTTTGACTTTTGTTATTTATTTTATTTTATTTACTCTCTTTTCTCTTATAAAAAAAAAAAGTTTTAAAATTCGTTAAAAACACCAAAATATTTTTGTTTGTTTTATTTTATTTTCATTTTTACTTTCAAGATTTATTTTTATTTCAAACTTTTTTTTAAAAAAAAAAAAAAAATTCCAAAAATATTTTGTTTAACTTTAATTTTTAATTTTTCTTAATTTTTAATTTTTAATTTGAAAAAAAAAAAAATTATTTCTTTACATTCTTTATTTCTTTTCATTTTTACTTCTTGCATTTTTTTTTTAGTTGCCTTTTTATTTTTTATTTCTGTACATACTTGTTATGTCATAAAATAAATAAATAAAAAATAAATAAAAAAAAAATGAAAAAAAAAGTAAATTTTTTTGTATATACTTGCATTGTACATATTGTTTTTCATTTCTTACATTGTATATATTCTTTCATTAAATTTTATCTTCTTTATTTTTCTTTTTATATTTTGTTCATGCATTTTATTCTTTGTTTTTCTTGTATTTTGTATATACTTATTTTTATTAAATGAAAAATATAAAAAGATTCATCATTGTGCCCTTATGTGTAGCCATGCATACTTTATGCTTTAGGTAGGGCTTGATCTCATATCTCTCTTTCATCTTGTGATATATTGCCTTAGAATGCTTGATTATTCTTATCTCATTTGATATTTAATGTGAGTTTGCTAGTGTGGTTATTCAAGTAGGTTGTTGATTCCAAGTTTGGGGGAGACGTCTTTCGAATTGGATCATTGCCGAGCTTCATGTCTTTGCCACAACGGTATACTCTTTCCATCTTTTCCATTGTTCTCATTGCACATTGAGGACAATGTGCAGTTTAAGTTTGGGGGTAAGGTGTCTTTGTTGCATTCTACTTAAGTTTGAGACTTAAATGCATGATTGAGATTTGAGATTGATGTTAGCGATGATTTTGATCTTTTGAGGACCATATTGCTTTAAATTTAAAAATTACTTGACTTGAGAGTCCAATACTCCTTATACGCCTTGTGGATGCCATTTATGAGTAAATTTTTCGAAATATTGATATCTTGCTTGCACTTGTGGTCTACATCATCTTGATCTTGTGATTGTTTGAGATTCACTTTAGCATTCTACACTAGCACCGGCGCACACTAGCATTTATTTGTGGGATATATGCTTTGTTGATTATTAAATTGGTTATATCCCAATTGAGCTAGTAGTGCATCGAAAACTTTCATTCTTGATAAAGGTGGATAACAACCCCTTTTCACTAAGTAGCCGGGATTCTAGCCTCATCAAGTACTGAACTTCTCGTGCCGAAAGGTGGAGGGCCCAAACTCTAGGTTAATAATTGAATATAAAAAATAAAAAATAAATAAAAAAAGTGAGGATTTCTCCCAAAAGGTGAGAAGTGGGAAATGATTAAATGGAGGTTGTCTTGATTTTTAGCCTAGTTGATTTGAGCTTGTAAGTCCGTAGAGGTGTTTGAACGCCTAATGCCTTAAAGCTGTCTGGTTTGGGAGTCATTGACCTAACGCTCGATCTCATGAAACACTAGAAAGCTTAATAGATCAATACATTGCATTATGCTTCCATCTTTGATCCTTTTAAAAAAAAAAAAAAAATCGAATGAAAAGAATAAGCGCATCTAGAATAATAAAGCTTTAATAAAAAGGTCCACTTTTTGTCTTGATGATCGGTACTAGATTTATGTGCTAATTTGAGCGTAATGATGTGATTAATTCTTTAGTTGGCTTAGATAGCAACATATTTGATACCGGTCCACTCAAAAAGAATTCTAAAGTTGTTTTGATTTACCTGATCATTTTCTTGATGTGTAGAGGACCATATGTGCTTGCTTGATGTTGATATTTTGGGAGATTGCTTACAAATGTTTGAAAAATTACATACTTGAGGTAGATTTCTCCCAATGCTTGTTTGCAGTATTGGTGTCTCTTTTGTAAGAATGAGCTTAATGTTTGTAGGTATCATTTCTGAAAACCCTCACGAGACTTCACTCGTCCACTAAGGGTAACCTAGGGGTTTAAAAGGCTTGTTGCATGTGCTAAGTGCAATTGTGTTCCCTACGAAAGTGGCGTTATCATTTTATTGCTTTCTAGTTTGTAGTTGTTTAATTAGTTGTTCATTTCTTACTTTGTAGTTTATTGCTAGGGACTAGCAATATTTAAGTTTGGGGGTGTGATGAGCGCTGAAAAGTGCGCTTTTAAACCCTTTAAGCTTGAGTGTTCTAGGACCTTTATCTATCTTATTTTTTGTTTTAGTACTTATTTGTGTTTTTGTCTATTTCTGGTCAATAATGTTAAAATGGGCTAAAAATGGTTTCTTAAGGCCTTTTTGGAGTCAAACTAAGTCTTAGTGAGGATCCAGAGCAAAAGGAAGCTGATTTGGAGCAAAAGGAGGCTAATGCTGAAAAACTGCCAAGTTAGATCGTTCCAACTTTTTCTGAGATTGATCGCTTTTTCTGAGATCGATCGAAGTTGGATTAATCGAAAATAAAAGTTGGATCGATCGAACTTTTCTCTGATCGATAAAAAAAAAAAAGTCTGATCGATCGAACTTTTGTTGGCAGCAAGCTATCTTATTCCCGTGCGCGCCCAAAACTCCCACCTACCACATAGTACGGGATTAGATATTTTTGGAGCTATATTCCTGACTTAGTGACTAAGAAAAGGACCTTCTATATAAAAGGAAGTGACCCATTTTGTAAAGAAGTTTTTTATCATTTTATTTTTACATTGTAATTTTAATTTCTCTCTCCATAAAAGTTAGAGATTAGGGTTAGAAGAAAAGAGAGAAGTGGAGGCTCATCTCAAGAACCCATCTCTAGATCCACTCTCTCTCTCTCTCTAGAGCTTCAAAAAAGAAGAAGAAGAAGATGGAGCCATGTTTGGAGCTTACCCTTGAGGGTTCCATGACCACATCTACCTCCTCCATGATTGGCTAGATCTACACTTAGGGCTTGGATATGCCCTAAGTCTTGTGTAATCTAAACCCTTGTATTTATATTTTTGGGGATTTCTATATATATTGTTGTGATTAGTGTTCTAGTCTTGTGAATTTAATGAATCTTGGTATATTTCTATAATTTCTATGGTTTAATTCTTCCTATTAATTCTCTAGTTTATTTATATGTCTATGCGTGATTAAATTATGAATTATATCTCACATGATTCATATGGTTTAATTCTTCCTTATGATTTTTTATTTTAATTACATGTTGTCTTATGTGTGATTATTTGGGGAATTGATCTTTATACTAGATTCTCTATATTAGTTGCATGTCTATGTGTAATTAATTAAGGATTTAGTGATGGCTGGACATGGGTTTTTATTATATGGGTTTGCCAATTAATTTGATGGATTATACTTATACTTGATGGGTTGTTCTACAATTTAATTCATGCTTGTAGGTAGGTAGACAATCTATACTTGATTTGATATTCCATGACTTATTATTGTAAATTCCATGATTATCTAGATTAATGTGTGCTACAATTGTGACTATTTTGATGGGCCATGCTTAGATTTGATCGGTTGTTCTACATTTAGTTTATTTGTTGGTCAAGTAGACAATTCATAGAATGAATTTGATGGTCATGCTTAATATTGCAATTGGTAGTCACATTTTGTTCACAACAATGTATTTCCCATTAATGGAAAGCAAGTGGTTAATTACATGAGCTTAGTGGTTATTCCAACACCCTAAGTCCTCTCTTCATATCTCTTAAATCCCTAACTCAACTTAGTTTATTTTAATTGCATTTTAATTTCCTTACATCTTAGTTTAATCAACCAATCTCTCTCTTTGCAATCAATTAGTACATTAAAGTCGAAGTTAACTTCCAACACGTACAATCCCTTGGGATGATCCCTACTCACTCTTGCTATGTTAGTAGTAGTAGTGGTAGTGGTTTGTATAAATTTAAACTTGACTAAAAAGGCTTTTCTTGAACCGCACATTCATTACATTATTTTGGCGTTTATCAAGCGGCCTCGTTAGGTTACCCCTAGTGGACAAGTGAAGCCTCGTGAGGATTTCCAGAAATGATACCCACAAACATTAAGCTCATTCTCACAAAAGAGACACCAATATTGCTAACAAGCATTAGGAGAAAACTATCTCAAGTATGCAATTTTTCAAACATTTCTAAACAATCTTCCAAAATTTCAACATCAAGCAAGCAAATATGGTCCTCCACACATCAAGAAAATGATCATGCAAATCAAAACAACTCTAGAATCCTTTTTGAGTGGACCAGCATCAAATATGTTGCTATCTAAGCTAAATAAAACTGAAGAATTAATCATATCCTTACCCTCAAACTAGCACACAAATCTAGTACCGATCATCAAGACAAAAAGTGGACCTTTTTATTAAAGCTTTATTGTTCTAGATACGCTTATTCTTTTCATTCAATTTTTTTTTATTTATTTTTATTTTTTTATTTTTATTTTTTATAGGATCAAAGATGGAAGTATAGTGCAATGTGTTGATCTATTAAGCTTTCTAGTGATCCATGAGATTGAGTGTTAGGTCAATGACTCCCAAACCAGATGGCTTTAGGGCATTAGGCGTTCAAACACCCCTACGAACTTACAAGCTCAAATCAACTAGGCTACAAATCAAGACAACCTCCATCTAATCATTTCCCATTTCTCACCTTTTGGGAGAAGTCCTCACTTTTTTATTACTTTTGCAACTTTTTCTTTATTATTATTATTATTATTATTATTATTTTTATATTCAATTATTAACCTAGAGTTTGGGCCCTCCACCTTTCGTCACGAGAAGTTCAGTGCTTGATGAGGCTAGAATCCCGGCTACTTAGTGAAAAGGGGTTGTTATCCATCTTTATCAAGAATGAAAACTTTCAATGCACTATTAGCTCAATTGGTATACAACCAATTCAATAATCAATAAAGCATGTACCCCACAAATGAATGCTAGTGTGCGCCGGTGCTAGTGTAGAATTCTAAAGTGAATCTCAAAACAATCACAAGATCAAGATGATGTGGACCACAAGTGTTTGCAAGATATCAATCTTTCAAAAAATTTACTCATAAATAGCATCCATAAGGCATACAAGGAGTATTGGACTCTCAAGTCAAGCAATTTTTAAATTTTAAGCAATATAGTCCTCAAAAGATCAAAATCATCGCTAATATGGACCAATCATAGAAAATCTCTCAAATACACAAGTTATGCTCAAAATTTTGAATTTAAAAGCAAACACTGTAACATACACCATTACGTCCAAACTTAAACGGCATAATGTCCTCAATGTCCAAAGAGAACAAAATGAAAGAGTATACCGGTGCAATTAAGGCAAAGAATGGCTAGGACTGAAGTATCTAAAGTGAGTGGCATGGCCCCCCCAAACTTGGGACTAACTGTGGTCCTGAAATTTGGCACTCGTATAAACTCATCAGATAACAAAAAGGGATAATCAGTGCACAGTGGACATGCAAGTGTAAATGAAATAAAACAGTGAGAGAGGTATAAGGGTGGTCCTAAAAATTATATAGCATTCTCTCTCACTGTAGTCACTGTGATGCACCTGATGGAGTCAAAAAGATAGATATGAAAACATAATAGATGACATCCATAGCAAAAACATATATAAAGAAAATAAAGTATATAGTACATCAAAAGAGCAAAGCCGACATATCCGGCTGCAAACAATATACAGTGACAAAAATGAAGTATAGATCACAGAGGTATAGTATGAAAAGATAAAAGAAACTGGAAATCTCAGGTGGACGAGGCAGGACGGGCAGGGCGAGCTCCGCGGATATCGTGAGATAAGTCTCGGAGTGCAGTCATGACATCCGTGCGAAATATAGCAAAATCAGCTCGGTGGGCTACAACATCGGCTTGAATGGCTGCAGTATCAGCTCTGATAGTAACCACTGCATCCTCAAGAGCCTGAAGATGCTCTCCAAAGCCAGGGGTCTGACTAGGAGCCTCAGGTACAGATAAATCAGAAGAAAGATCCTGAGTCTGCTCCTCTTCGTGTACTAGCGACCCAACTGGAGAGTGCTGTTCTGCGTCATCTGCAGGTTGCTCTAAATCAATGTCTATATGCTCGGCAGCTAGACCTACTGGTACATCGTCCGCTGCGGGGTCTACTGCTGCTGCCTCTGCTATTGTCTCTGCCTCCTCAGCCTCGAGCTCCTCTGCAGCCACTATTGCGTGGTCTTGCAGTCTGGTGATAATAGCATTGTAGCTCTTATCCCAGTCCTTCTTCAAGAAGTGACAGGAATCTCTCTCAGGGTGCTCATGAGGATGGAAAGGATAATGCTAATCAATCAGTATTTGGGTGATGAGGTGGCCAAATAGGAGAGACTTAGCCCTTCTGGGCTTTTCATTGCTGATATATTCATCGAAGAGCTTCCTCATCATGCTCCAGATGAGCATGGGGATAGATACCCAGTGGCCTGTATAAAATGCGTAGAGGGCTGTCAGATAGTCTCCTCGCCGCTGAATCTTGTGCCCGGCCATATATATGTTCCAAAAGAGAACGGAATCAAAGAACCTTAGGTCATCTGGAAGATAAGTGTGGGTGGCGAAAGTCTCACCATCGGCATGGAGACCTATCAGAAATATTGCCATGTCAGCATAAGAAGGCCTGTATAGCCTAGGATAAAGCTCTTGTAGCTCTTGAGGGCATCGGTGTGGACAATGGCATGATTTGGCTAGTGTGTCCACAGCAATAGAAATCTGATGGCCATCTATGGTAGTGACTAGCTCTGTCATGGTACGACGGGGACGGTCGGAGGTTCTGGAAGAACATCCGTACTAGACGCGAGTAGACTGGCTCAGTAACTGGGGCAAGAATAGCTGCAAGGCCCCTCTGGATAATATCATCATAAGCTGATCGGGTCAGCACCGATCTGGAGAAGAAATCTGTGTCGAAAACTAACTCATGGTCCACTGTCATATGTGCATATCTAGGCGCATGCCTGTCACGCTTTTGAGCTGGCTGAGCTGGCTGGTGTGGTGGAGATGGTAATGGTGAATGCTCAGCCTCAGCCTATGATGGAGCTGGAGATGGTGTAAATGCAGGCTGAGCCTCAGAAGCAGATGGAATATGATCAGCCTCAGCCTCATGAGAAGGTGACTAAGGTGGAGTAGGCTCTAATGGCTCCTCTTGTATATAAGAGGGCTCTGCTGGCTCTTCTATCCTAGGTCTGATACATCTCTGAAGCCCGTGTTGCCTCTTGGCAATAGTTTTGTGCTTAGTCATGGCCTGAAAAATAATTTAAAACTTGCAAGGGGAGTCAGTGCCAGAATAAAGAATTGAAAGTACAAAATAGAAACATGCATGTCAAATAAGATAAACAAAACATATATGACATGAATCTATACAAGTGACAGGAGGTGAACATGCTAAGCAATATGAGTATGAAATGCATCCAATGTGGAATATCATAAGCATTGGGCATGAATGAGATAGCAAGGACACAAGATAAGATGCATAGAACGTGTGTGTGAAATATGTGAAGTTCGATCGATCACAAAAAATGTGAGATCGATCTCAAAACTTCGATCGGTCTGAGAAACTGAAAAAGATAAGTTCGATCGATCTCTCAAGATTGATTTGAGATAGAAGTTCGATTGATCGAACTGTGGGAAGATGAAAATCGAAAGGTCACAGATCTGTGACGTGGATGTCACAGGGCTTTCACGAACAATGTCGTGGGCCCATCAACACAACAATTCCTCAATCCTACTCACTTTACAAAGCCCATACTCCCACAAAACAAATCAAAACTCAAATATTTACAAACACATATATACACATATATACACAATGTTTCAAGCTTCATCAATGGTGGATTTCATCATCAAAATATCATGGATCTAGCATGTAAAGTACAAATACATAAAATACAAAGCTTAAATCACAAAGTGGATCTCGGATCTCACCTAAAATATGAGAGAAGTGGATGAGATGCGATGGGGGTGATGGAATCTGAGAGAAGAGAGAAGCCAACCCTCACTGGATCTCGTCGGAGGTTCGCCGGAGAAGATGATGAAGATGGGTGCACAGTGGTGACAGGAATGAGGGACAAGGGTTTGGAGGGTTGGATCGATCTAATGAATCAATCTTGAGACCCTCAGGTTCTATTTTTAAAAACTTTTCCCGTTCAGTTCGATCGATCTAATTGAGATTTCAGATCAATGAAGAATGGGTGATAAATGAACTAACCTTAGTTTTAGAATCAAAACCTGAGTTGAGCATCTGTTGTTGAGAGACTAGAAGGTGAAGAGGACCTAGAGAACACCACCTGTCAAACCAGAAATTGGATGAGGAACCATCCCCAATTTCGAGTTTGACAAGAGGAGAGATTGAATCTCTAAGACCAAGTAGTCTCCTCCAACTCCAAGAGCAATGACTCGGAACCTTTACTTCCCAAACACTTCTGCCCTTTAAGAGAAATGTATGAATCCACCTCACCCAAAGCATATCTCTTGAGTTAATTAAATGCCAAAATTGTTTCATGATTGCACATTCATTCCATGTATGAAGGTTAGGCAAGCCTAGACCCCCTGCCCTGCAACACTTATCCCAAGTAATTTTAGCACAAGTCCTCTTGGGTAAAGGACCAGACCAAAGAAATGCACCAAAGAGACTTTCAAGTTCTTGAATGATACTCATTAGAAGGATAAACTTAGAGCTCCAGTACATTTGTGTGGAGTACAAGATAACCCTTATAAGTTGAAGTCTACTTGCAAATGAAAGGGTTTTACTTGTCCAGTGCCCAATTCTAGTAGTGATCTTATCAATGAGGATCCTGCAGTCATTTGCACTAAACATGGAAATGAGTAGAGGAACCCCAAGGTATTTAACAGGAATGGACCCTTTATCAAATCCAAGAGTGTTGAGGATGGTGGATTCTAATTGCCCATTAACACCAGAGAAGAAGATTTAACTTTTGTCATTATTGATATGGAGGCCAGAAAGATTGGTGAATAAATCAATAGCATGCTTCATTGTTTTAACTGACTCAAGGTTTCCATGAGAGAACAAAAATAAGTCATCAGCAAAAATGAGGTGGGAGATGGCAAGCTCTTTGCATCTCCAGTGGTATTTGAAGGTTCTTTCAGTGATGTATTTGGTAAGAACTGAAGAGAAAACCTGCATTACAAGAACAAAGAGGAAGGGTGAAAGAGGATCCCCTTGTCTCAGCCCCTTGACACTTCTGAAATGTCCGTTGAACTCCCCATTCAGAGAGATTGTAAAAGTTGGGGAAGTAACATAAGCTTTGATCCAATTCAAGAATGTGGATGGGAAGCCAAACAATTTTAGGGAATCAAGTAGGAAATCCCAATAGACTGAGTCAAATGCTTTTTTGATATCAATCTTAATAGCATACCTTGGGGAATTATTAGCCCTACTATGACCATTAAGGAGCTCCTGTGCCAAAAGAATGTTGTCCTCAATATTCCTTCCCTTAATGAATGCTGATTGGGCAGGTCCAATTAGGTGTGGTAAGGTTGGTTTTAGCTTGTTGGCAAGGAGGGAAGAGATACATTTGTAAATTGTGGAGCAGCATGAGATAGGTCTAAATTCATTAAGGCTTGTAGGGTTTGAGGTTTTTGGAACAAGGGAGAGGTAGGTTGAATTGACTTCCTTGAGAAGCTTACCAGAAGTGAAAAATTGTTTAATGGCAGTGGTGATATCAGGACCAATGATTGACCAAGATTTCTTAAAGAATAGGGCATTAAAGCCATCAGGTCCAGGGGCCTTCTCACTACTAAGGGAGAACATGCAATGTCTAATTTCATCATCAGTGGGGATTGAGCAATGATATCTGAGGAGTTGGGAAAAGCGGCATCCGAGGTGCACCGTGGTAGAGAAGCTAGTGTTTGAGGAAGGGTATGGGAGTAAGAAAAGGTTGTATTTAAGAAATAACCTGAGCTTCATTACCAACCATCCCTAAGCCAAAACATCATTAAGCTTCAATTACCAACCTCATAAGATCCCATACAGTTCTCCTAGGCTCTGCCACCCTAGCCTAGGTGGCTCATCCGAGATGCTATGTTTCCGTAGAGGCACTTCCTTCCAAGATTTGTAAGGGAAGTTCCTTGGAAATTCCAGAGTTAAACACGTTCAAAGAAGGGCATTTAATGGGACATAATATCAATTCAAATAATATGATCAAACAACTTTATAGAATTCTCAAAGACTTGAGCCATGAGAGTCTCCCTGAAAATTAAGTGTGAGGTATCCACTTGTCTTTCCAAAGCATATACTTACAGATTCTAATCATTCACTCTCATCAGCATAATGAACTGATTGTGCTCTTATAGCTGTACTGATCCTTGACTCTCTCTCTCTCTCTCACACGTGCGCTCGCGCTCAAACTGGACTGCATATCTTTTTAAAGTCTGTTCAAACTATATGCATTAATGTGGATCACAAGAAACAACTGAGTAAAACTTGAATCTTATTTTTTGTAAAATGTTTATCGCTTTCGGATGACTTTATTCATTATAGTTCTTCTCTTCAGCTACACTACAAAGAACCGGTCTTGTAAGGTTGGAGGGATTTTCAACCATAAAGATATCTATGTTGTGTTCATAGGCAAAAATAAGCCAACTATTTAATGATATGACTTCTGCAACTAACTTACCCCACTGCTCTTTGATGCCTGAAACAGATGTTGATCTTGATTCTCTAACATACATATTGTTGCATGCTTTTCTTCTTTTTGCATGACTGACCCACTTGAATTGAGCTCATTTGGAGTTTCCCAACATATATATAACAGCAGTCAAGGGAAATCTTTTGAAATTACCAGTAGCATTTTCCGCTATGGAGTGAGAAATTGAATGATATCCTTCCATTCATTTGGCATAAGCTATTCTTGATACCCTTCCTCCTCCTTCCTTCTCCCACCCTCTCTCTCTCTCTCACACACACACACAAACACACACAAAGACCAATCATTCTTGTTTTTCTTCCAAATTGCGCCAACCTTTGCCTAGGTAGGCGGGGGAATGAGTTTCATGGAAATGGGTGATGTTTGCATCATTGAAAGATGAGTATAGAGTTTACTACATAGTCATGTATCATAAACAAGGAGGTTTTAATCTGAATATTCTTTGTAATTAGTGAAGGTGATATCGCACATATGACCCTCCCTAGACCCACAGTGGAGGGAGCCTCGTGCTCTGGGCTAGTCCTTTAATTAATCGACACTTTATGTGGGAAAGATTATTTTCTACTGGTGGTGCCCAAATGGTTGGTGCTAGAACTCACAGTGGTGGGAGTCTCGTGCACTGGACTGGCCCTTTAATTAATTGACTCTTTACGTGGGAAAAATTATTTTCTACCAGTGGTTCCCAAATGGTTAGCGCGTGAGAGTTTTGGTGGATGAGATAGAGATACATGCTTGCATTTCAACAGTTTGGCTTGTGTGTATATAATATCATTTCTTCTTTATAATATTGTGATAATCCATTCCATCTATTTCCACGTTGATGATGCATGCGATTGAAATAGCAGCCTTCTTCTTGTTGAATTCATGAGTCATGTGGCCTTATTGTTGATGAATTGTGTGTTTTCAAATTGAATATGTATCTTCTTAATCACTTAACACAATCAAGTATTTAATGTGATCTGCTAGAAAAATGATTTCTTGTAAATCCCACAGGTACACAGCTGCTTTACATTTGCTAGTGACCCAGATTTTCTCAAGAATGACATTCGTGTGAAGCCAGATCTTGATAGCCTTGGTGCTCTTGGTGATGTTGGGTGGTACGCCATCAGGTCAATCCTATGGGCAGCTGACTTTGAACTACCTAAATCGGTAATAGCTCTGCGTGAGCCTGTTCTCAACGAAGCAGGAGTAATTCTATCTTGTGGCTCTTCTTTATACTGGGAAGATGGGAAGGTAGCAACCTTCCATTGCTCTTTTCTTTCCCACTTGACCATGGATGTCACCGCTATTGGAACAAAGGGAATTTGCATCTCAACGACTTTGTTATCCCTTTTAAAGAGAACATGGCTTCATTTTCTTTTGCTTCCGAATCTGGGTTCAAGGAACTCGGGACTGGTTGGGTACCAGTGCCAAGCATGCACATTGTCATGACACCTGAGAAGAAGTGGCCTGCTCTGAGTAAGAAGACACAAATGGTTCTGAATGCAGTCAAGGCATCCATTGAGAAAGGTTTCGATCCTGTCGAGGTTGGGAATTAAATATGGATTTTTTGCCACTTGATTTGATTATGGAATCTGGATCATCTGCTGTGCATTGTCTAGTTCTGGGACCACCATCTCAAATATGGTCCCGATCAATCATAGCAAACGACATCAGCAAAATTAAAGTCCGCACGAAGGTGATTTCAGTGAAGGAATACAGAAGATATCATGTGAAACTCAAAGATGCTATTAGTTGAAGGAACTATAGAAGGTAGCTCTGAAGGTGATTGACAATACGATTACTTTTGTGGCTTTTCTCTGCGTGAAAGAATGAGAGCACTTTTTTCATGTTAGTTTGAATTTTTCTGTTTGGCAATTGAAATGGAATATGTAATGGAATATATATATTTTTTTCTAAGTATGTGTAATAAAAAAATTGAATAGTATAATTTGAACTTAAATTGTATTATAGTAATTTTGTAGTGAAAATTGATGTTTAATTTTTTTTTGAAATGAGTTTAATTGAATGTCGGAATTCAATGAGTATAATATATATTTTTAAAGAAAACATTTCGAGACAAAATTCTGTTGCAAATGCTGTTATTGTGGTGGGTTAGTAGTATTTAGCAACTAACGGAACTGTCGTTGCTAGTTAGATTTCAAAATATTGAAAGTGAGTAAATAATATTGTATGGAGATTTAGCAACGAATTTTATTTATTTATTGGTCTCGTCACCACTGTCGGTGTAACGGACTCTCGTGAATATCGGTGTAAACTGACTTAATCGATTGGTTCATGGAAGTGTGTAACGGTACCGGACAATTAAAAAGGAGTTACAAATCGACCGATACGTGAAGACTGTAAACCATTAGTGTGACGGCTATATAAGGATGAACCAGTGACAAAAAAAATTCTACACTAAAGGTTAACAGCTGCGAAAAATCATGAATTTGTGACCAAAGTTATGTGTTGCAGATCCTCATTCAGTCATTTCGATTCTTTGTTTCATGTTGAGGATCATTGTTCTTAATTTATTCATTCTTCCTAGACATCAAATAATTAGTAATTATAAGAGAGAATTGAACGAAGATAAGAGAGAATTGAACGAAGAGACGTATGTGAGAGAAGAATTGTCTAGCGTTCTGTGATTTGCATGATGTTTCAAAATTACATAAAACACTTGTTGGAGAATTTGACAAGTTTTTAGAAATTCTCCCCCAATGAAGATTCTTGTCCATTTGTTCGGACAATTGTTGTATCTCATTGAAAAATCTTATTTTTCCTAAAATAAAAAAAAAAAAACATGATTATTGCACACGTATATAAACAAAATCACGACAATGACTTTGTTAGAAGTATCAACATGGCGGCATGTAAGGAGGTGGAGGTAACATTTTTTCTTCTCGGCGCTTGCCATTTTTCACGATGAATGCCATCTCCATCCCCCAACTTTGGTGACGGTCAACATGACAATGCATGAACCACACTCCTGAAACAAAACATACATTTTCTCAATCAACTTAAGCTCTTAAAGTGGATATATAGATTTATAATTGACAGTACTTTAAAAAAAAAAAAAAAAAAAAAAACCATTATTAAGTTTTGCAGATGTCATGGCACACATACCAGGGTTGTTTGCCTTGAATCTAATGGCTGCCCATCCATTCTTGGGGACTGCAATGGTGTTCTGCAATGGGGGATCGACGAGATTATACCTCAAAGGATCCTTATCTTTGTCGAAATTACCAAATCCCCACCCCACCACGTAGAAATTGTATCCATGCAAATGCATGGGGTGGTCTGTCCCTGCAACCAAGTTTGTGTTTTGGTAGACAAGCTCAACCGTGGAGTTATATTCAAGTACTTTCACTTCAGTGTCCTTTTTCGGCAACTGCAGCTCGAAAGGAAGATATTCCGCGGTAAAATCGAATACCAATGGCGGGAAATTAGGAAACTGATCTCCGTACACACCATTGATGTGATTATAGTAAGCTTGAAGTATGTCAATTGATGGAGACACAAAGCTTATGTTGTTCACACTCGCGGAGAGCCTAGTACCATATGGTCCGGCACACAAATTATTTTCACATGGTAAGGCATTGACCGAGACTGTGAAAATGAGCTTGGTGGTCATGTTTAATGGGACATTGATGGGGTGGTCTTCACTAGCTAAACTTCTTAACCTACCGGTGAAATTAGCCGACGCATTTGTGTCATTATAGTCTGGAAGATTGGGTAAGGAAGGAGATGAAGATGGAGCATACTTTCCTTTGTAGCAGACAATGGCTGTCCCGGTTGTGTTGTCATAGTCAACGCCAATGGCACTCGAATAAACCCTAGTGGCTATGTAATAGTGGTCGGGACGTTGGTTAGCTTCTAGCAAGACATCTAGGGTTTGTCCGGGAGATATCGCGACATAGTCAACTTTGAATGGCTTGGTGTAGCTTCCATCCGTTCCGACGACTATGAGGTGATGTTTTGCGACTGAGAAGAAGAAAATGTCGCTCATGCCTGCGTTGATCATGCGGAGTAAATAGGTTTTGCCATGTTCCACCGTTAACTTGAATGTACCTGCAAATATGTAGATTAAGTGGAAGGTCAAGAAGTTAAAATTGTTTGTTTTACATGTTTTGAATAATAATAATATAATGTCACTTACAATGAAGCGAACATATATATATATATTACCTATTTATAGAAATGTACACGCTTATTTTTAAAATCATGTTCCATTTGTAATGGAACTTGTAGTTTTCAAATTTAATGTCAATGTTCATATTTCATGTGTCCCATATTTAATTTTAATTAGTTAAAAGTGGAGCCCGAACCCCTTCCAGCCAAGTCCGATGCAATTGTAACATTCTCTCTCACCTGAACTCATAACGTTTTTGTTACGGTTGTGCCACCCTGCCTACCCGAGCTACTAACTTAGACCCTTCCGGACATAGTATTTGGCATGACACTTGATCAAGGAATGAGTTTGACCTTGATACCAACTGTAGCGGACTGAGTGATTCGCGATTCGATCCAAAAATTTAAGCTATTAGATGAGACTAACAACCAACCGATATATATACCCATTTACTTTCCCAATCTGAATTTGATATAGGACAAATCTCACTTATAACACTAGGCTACCGAGTAATGTTGATTTTGTTTGCTTTAGTGGTAACTAGTAACCGCGTGCATGTCTACCATGTTCTATTCAACAACAGTATAATGAAGCCAAAAATAAAATGAAGAAATATAACAGTATAAATTAATTAGAAAAAAAATAAAAAAGTGGTTGGTTAATTAATAAGCACCTGATTTCGAGCATGGATAGAGATCACCAGGTTGACCATTTATAGTGAGAGCATCAGACACAACTGGGTCTCCTCCGTTCTCAAGAAAATCATTTTCAACCTCCACTATATCTTCCTTCCACCACTCCCCTGCATTCAAGTATAATTATTTTTCACTACCATCAAATATCTTCATTAAATTATTTACCCAAAAAAAAAAAAAAAAACATTTAATTCATCATCTTGATGTTGCAAATTTACCAAAATACCAATACTAATTGGCACCTTAAAATTGGGCATCTCAGGATTATCAATAATGTAGCCCTCCCATTTAATAGAAACTTTTTTGCAACCATTTAATAGAAATTGATTATTATTATTTTTCCAAAAAATTAAGCAAGTATTCTAAATTATTTAAATGTATAGTTGCCCACCAAGTGGGAAGGCCAGTTTGAACTAGGGGAAGACAACAAGGATTGGCCCAACCCATAAACAAACATTGAAGTCCAATCCCATAAATCCAATAAGTCAGCCCAAGAGATCGAAGCGTACGACCCTTCCAACGGCTATTTTCTGAATCTGGTTACCCCCAATAGTTTTTTTTTTTCCTTGTTGACCCCAATAGTTTGAGTATTTTGATTCCTCTTGGAATAATACCAGAAAGAATAAAACTACTTGGGCCGAATAATGCACATTGCACCCAGGGGTGCAATTTGGACAGGTCAATTCCAACCAACTCATTTTTTTACTACTTTGGATAACTATTTTTATAATTAGAATTGGGTTTGAGTTGAAAAATCTCAACCCGAACTTATATAGGATTGGGCTTAGGTTGATGTGCTAATAATCCAAATCCAATCCGAACCTGAATTCTAAAATTTTATATATATATATATATATATATATATATATATATATAATTTTAAATATATTTTATATAATATTCAAATTATGATTAGTTTTTTCTTTTCAACTTTTTTGTTTAAATCTTAATTTTGTGTATGTTAACAATTTGAGAGTTAATTTTCTAACTAATGATCACTTTAAAATTTTAATTTTAATGTGGGATTGGCCAAATGGATAATCCAAATTAATCCAACTCTCTAACCTGAAATCTCTACTCGAGCAATAAACCCGAGTTTAAAAATTCAAGAATAGATTGGATTTGAGTCAGAATTGAACATTTCATATGTCAGGTTGAAAGGTTGAACCTGAATTGTATCTCCAATCAATCCGGATTGTAGCCCTAATTACACCATTAGTGAGGATCTCAAAAACTTTGTGGACTCAAACCAACATCACTCTTGCGCGCACGCACACACACACATATATATAAATAAGGAAAACGATGAGTAAATTTACCTTTCAGAAAAAAGAAAATATATGATGAGTATTTATTGTATATGCACACACATATATATTTATATATATGATACGAGAATAATATGTGTATACCTAAAATTATGGGCACTTCTGAATGAGGCTTAGGGTAAGGGTAGCCAATTCCAAGCTTGGGATAGACAAGGATAGCACCATGGACAGTGGCACGTGACCAATCACTGTGAGCATGCCACCATAGAGTTCCTTCCTCTGTGGAAAATACGATCTTTTGGCTAAATTTTGCTCCTGGTTGAATAGGGCACTGTGTGATATATTCAGGACCATCTGACCATGGATACTTTGGCTGTTTCACTCCGTGCCTTCAAATTATATATACTTATTTGTTATATATATATATATATAATGGCAAAACTGAAAAGAAGAGAAAAAAAGAAAAAGAAACTGGATCATATATATATATACCAATGAATTGTGATGTTTTGTTTGCCCTTATTATGTACGTCGACCACTATTGTATCTCCTTTGTGAACGTATAGAGTTGGCCCGGGAAATTTTCCATTCACTGTCAAGATGTTCTTGGTGCTGCAAAGTCTTGTATATGGAGCTTCTTTCACCTTGAATGAAATAAATAAATTTTAATTTTTGTAGATGTCGATAGAAACAAATTTTATTTTATTTACTTATTATTTTTGAATATAGGGATAGTTCTCATGCTCTATTTTTCTGAATTTTCAAGTCATTCCGTGTAATGTAGAATGAGAATTCATATATATATATATATATATATTAACTATTGTTAATTTTTATTATTCCCTCCTTCCGTCCCAAAATAATTGTTTATCTTTCCATTTTGGGATGTTCTAAAAAATATGTCCTATTCCAAAATTGAATGTAATATTTTGTATAAAATTTTCAAATTATCCTTTTAACTAAATAACTGCACTAATTACGGAGTACTATTTTGTCTTTTAGTAAAGATATATTTGAGACTTTATTCTTATCAATATAATAAAAAATTATTAAAACTCCACTATCATAAAAAGTTAAATTTTTCGTGCAGGACATGTATTGTGGGACGGAGTACTAAGTTTATCTCAGTGTCTTCCTGAATTGTTTGTAGTATTTTTCTAATCCCAATTTTTGATCAATGCCCTCCTCACGAGTCATGATCATAAAATAGCAAGTTGCCAGCTTTGACATTTACAAAATAACAATTTTTTTTTTTTTTTTTCAAATTTAAAACCAACAATCCTTGTCTCTTTGCTAATGATAATAACACAATGACAACATATGACAATGACAGAATGACATTGTGTTCATATTAAAAATTTAGAAATTATTATATATAAATGGTACTAATGATCTATATTTACTATTTAATAGAGTCAAAGACATCTCATAGTTTCGAAAAAATAAAGTTGACCAAAATGCTGACATGGATATGGAAAAACTCTGTTTATCTTCAACGAGGTACCACTTTTAGGCACATAGATACTACTTTTTGTGCATACAGGTACCACTT
Organism: Cornus florida; assembly: GCF_030987335.1. Taxonomy (NCBI): domain Eukaryota; kingdom Viridiplantae; phylum Streptophyta; class Magnoliopsida; order Cornales; family Cornaceae; genus Cornus; species Cornus florida. The sequence goes on along the minus strand of NW_026775579.1, from coordinate 69,585,882 downwards.
TTTGTGTATTAGGTACTACTTTTATTTTGGGTATAGAGGTACCACTTTTTGTGCATCAAGTACCATTTTTTTGTGCAACGCAAAAAGTGGTATCTAATAACAAAAAGTGGTACTTATGTGCCTAAAAGTGATATATCAGTGAGGGTAAACAGTGTTTTTTCATATCTTCATTTTTTCAAAACTATGAGATTTTGACCCCATTAAATGGTAAATATGGGTCATTAGCACCATTTATATGTAATAATCCCAAATTTAAAATACATATTAAAAATTAAATAAATAAAATTACAATTTTGATTCTCTTATATTTTAAATTCAAAATGAACATGTTATTTATCGAGAAAAAATGAACCGGTGCCATTGTATATGATTATGTCACATCATTAATTTGTTGGACGTTCCTCCAATTATTGTTGGATAAATTACACTGACCTTTCCTAAGGATTGTGTAAATTACACGTGGATAGAGTGTTTGACCATTGTTACTTTAACCTCCCTAAAAATATTAAATGTCGTTCATACCCTTATCTAATTTAGTAAAAAATTCTGTCAAATAAAAATACTCTATTAGTTTTTTCCCCTTCTTTTAACCATTATACTACTCTACTTATATTTTTTCCTCAAAAAAATAAACCTAGTCAAACCATATAAAAAAAAAAATCAAATGTTATTAACAAAAAAAAAAAAAAAATTGTAAAATATAATAATATGAAATTAGTATGAAAATTGATACTTTGTATTTCAATGACAATTCATGTCAAAATATAAGGTTATTAAGATCTTTTAACATAAGAAAATGACAACATAGTCATTTTTTAAATTTTATCAACGATAGAGAATATCGTTGAGAATGAGCGCCAAATTTGAAGAGAGGTCAAAGTAATAATAGTCAAACGCTCTACCTATATGTAATTTACTTAAACCTCTAAAAAGAATATCATTGTAATTATCCAATATTATTCTTTACAATATTCTTACATATTAAGCCATCAATTTAATATGTACGTGCTACAATATATTTATATACATGCACGGGTATAGAATATGGAGTATTAGATAAAAAATAAGCATGATGCACCTTAACATTGATATTTATGCAAAAAAAACAGTGTGTTATTCTTCATGAGAAATGTTTCGAATAATTAAAACCACAAGACTAAGTGATCATCAGCCATTCAGTTCAATAATTGATGTGAACAAATTAATGATATCATCATACTTACTACAAAAGTGCGACGAACCAAAGCTTGGCAATGGAGGATAAGCCCATCAAATATTAATAAGCCAAATAAGATCAAGATCTTCATAATTAATCGCATTTCTTCTGTGTGTTTGTTATACTTCTCTCTCTGTGTGTTTGGGTGTGTGTGTGCGTTACTTCTCTCTTTGTGTTTGTGTGTGTGTGTTACTTTAAATCACATAATCATACGTGTTTGTGTGTGTGTGTGTGTTACTTCTCTCTCTGTGTTACTTCTCTCTATATATAGAGGTAAAATAGTTAATGGGGAAGATGGTGATGAAAGGTACAGGTGAACGTGCTTGCCATTGACTTACGTTTCTTTTCTAACACAAAATTTTTGTACCCTACAAAACTGGTAAACATTTAAAAAAAAAAAAAAAAAAAAAAATTGCTTGCTTCAGTGCATATCTTTATGTCAATTTGTTCTTTTCCATTGATCAAAACTTTCAAACATTTTGAATCTGACCACTTATTAAAGTCGTGTGTGGGAAATCACTAAGATGATTCCTTAGAGGGATCCTCCTAGTTGAAATGTGGGAGGATGAAGATAATTAAATTAGGAATATGACATGCATGATCTTGATTATTTTTTTTATGGATCTCGAATTTTTGGGAGGTGTTTTAGTATATATTTTGCATTTTTGTTAAAAGTTCTAATAAATACATACCCACTATATATATATATATATAAAATGCCCTCACCGTGGCTCAAATATTCAACCTTTCTGTAAGGAGAGGAGAACTTATAATACCATCCGAATTATATTCCACACTTGTTATGTTGCCCTAATGTGAATGTATTTATTCATTCTCAATTCTATTTACTCTTTGACCGTTATATGAATATAGTGAAATCTTGTACTCGTGGACATAACTCTAAATTTAGGTGAACTCAGTAAACTTTGTGTGTTTGATATGTTTTGTGTTAATTTTGGCAACATGATGCAGATGATTTTTGTAGCACTCTTTCCTTTGAAAAGAAAATGAGTAACAAATAAAGTAAAAAAGGATCTATGATTCTTCCATCTACTGTGAAAGTCTTTATATAAATTCTTTCTGCACTTATTTAAACTAATGATATTCCAAATTTATTTATTTTTAATTAAATTTAGATATGAAAAATCCTATTGTAAAACCAATTCTTTTCGATTGCTTTTATTAGAAATCAGAATCCTCTAAGTTTATGAGTATTTGTTTTCCCTTCCTCAACACAACAACTTTAAATTGTTAATGCAATAATATTAAATCGATAATGTAACAATTACGTAAATGTATCAAGTTTTCAATTTAATAATGCTATAGCATTGTAATATGATGTAAATGTGTTACATAAGTGTTATATTGTTTTTGTATTAGTGTTAAAATTGATGTATTGCAGTCATGATTCATAGTCGCGGTATCGGTCACTAGACTGGTCGTGATGTAATAGACTCGAACAAATATCAGTATAAACCGGTCGAATTGGGAATGTGTAACGCTATCAAACTCTTGAAAAATAATTACGAACCGGATGATACCTCACTCAATACAACAAACCATAATTGGGATAGAGAATACAAAATATTTTATTAAATATCCAAAAAAAATTCTTGAATGGTTATGACAGAAGTTTCTTAAAACTTAAAAAGTAAATAGGATGCTTATGATCCATTAATATTGAAAGTTGAATAGATGTGACTAGGCAATAATTCTGGTTGTGTAGCATTATTTCACTCTCAAAGTCAAGGATGTAATTAGAGATTGGCTTAAAAAGTTGTGAAATAAATTTAATAATGTTATAGCATTGTAATATGTCATGTGGGTCTTGCATTTTCGATATAAATGTGTTACATAAGCGTTATATTATTCTTGTACTAGTGTTAAATTTGATAATATAATATGTCAATATTGTGATGTATTTGCAGCAATCATGATTTACAGTAATATGATGTAATATGTCATGTGGGTCTTGCATTTTCGATATAAATGTGTTACATAAGCGTTATATTATTTTTGTATTAGTGTTAAATTTGATAATATAACATGTCAGGATTGTGATGTATTGCAGCAATCATGATTTACAGTCGCGGTATTGATCACAGTAATAGTCACGATCGCAATATAACGGATTCAGGCGAATATCAGTATAAACCGACTGAATTAATTGATTTATGAAGTTGTGTAAGGATCCTTAAATATTAACTACAAACTGAGCAATACCTCACGTACCGATCAATACGGTATCCACGATTGCAGTAGAGAGTCCACTGTGTTTTATTAAGTATCCAAACAAGCTGTTGAATGATAATGACAGGAGCTCCTTAAAACTTAAAGAGTAAATAGGACACTTTCGATTCATTAGTATTAGAAGTTAAATAGATGTGACTAGGCAACAATTCTTGTTGTGTAGCGTTATTTCACTCTCAGAGTCAAAGTTGTATTTTAGAGATTGGTTTAAAAAGTTGTTGTGAAATAAATTTAATAATGTTATAGTGTTGTAATATGGGGTGTTGTATTTTCCATATAAATATGTTACATAAATGTTATATTATTTTTATTTTAGTGTTAAAATTGATAATATAATGTGTTATATTGTGTAATGTATTGCAGTCATGGTTTATCGTTGCGGTATTAATTAAGGTAACGGTCGCGGTATAACGAATTCGGATCAATATCGATGTAAACTGGTCAAACCAGTCCACTCATGGAGGTATATAACGATATCAGATCCTTGAAAAAATATTACGAACGAGACAATACCTCGCGTACCGACCAATACATCGAATCATAATTACGGTAGAGAATCTACTATGTTTTATTAAATATCCAAACCAACGCTTGAATGATTATGACAAATGCTTCTTAAATAGGGGACACTTATGATCCATTAATATTGAAAGTTGAATAGATGTGACTAGGCAATAATTCTGGCTGTGTAGCATTATTTCCTTCTCAAAGTGTATTTTAGATATGGCTTTAAAAAATGTGAAATAAATTTAAAGAAGGTCAATAAAATTGAAAAGTGAAATAAAAACAAAATTGCATAGTAGACAATTTGAACGCCAGAATCTCCATTAATATTGACGTAGCAATCATGGGATTAAGAAGAATCAAATCATTATTATTAGTGTTTGGTCATTTTTTAATTTTATTGAATCATTTTTAAACAATACGGTACGTTAACAAGGTACTAGTGTTTGATCATTCTTTAATTTCATTAAATTATTATTTGAGAACGTGTTACATTAATAAGGTAATAGTGTTTGGTCATTTTTTAATTTTATTGAATCATTATTTGAGAACGCGTTACATTAACAAAGTACTCGTGTTTCAGTCAATTTTTAATTTTATTGGATAATTACTAGACAACGTGTGACATAGTTCATGTAATAACTGATTAGACGTCAGAGAATTTACCTTCAATATTATAATTGTGAATTTTTTTTAGCTGGTTATGAATAGAAAAATTATAACACAAACACCATACGACATTCATATGATTATGTGATTTAAGGTTGTTAATTTGGAAAATATTTGAAAAAGTGGATTCCTTTCAACCTCTTTTTTTTTTTTTTGATAAGTAGATTCCTTTCAACCTTTTTCCGGAGTACATTTTTTTGGGCAAACCTGGGTTTGTAACATTCGGACAAAGCTCAGTAGTTCCTAATTAGTGTGGGTTTGGTGCTGACTGCCACAAACATGGTCCACCAATTAACCTAAAATGGGTTCGGCCAACTGCAGCCTTCGCTGTGGGTTCGATTCTTCTCCACTTTGTAAATTTGTAACTTAAAATGTTATTCGTATTGTGGGACTGGTGTAAGTAGTTGGAGTTTAATTGCAAGGGTTCCGATGTCATTAAAAAAAAAAAAAAAATTTACCGTTTATGAGGTTATTTTTTTTAAAAAATTACCTGCATATTTTTCCATTGTTCTAAGGGATAGCATTAAGGTATTTTTCTTTTTCATTGTAGGCGGTGATGAAGTAGAAAAATTATACGCGGGGTGAATAAATAAAAGAATTTGACATTAGTTGATATTTTATATTGAGTACAATTATAATTTTTCGACAAGTTTTTATATTTTGGTAATGTCGTAAAATAATTTTATTATTTATACATTAACGGGTCAGGAGTTCAAATCTCAATAGAGACGTGTGTGTAGAATACCAACTAAAAAAAATAAACTTTATTATTTATGCTACCAAATATTTCTTTTTCGACCTACACACCCTAACTATGTATGACTCATCCATTGATCTTTCGTCCAGTTGTGGGAGAAAACGAAAGAGAGTAAGTGAACATGGAGTAGAAAAGAGAGAGAGAAACTCTTGACTATTTTACTTTCTTTAAGATCCAAAATTGAACATGGGGTAGAAAAGAGAGAGAGAGGGAGAAACACTTGACTATTTTACTTTCTTTAAGATCCAAAATTGAACATGGGATAGAAAAGAGAGAGAGAGAGAGAAACTCTTGACTATTTTACTTTCTTTAAGATCCAAAATTGATTGCGGGAGAAATTGACAGAGTTAGTGTCCACGTGGGGTGAGAAGAGAGAGAGAGAGAGAGAAACTCTTGACTATTTTACCTTTTTTAAGATCCAATAATATTAGGCGGGATAAGGATATATAATGGTGTATTTTAAAAAAATAAAAATAATAATGGGGTGTTTTTAAGATTTTAACATAATTTATAAGTCGAAATGTAAATATAAAAAATTCAATAGGTGCATGTGGCATGCCACGTGCGCCACGCCCCCAATTTGTCCCTTGATAGATCCTACATCGGTCCTCACTTATATAGTAAAAAGTTATGAAGTACGGACACTTTTAAGAAAGAGTTGTACCCGTATTGTGTTTGTGTTGGACACTTCTTGAACACGTCTCCGCCACTTCATATACGTGTTCATAAATAAAAATAAAAATTTATTATTTTGTACACTTTATCGACACTTCTTTGACATTTCACCAACAGTTAGAGCAACATTATCAAACACTTATAATGCAATTCTACTCGGTAATTTTGAAAATAATATGAACACACCTAAAGTGTTCAACTTTTTTTTCTTTTAGAAAATTTATATTATACATATATGATCATAAGTAAAATATAAAATGATATTTGTTCATTTAAAATAAAAATACTATTATGAGAAAGTAGTGTAATAACGGTGTATATGATATAAAGTCATTACAATAATGATATAAATTTATTTTCTGAATCATTTCAAAGCAAATTAGAAATGAATTAAATAAAAATTCATATTGATATATAGTTGTATCCATGTCGTACTCAGGCACGGACCTAGCACAGGACCAGTGGGAATTTTTTATATTTCCATTTTAGACCTCAATTTTTTTAGAATTTATGAAGATGCCCCCACTAAAATTACAATTCGCCGCGCTGAATTCTTTTTTTTACATTTTATACTTTAAATTTTTGAGAATTTATGAAGATGTTACCATTAAAATTACAATTTGCCATACTGAACTAATTTTTGTTTCATTTTATACTTTGAAATTTTAAAAATTTATAAAGAAAACTCCATTGAAATTACAAAAATGGACCCACCATAAAAGTTTGCTTCACAAATGACAAATTAAAAGGCCGCCCTCCTCACAAAATTTTTTGGGTCTGTCACTGGTCGTATCCTTGTCCTACTTTTTAAAAATTTAACGTGTCAATGCATTTGTATCGTGCTGTAACCATGTCTGTGTCTAATATGCTACATAGGTAAAAAGAAAATTTCTTGTAGTGGAAGGAGATCTTATGCAATAAAACCAAAAGTGTAATTTGGAATTTTTAAAACTCTCGATGCATTGTCGTTTATTTCTTGAAAAATCAAAAGTTGAAAGTTTGAAAAATCAAATCCATTTGTTAAAGTTTAAAAAACGTGGATGAAAAGGATATACAACCCGCATGCGTTTCAAAATGTAACCTAGTCAAATTCTTTACGATTGGGACGTGACCATATCTTGTACGCAAGTATATATATCGTGGAATTGATTTTTGAATATAGCTACACTTTGAAATACAGTCACGGTGTTTTTTGGTTCTATAAAATTGGAATTGAAATTTGAAAATTTTTTGATTCAATTTTTTTAATTATTTTTTCAAATTCTACTAATTTTAAAATTCCAATTTCATAATACCAAACACACTCTCTTGCTATTTTCGTTTGTATAGAATTTCCCTACTCACCAAAGTTTTATTTGTTTATTTGTTTATGTTCAACCCATCCCAAGTGAGAGTTTTTTGCTAGTGCTGTTCTTTCTTTCCTTTTCATATCTTCTCTAATCCATTTGGCATGTTATCGATTCAAACCTAATCACTTTACTTAATAGCTGGATTAGAAAACACAAGAAACCAACAATTTTTTCAATCATTCAATGATGACAGAGTCAGTTTCGTTGACAATATTGATTTGTAGTAACATTTAAGTTTGGAAAATGATTTTAGAGCTGAAAAGGCCAACCTATTTTATTTATTATATATATATATATATATATATATTTTCTAAGAAGTTTTTTTAGAAGTAAGAAGCCCTCATCCTTGAGCCGAAAGCATCAAGGCCCTTCATGACATATCCGCGTTGGGTGCCATAAGAAACAAGCTTGACTAAAACAGCAAGTATTCTTCGAGTTTTATTCAAATTGAAAGAGAGTAAATCCAAATATTTCAAATCTATTTGGAATCACTAAGTTACTAACCCAACACAAATTGATTTATTAAAGTTGGATTAGTCAAATATTTCACGTCTAGTACTGTTCTTTCTATCTTTTTGTTGAGCAAAAGGAGATATATATATCTTGCAAACTGACCCATTAATCACCTTCCAATAGGGGTTGAACCAACCATATGTGGCATTAATTGAACTGATTTCTTGTGTTTTCAAATCCAGCTTTAAGTGAACCAATTGGGGTTGAACCAACCATATGTGCCAAAATGAATCGGAGATATTTGGGTTAATGCTCTTCAGATATTGAAGAACAAAAATAAATCGATCAACTATGCTTGAAACAAAGTATACTGAACTTTGACTTTGGCTCACACCCTATCGTTTTACCAAACAATCCTCTGGATTTGCAAAGTCCCGTCCAACAGCAACTTGACCTCAGGCTTATACTTGATCTTTGTAGAAGATTAGCAGGTAGATCAAACAACGTTCTCCTCGAATGCTTTGACCATTTCAAAGTGTGATCGCTTTTACTTCTGTTCTTTAATATCTAAATTCGATGTAGAAGTAGTAGATCTACTTTTCTTTGATTGATGTAGATGCAACTGTATGATCACGATCAGGATTTGAACAACAACACTCTTAAACTCATTATGTGTTTGTGTGTGTGTTCTAGAAAGATTGACAGAGAAATCTCTTAAATTTGCTGCAAAAATAATCTTCCAAAGGCTTTTATGAATAATGAATTGATAGTGCAAAAACCATGAATAAACCTAAATGTATATCATTATGAACAACAACACTCTTAAACTCATTATGTGTTTGTGTGTGTGTTCTAGAAAGATTGACAGAGAAATCTCTTAAATTTGCTGCAAAAATAATCTTCCAAAGGCTTTTATGAATAATGAATTGATAGTGCAAAAACCATGAATAAACCTAAATGTATATCAGGATTTATATAGAATTTTCAAAAACCTAATCCTTCTGAAAATAAAGGAAATTTTGTGCATTGGACTTTTGGTAACATTCTAAGCCAAATAAAAAGTTTAAAACTGATCAGGATAAGTTTACCTAAAACTGAAACAGCAGTGGTACTGGTAGCCAGATTTGGTTCCGGTTCCCAAAGGACATAATTGAATTCTTCGAATCTCAGCTTCTTGAACCGGTTCCCAAATGTGGTACTGGTTCTCACTTGACAAAATCTAAATAGAAGTTTGAAAATTCTATTTCTGTAACTTGACAAATATACCTTGTAGTTATCGTGTCTTAAGTGGTAAACGACTTCCTAAAAGTGTTGTTCTTTCTTTTTTCGATGATCTCAGTATTCTTCTTTTGAACAACATTTCCATTCTGCAGTTGATGTCGATCCTAATATGGTAACTTGATATTACAACTCGACTTGTACTTGTTTTGACATCGAATACAAATTTGAATCTTACAATCTCCACCTTTGGCAATTTTATGACAAAACCCTAAAAACATATAAGCAATCTACTCAAGTGGAAAAGTAAATTATAATTGCTTAAGGAAATACGGAATGTATACCGTCTCTGTTTTCTTCTTCTCTTGGAGAAAAATTTCACCTGATTTCTTGCACATGGATCAAACAAAACTACTAATGAAAGTTTAATAAAACAAGTTAAAAACTCTCCCTGCACAAATTATCCAATTTTTCAGTATTTTCTCCCCTTTAAATTAACCATTGTTCTCCCCCTTTTTAGAACAAAATTGGTAAAGTAATTAACAGGTTTATTAGAGTAGAAAACGAACTATAAGAGAAACAGTCAACAGTTTATTACATGTCATTAATCAAAAGATATTATCTAAAAATAACAAGTTATGACAATGTAAAAATTGAACAAAATATGATGCATGTATGACATGAACAGATAATCAACCATCAACATCTCCCTCAAAAGGAACAATAGTAGTCAGAATGTCATCATCACTGCCACTACCACTACCATCCTCAGAATTATCATCAATTTTATCCTCCTCATCTCTCTTAACCTTAACATCTAGTGACGGCTCTAGAGGGGTTGGTCTGTAGACATCCTTTGACGTACTACCAGTCCTCTACTCTCTAAGGAATCTAACATCAGCCAGTAGATCAAAAATAACATCAAGCAAGGCCTTCTGATTCTGTAGAAATAGTGAGTATAGCAGATTAGCGTCATTTGTCGTGAAGTTCCGTTTAGACGAAAAAATCTGAGAGATATCTAGAAGAGAAGAAGTAGTAGCTGAACCCCTATTAACTTTCGTAGCTGTAGCCCTGGCGAATTTAGACTTATTAAAAGCCCAAAGATCCAACTTAGGCAAAATCTCAATATGATGAGCTCGGGGTGGAAATGAAATCTCAAACTTCCTATACAAACCCATGATGATCATAGGGAATGGAGATGATTTCTTGTTCGTATTATTCTTGTAATGTGCAACCATTAACTCACAGATAGAAGCTACAAGATGAATCCTTGTACCAGTAGATAGAAGAAATAATACCTCTGCACGATCTGAAGATATAACATCCTTCTTCCCGAAGTAACCAAGATTTGGCATTGCAAACAAATTTAGGAATGCCGTCTCGTCTGTGAGATAGCAAGAAGGAATGAGATTAGGGTATCTCGAAGCATTAGGAACACACAAAGCATTGCCAATATCTTCCCACTTCAGCCCTGACTTGTCATGTGGAAGACAATACCCTGTCACTCTCTTTGGAACTCCTAAGATCGTATTAATGACGTCTTTATCCACCACATAGTCGTTGCCAAAAAGACATACCTCGAAATATCCAGAATCGGAAACCTTTTTGATATTTGAATAGAAATAATGTACCACATCTGGGCAGTATGTATGCTCTATTTTCGTGAAGAAAAGCCATTTGTTATTCTCAATGAACTCAACGAGCTTCTTACCCGGACTGTCTCTAAGATTATTCAAATTAACATTCCTTTTTGATTTTATCGGATTGCCCTTGTACACTTTGTTATATACCTTCCAAGCATGGTCATTGTAGAAGTGTTCTCTAGCAAACTCAACCTTCCCAATGTCAGAAACTGAAGGATACCTAGTTGGTACCTCAGTAGAAGGTGAGCTAGAACTCATAGGAGACGTAGGATCATCCCTTGGAGCATTCGAACCCTCTTGTGGTTCCCGGATGGAAATCATTGTTCTTATTCTCTTGGGAGGTGGAGGAATCTCAATACCCTTTCCTTTGGTCTTCTTAGATAATCTTGGAGCCATTTGGTGTTCAACAAATGACACCAAGATTAATTGTTGCAAAAATTCATGAATTTGCGACGGAACTTATTTGTTGCAGATCCTCATTCAGTCATTTCGGTTCTTTGTTTCACGTTGAGGATCATTGTTCTTAATTTATGCATTCTTCATAGACATCAAATAATTAGTAATTATAAGAGAGAATTGAACGAAGATAAGAGGGAATTGAACAAAGAGACGTATGTGAGAGAAGAATTGTTTAGCGTTATGTGATTTGCATGATATTTCAAAATTACATAAAACACTTGTCGGTGAATTTGACAAGTTTTTAGAAATTCTCCCCCAATGAAGATTCTTGTCCATTTGATTCGAACAATTGTTATATCTCATTGAAAAATCTTATTTTTGCTAAAATAAAAAATAACATGATTATTGCACACACGTATATAAACAAAATTACGATAACAATTTTGTTAGAAGTATCAACATGGTGGCATGTAAAGAGGTGGAGGTAACATTTTTTCTTCTCAGCGCTCACCATCTTTCACAATGAATGCCATCTCCATCCTCCAAATTAGGTGCCGCTCTATATGACAATGCATGAACCACACTCCTAAAACAAAACATACATTTTCTTAATCAGATTAAGCTCTTAAAGTGGATATATAGTTTTATAATTGACAATAATTTAAAAATAAATAAATAAATAAACCATCATTAATTAAGTTTTGCAGATGTCATGGCACACATACCAAGGTTGTTTGCCTTGAATCTAATGGCTGGCCATCCATTCTTAGGGTTACAATGGTGTCCTGCAACGGAGGATCGACGAGATTATACCTCAAAGGGTCATTATCTTTGTCAAAATTACCAAATCCCCACCCGACCACGTAGAAACTGTATCCATGCAAATGCATGAGGTGGTGTGTCCCTACAACCAAGTTGGTGTTTTGGTAAACAAGCTCAACCGTGGAGTTATATTCAAGTACTTTCACTTCAGTGTCATTTTTCAGCAACTGTAGCTCAAAAGGAAGATAATCCATGGTAAAATTGAATACCAATGGCGGGAAATTAGAAAACTGATCTCCGTACACACCATTGATGTGATTATAGTAAGCTTGGAGTGTGTCAATTGATGGAGTCACAAAGCTTATGTTGTTCACACTCGCGGAGAGCCTAATACCATTTGGTCTGTTATACGCATTATTAGCACATGGCAAGGTATTGACCGAGACTGTGAAAATGAGCTTGGTGGTCATGTTTAATGGGACATTGATGGGGTGGTCTTCATTAGCTAAACTTCTGAAGCTACCAGTAAATTAGCCAACGCATTTGTGTCATTATAGTCTGGAAAATTAGGTAAGGAAGGAGATGAAGATGGATCGTAGTTTCCTTTGTAGCAGACAATGGCTGTCCCAGTTGTGTTGTCATAGGGGACTCCATTGACGCTCGAATAAACCCTAGTGGCCATGTAATAGTGGTTGGGAGGTTGGTAGCAAGACATCTAGGGTTTGTCTGGGAGATATCGTGACATAGTCAACTTTGAATGGCTTGGTGTAGCTACCATCCGTTCCAATGACTATGAGGTGATGTTTTGTGACTGAGAAGAAGAGAATGTCGCTCATGCCGGCGTTGATCATGCGGAATAAATAGGTTTTGCCATGTTCAACCATTAACTTGAATGTACCGGCAAATATGTAAGTTAAGTGGAAGGTCATGATCAGTTAAAATTGTTTGTTTTACATATTTTGAAAAAAAAAAAAAAAAATGACACTTTTAATGAAGCCGTAGATATGCCATTTGGAAAATATATATATTCCCTACATGCCTATTTTTAAAATCATGTTCCATTTGTAATGGAACTTGTAGTTTTCAAATTTAATGTGAGTATCCTTATTTAACGAGTTCCATATTTAGTTTTAATTAGTTAAAAGTGGAGCTATAAATACCAAAACATCAATTAATATTGCAAGTTTATTTTTTGCTTTTCACGGTCGAGCCACTCTGTTTATCCGAGTTGTTGATCCGGACTCTTCCGGGCTTGGTGCTTGTAATGACATCGGATCAAGGAATATGTCTAGTTTTGATATCAACTGTAATGGGTCAGGTGATTCGCGATCCGACCAAAAAACTTGAGCTATTAAATGGGATTAACACCCAACCGATATAGACACATTCACTTCTCCATCAGAATTTGATGTGGGACAAGTCGCACTTAGACACTAAACCACTGGGCAATGTCCATTTTGTTTGGCAGTGGTAACTTGTAAGTGTGTCCACGTCTACCATGTTCTTCTACTCAACAGTATAATGAAGCCAAAAATAAAAAGAAGAAATATAACAATATAAATTAACATTAAAAAAATACAAAAATAAAAAAGATAAGCACCTGATTTGGAGCATGGATAGAGATCACCAGGTTGACCATTTATAGTGAGAGCATCAGACACAACTGGGTCTCCTCCATTCTCAAGAAAATCATTTTGGACCTCCATTATATTTTCCTTCCACCATTCCCCTGCATTCAAGTATAATTAATTTTCTCCACCATCAAATATCTTCATTAAATTATTTACCCAAAATAAAAAATAAAAAAATTCATTAAATTCATCATCTTGATATTTCAAATTTACCAAAATACCAATATTAATTGGCACCTCAAAAATTGGGTACCTCAGGATTGTCAATAATTAGCCCTAATAAATTGTATAAATGTGTAGCCACCAAGTGGGCATGGGCCTTAGTAAGGCCAGTTTGGCCTACTTGGGGAGAGAACAAAAGGATTGGCCCAATCCAAATACAAACATTGAAGTCCAATCCCGTAATTCCAATAAGTCAGCCCAATAGATCGAAGCGTATGACAATCCTGAGGTACCCCCAAACTGGTTACCCACAATAGGCAATAGTTTTATTTATTTATTTATTTATTTATTTTTCCTTGTTTACTCCCAATGGTTGAGTATTTTGATTCCTCTTGGATTGATACCAGAAAGAATAAAGCTACTTGGTCCGAATAGTGCATATTGCACCTAGGGGTGCAATTTGGACAGGTCTATTCCAACGGACTCATTTTTTTACAACTTTGGATAACTATTTTTGCAATTAGGATTGGGTTTGGATTGAAAAATCTCAACCCGAAGTTATATTAGGTTGAGGTGCCAATAACATGAGCCCAATCTGAACCTGAATTATAATATTAGATATATATATATATATATACATAATTTTAAATATATTATATATAATTTTCAAATTATAATCAACTTTTCCTTTTCAACTTTCTTTGTTTAAATCTTAATTTTGTGTATGTTAATAATTCGAGAATTAAATTTCTAAGGTTTTTTTCTTCTTCTTTTGTGTGCTTAGGAGTAATTTAATATAGGGTTAATTACAACGACAGCCCCTGAGGTTTACTATATTGACAGCTATATACAACTTAGTCATTTTTTAAACAAAGACACCCCCTAGGTTTACAAACTTGAACAATGATACCCCATTTTTAAAAAAACGGAGCTAAACACAGCCTTAAGTGACTTGAAATGTCTAATATGCTCTAAGATATATTTTAATCCTCACATAAAATGACCAAACTACCCTCGCATCTCATCTATCTCTTTTAACATCTCATCATCTCATCTCATCATCTCATTTCTCTCTCTCTCTCAACCCAGTTCCTCTTCTTCTTCCACATCCTCCCAATCCGTAAATCAAACCCAAATTTCTCTCTATCTCTCACACACACACAGTATCTCTCAAACCCTTATCTCAAACCCCCAATCTGGATTCTTGCCCGCCAATTCCATGTTGCAGTTCCTCTCATGGCCGAGCCCTCCACTAGCTGAGCCGCCCGCCGTCATCGAGTGTCATGGAGTTGGGTTTTAGATTCGTGTGATGGGTGACTATCTCGATTCGGAAAGCACTTTTAGGACGACGGCCGGCGAGCAAAATGGAGTGCTCAGCCGGTGGAGAGCTTGACTGTAGATGGCTCGGTCGTGGAGGACTCGCGGCGGCCGGTGAGGGCTCGGCCGTGTTTAAGACGGCCTTGGCTGTGGGCGACGGGAAGATGGCCTCGTTTGTGGGCGACGAGCTGTTAACACTGAATGCCGGTGGATAACTTAGCTGGATAGAATCGGCGGTAGTTGGCTCGGTTGACTTCAGAACGGCAATGACGGGCGCGGTTGACTGACAGCGGCGGGTGACGGGCGCTGACTCGTCCGAGTTGGACTCGGTTATGGCAGAGTTAGGATGCGGTGAGCGAGGTTGGTTCAGCTCGGCGGCAGTGGCAATGGCAGTGAGCAGACGATGGAGGAATGGACTGTGGTTATGGATGGCTCGGATGAGGGCAACGACGGGACGGTGATGGGTTCGGCTGTGGGCCTATGGTGGCTTGATGGAATGCGACTGTGGATGGCTCGGATGAGGGCGACGACGGGACGGTGATGGGCTCGTGGCGGCTTAATGGATGGCGGGGAAGAAGGGCTCATAGAATGAATGGGAAGATCTAAAAATTGGAAGAAGAAAGGAAATTTTGGATGAGGGTAATTTGGTCATTTTACATGGTCAAAGGGTAAACATGTACTTTCATCATATTTGGGGTGTCATTGTTCAAGTTTGTAAACCTAGGGGGTGTCTTTGTCCAAAAAATGGCTAAATTGTATATGACTGTCAATATGGCAAACCTCAAGGGGTGTGGTTGTAATTAACCCTTTAATATAAAACTAACTAATGATCACTTCAAAATTTTAACTTTAATGTGGGATTAGCCAAATGGACAATAATTAATCCGACTTTCTAACCTGAAATCTCAACTTGAGTTTAAAGATTCAAGAAAAGATTGGGTTTGGGTTGAGTCAGAGTAGAACATTTCACGTGTCAGGTTGAAGGGTTGGACCCGAGTTGTACCTCCAATCGGTTCGAATTGTACCTCTAACTACATCATGAGTGACTCACCACACCGTGGTGGATCTCAAACATTTTGTGGGCTCAAATAACATCACACTTGCTATAAATAAGGAAAATGACAAGTATTTACCTTTGATAAAAAAGAAAATGATGAGTATTTATTGTATATATGCACACACACATATATATATTTATATAATACGAAAATAATATTTGTATACCTAAAATTAAGGGCACTTCTGAATAAGGCTTAGGGTAAGGGTAGCCAATTCCAAGCTTGGACAGTGGCACGTGACCAATCACTGTGAGCATGCCACCATAGAGTTCCTTCCTCTGTGGAAAATACGATCTTTTGGCTAAATTTTGCTCCTGGTTGAATCGGGCACTGTGTGATATATTCAGGACAATCTGACCATGGATACTTTGGCTGTTTCACTCCATGCCTGCAAATTATATATACTTATTTGTTATATATATATATATATATATATATATATATATATATATATATATATCTAATGGCAAAACTGAAAAGAATAGAAAAAAGAAAAAGAAACTGGATCATATATATATATATACACACCAATGAATTGTGATGTTTACTTTGCCCTTGTCATAAACATCGACCACTGCTGTATCTCCTTTGTGAACGTATAGAGTTGGTCCCGGAAATTGTCCATTTACTGTCAAGATGTTCTTGGTGCTGCAAAGTCTCTTGTATATGGAGCTTCTTTCACCTTGAATGAAATAAATAAATAAATAACTAAATAATAATAATAATAATAATAATTGTAGATGTCGATAGAAACAATTTTTATTTTTATTTTATTTATTTATTATTATTTTTTGAATATAGTGATGGATCTCAAGCTCTTATTTTCTGAATTTTCAAGTCATTCAGTGTAATATAGAATGAGAACTCATATATATATATATATTAACTATTGTTAATTTTTATTACTAAGTTTATCTCTGTTTCTTTCTGAATTGTTTGTAGCATTTTTCTAATCCCAATTTTTGATCAATGCCCTCACGAGTCATGATCATAAAATAGCAAGTCGACAGATTTGACATTTACAAACCAACAATCTTTTTTTTGAAATGTAAAACCAACAATCCTTGTCTCCTTGCTAATGATATTAACAACACAATGACAATGAGAGAATGACAAGTGCTCATTTTAAATTTAAAATATATATTAAAAAATAAATAAATAAAATTATAATTTTCATTTTCTTATATTTTAAATTCAAAATAAACATGTTATTTATTGATAAAAAATGAACCTGTGCGTATATGATTATGTCACATTATTAATTTGTTGGACATTCTTCCAAATATTTTTGGATAAATTACATTGACCTTCCCTAAGGATTGTGTAAATTACACATGGATAGAGTGTTCAACCATTATTACCTTAACCTCCCTAGTAATATGAAATGTCTTTCATATCCTTATCTAATTTAATAAAAATCTGTCAAATAAAAATACTTAATTACTTTATTTCCCCCCCTTCTTTTAAACATTATATTACCCTACCTATATTTTTTCCTAAAAAAAATAAACCTAATCAAACCATAAAAAAAAAAATGTAAAATATAATAATATGAAATTAGTATGAAAATTGATACTTTGTATTTCAATGACAATTCATGTCAAAATATAATGTTATTGAGATCTTTTAACATAAGAAAATGGCAACATAGTCATTTTTAAAATTTTTATCAACAACAGGGAATATTGTTGAGTATTCACATCAAATCTCAAGAGAAGTCAAAGTAATAATAGTCAAACGCTCTAACTGTATGTAATTTGCTTAAACCTCTAAAAATATCATTATAATTTACCCAATATTATTCTTTACAACATATTTAGTCATTTATTTAATATGTACGTACTACAATATATTTATATACGTGCATGGGTATATAATATATTAGATAAAAAAATAAAATAAAATAAGCATGATGCATCTTAATGTTGATATTTATGCAAAAAACAATGTTACTCTTCATGAGAATTAAATGTTGTTTCAAATAATTAAAACCACAAAACTAAATAATTTCATTCGATGTAAACATATTAATGATATCATCATACTTACAACAAAAGTGTGACGAACCAAAGCTTGGCAATGAAGGATAAGCCCATCATATATGAATAAGCCAAACAAGATCAAGATCTTCATAATTAGCCACATTTTTTCTGTGTGTTTGTGTGTGTGTGTGTGTGTGTGTGTGTTACTTCTCTCTCTGTGTTACTTCTCTCTCTATATATATAGAGCTAAAATAATTAATGGGGAAGATGGTGATGAAACGTACTCGTCGAATGTGCTTGTCATTATACCCATTAACACAAAACAATTGAATTACGTTTCTTTTTCATTGATCAAAACTTTCAAACATTTTGAATCTGACCACTTATTAAAATCGTGTGTAGGAGGAAATCACTAATGCTACGTTTGGTGTGCGTCCATTCCATTCCATTCCTTTGTTTGGTATGCAATTTAAAATGGGAATGGCCATTCCATTGGAATGAAAATCCATTCCTGGGAATGAAAATCCATTCCACAACTAAGCCTATGGAATGACCATTCCATTCTCAAGTAATTTATTTAAAAAAATTGACTTCCCACCACCACCGCCACCGCCGCTGCTTTCCACAACCACTAACGCCGCCGTCATCGCCTTCCACCACCGCCATCGCCTTCTACCACCTTCCATCACCACCACCACCACCTTCCGCCACTGCCACCGCCACCACCTTTCACCACCGCCACCACCATCCGCCACCGCCGCCACTACCACCACCACCGCCGCCTTCCACCACCACCACTATTGTTAATTTAATTTAATTTATTTGTTACTAATTAAGAGGGATATTTTGGAGAATTCAATTAGAAATTTATTCAATTCTAAATTTTAAATTGGTCCAACCAAACACTAGAATGGTTATCATTATTCCATTCCTACACATTTCATATTTATAGCCAAACAATAGAATGAGAATGACCATTCCATTCCATTTCCATTCTCATTCCATTCCTACTTGCATTTCATTCCATTCATGCACACCAAACGTAGCATAAGATGATTCCTTAGTAGGATCCTCCTAGTTGAAGATAATGTGGGAGGTGTTTTAGTTTATATATATATATATATATATATATATATATATATATATATATATATATATTAAAGTTTAAATAAATATATACATATCCATTATATATATTAATTATGCCTTCACCGTGCCTCAAATGCTCAACCTTTCCTTATGGGGAAGAGAACTTATAATATCATTTGAACTAGTGTCCATTGGTTATAATGTGAATGTATTTATGAATGTATTTTCGCAACATGATCAAGGTAATTTTTGTAGCACTCTTTCCTTTGAAAAGAAATGAGTAACAAATAAAGTAGAAGGCATGCTTGGTTTGTAACTCTTAAAAATAGTTTTCAGAAACTCAGAAAATGGAGAACAGTTTTTAGAAAACTATAAAAGACTGTTCTTTGAAAGCAGACATTTTTATAATTAAGTTTTTAGAAAATAGTTTTTAGAGAACTAAACCAAGCAGAATTTTTTGTACAACTTTCAGTTTTCAGTTTTTCGAGAATAGAAAACTATTTACCTAGTTACAAACCAAGCAAGCTCCTGAAAAGTAAATATTTCAGAGAATAGAATTTTCTTTTCGATTGCTTTTATTCGGAATCAAGATTCTCATTTATATTTGTTTTCTGTGCTCACTTCGTCAACACAACAACTTTAAATCGTTACTGGAATAATATTAAATCGATAATATACCAATTATGAAAATGAATTAAGTTTTAATCTAATAGTTTTATAATGTTGTAATATGATGTAATATTTCACATGTGGGTGTTCATTTTCAATATAAATATGTTACATAAGCGTTATAATGTTTTTGTATTAGTGTTAAAATTGATAATATAACGTGTTATATTGTGATGTATTGCAATTATGGTTCGCAGTCGAGGTATCGATCACGGTAAAGATTACAGTCGCGGTGTAATAGACTCGGGCAAATATAGGAGTAAACTGGCCGAACCAGTCGGTTCGTGGAGGTATGTAACAGTATCAAACCCTTGAAAAGAGTTACGAAACGGACTATACCTTACGTACCAACCGATATGGCGAGTAGACAATCCACTATGTCTTATTAAATATGCAAACAAACTCTTGAATGATTATGATAGAAGCTTCTTAAAATTTAAAAAGTAAATAGGGGACACTTATGATCTATGAAGCACGGACACGAACACAAGATACGGGCACGACACGACACGGATAGGGCAACGCGGCAAATTTCAAAAAAATAGGACACGGACGTGGCGGGGATAAGCCTTTAAAATAATATATATATGTATATATATATATATATATTCAAAATTCAAAATTCTATAAATCTAACCTCCCCAAAAAAATACTGCAATAAAAGAAATACTTCAATTAATTAAGAACAAAGCAAAGTTATCAACAACTTTACAGTTTACATTTTACACACATCCACAAATATAATTGTTCTGATTTCTCTCTGTTTTTCTTGGTACAATCTAAAAATTTATTTAATTCAAGTACTGAGATGAACGAATCAAATAAAAAAATAAACATAACAAAATCATAAAATTTAATAAAAGTAAAAGTTTAGAATATCAGACAAAAGAGTCAAAAGAGTTAAACTTCAAAAAATTACATTAGGTACCCCATTTTTCTTAATATATATATATATATATATATATACCCCGTTGTGTCGAATACATGTCCTCCGTGTGTCCCAACCGTGCCTAATAAAAAATAATTTCTGGACACTTCACAGAATGGTCGGACACGTGTCCGAGCCTCGAACACGCGGGTCCGACACTAGTATTGGACCTTGAGAGGGGTGTCCGTGCTTCATAGCTTATGATTCATTAATATAGAATGTTGAATAGATGTGACTATGCAATAATTCTAGTTGTGTAGCATTATTTCACTCTCAAAGTCAAAGATGTATTTTAAAGATCGGTTTAAAAAGCTGTTGTGAAATAAATTTAATAATAAATGACAAAGAAAAAAATAAAATTATAATGTTATAATGTTGTAATATGATGTAATATGAGGTGTTGCATTTTCGATATAAATATGCTATATAGCTTTAAATTGTTTTTGTACTAGTGTTAAAATTGATAATATAACATGTAATATTGTGATGTATTACAGTCATGGTTCGCAATCGCGGTATCGGTCACGGTAACGAACTTGGTCGCTGTATAACAGATTCGGGCGAATGTCGGTGTAAACCAGCCAACTAGGGGTACACATGGTTTGGTTCCTTATGGAACTGGAATCGGTCACAACGGTTTCTTAAAAATGGAACCGAAACCATATGTATATGGAACCAAACCGAACCACCATTCACGGTTTGTTTCCTATTCGGTTCCACAGAACCGTTGAAGTCGTGACGATAATGAGACGGTGTCACGACAGTGTGTGGTTTTGAGAAAATAAAAGGCTAGAATCATCAATGAATAACGAATCAAAGTTGAACAGAGGACACTGAAACAGAAGATGGGAGGAGGCGGTTTCACCAAAGAAGAGATGAGAGGTTTTTCATCCAAATAAAAAAAAGAAAATAAAAAGATGGGAGTACTAAGGAGGCGGCTTCACCAATGAAGAGATGAGAGGTTTTTCATTGGGGGAAAAAAAAAAGAAGAAAAAGATAGGAGGAGGCGACTTCACCAAAGAAGAGATGAGAAGTTTTTCATCGGAAAAAATAAAAAGAAAAAGATAGGAGGAGACGGCTTTCACCAAAGAAGAGATGAGAGGTTAGGTAGGTTTGTTTATTGCTTTTGTAGTTTTCAAGAAGTCAATGACACCAGGGACCACGTGGGTGAGGAATCTAATGACTAAAATAAACTAATTGTGACTATACTAGTAGTTTGGTTTGTAATATAATATAATTAAATATAATATATATCTCTATATACGGTTCCGGTTCCGACTCGGTTCCACGGGTCTAGAACTGGAATTGGAACCTTAAGTCACGGTTTTAGATTTTTTTGAACCCGGACCAGAATCGGAACCAAAGCCCTTTGTTCGGTTCGGTTCTCATGGTTCCACGGTTCTACAGTTTTTTTGTGCACCCCTACGGCCAACCAGTCGATTCATGAGAATGTGTAACGATATCAGATCTTTAAAAAAAATTACGAACCGGACGATATCTCGTATACCGACTGATATGGCTAATCATAATTACGGTAGAGAATCTTTTATGTTTTATTAAATATCCAAACAAACTCTTAAATGATTATAACAGAAGCTTCTTAAAACTTAAAAAGTAAATAGGGGACACTTATGATCCATAAATATTGAAAGTTGAATAGATGTGACCAGGCAATAATTCTGGTTGTATAGCATTATTTCACTCTCAAAGTCAAAGATGTATTTTAGAGATGGCTTTAAAGGTCAATAAAATTGAAAAGTGAAATAAAAACAAAATTACACAGTAGACAATTGGAACACTAGAAACTTGTAATACCTCTAATTTCAAAAGGATTGTCTTGGTATTATTTTAATTGTTTTAATTGCATTTCAATTGGTTATTTGATTTCTTGGCCAATTGTTTACTTATTTAATTGATTTAATTATTTATTTAAATCAAATTGTGTGATTGTGTGTGATGATGTGTATTTGTTTATGAATTTAATTGTTTTATTATTTTTTTTTCATTTTAGTTTTATACATTTTTATTTTTCATTTTGAAAGGAATTGGATATAGATAATAGTAGTGGACTAACCAATTGGGTCCTATGGACTACTTGGATGGGAGATTAAATGGGTACATATAATTTACCCATGGATAGTTGTATATACATATATATATAAGGAATGAAATTTATTAATTAATATTATTTATAACATTAAATAATCTGATGTGTATATATATGTATTTATATAATAGAGGATATAGATAGATTATATATATATATATATATATATATATATATATTATTTAATTAGTTACTTTTTTATATTTTATTTAAATTAACTTTTATATTTTTCTTTTTCTTTTTCTTTTAATTATAATTGGATTGGGAAAAGGATTAGGGTTATTTTATTTGCTTATAAATATATAACTATATGGTTGTAAAAGGGGTTAGAAAATAAATCACGTAAGAGAGAGAAAGAAGAAGAAGAAAGAGAAAGAGGAAGAAAGAGGCTAGGGTTTTTATCAAATCCATAAAGGCAAGTTTTAATTCTTCTCTTCTCCTTTGATTCATACCCTATGCATGCTAGATTAATTCTAGATTTTTTAAATAAATTATTTTGGATCTAATTACATGGATTATATATATATAACTATGCCATGATATGAGCTTGAATCTCATAATCAATGGTAAGGGTGCGTATATTGTAAGGGATGTGTAGCTAGATATAGTGTAGTTGTGTGCCCTGGTAGGTCTAGGTACTCATGCCCACTATATGTGCGTTTTGCATGTTGCCTACTATTCAGGTTGAGGCAATTCTATAGTCTAGTGAGGTTCCTTTAGTGTATAGATATCTATATATGGATTACTTAATTATTGTTGAATTAACTAGGATATATACATGTATCGGGTTTCTGTTTGGGATGTAGTAGATTATAACTTGTTTGTGAGCCTGACCCACCATTATTTTTCAGGTGTTCGTCAATTCCAGTCTTAAAGATTGTTCGTGCCGAGCAGAGACAGTCATTTACTCTTCCGACTCTACATAGGAGTTTTTTTCTTCATGTTTTAATTATTGGATTTATTTCAGTTCAGTTATTTCAGTTAGGATATTATTAGGGGTCCATAGTATGGATTCTCGAGTTGTAGTTTAAATAATTACTAGTATCAGAGGATTAACAAATTTTATTATGGGATTATTTAATTATTATTTATTTAGTTTTCTTTTCAGTTTATTTATTTATTCTTAATTCATCTTGTATTCCAATGTTGTTTAAATATTAATTCTTTGATATCCCTTGTATTCTGTGCTCGGACTTGATCACCCGTGGCTCTAGAATCAAGGGGTGTCACAAATCTCCATTAATACGTAGCAATCATGGGTTTAAGAATAATAAAATATCGAACTTGAACTTCTCTTTCATAGATTCAATGCAATCAAATTTGACTTTTGAGAGTCTTTAACACGTAATGTAGAAAATAACAAGAGAGAATAATATCCTGGGTGTAACTTCCCACAAAATGTAACTTTCTGTCTTTTCTTTTCTTAAGTCATAAGATTGTGTGATACTTCAGTTAGAGATTTTTTTTCTGATAAATTAGGAGAAGGAGACTCAAACATAAAGATATCTGTTGAGGAAGTTGAGCATTCTACCAACTAAGCCGAATAGCGCCGATGACACGTTATATTAACAAGTTATTAGTGTTTAATCATTCTTTATGTACTTTCATTAAATCATTATTAAACGATGGGTTCCATTAACAAAGTATTAGTGTTTGGTCATTTTTTAATTTTATTGAATCATTTTTAAACAATACCATACATCAACAAGGTACTAGTGTTCGATCATTCTTTAATTGCATTAAATTATTATTTGAGAATGCATTACATTAATAAGTTAATAGTGTTTGTTCATTTTTTAATTTTATTGAATTTGAGAACGAGTTACATTAACAAGGTGCTCGTGTTTTTGTTGACACCTATTTTGGTAATTGGGCTTGGAATATAATTGGGCTGAAAGTGGGCTAAAGAATGCTTGGACTACAATTGGGCTGAAATCGAACTGTTCTATATGGATCAAATAATAAACTTGGATTACAATTGGATAGTGATGTTGCATTTAAAGAAGGATTGGATTTTGCATGGATTACGTTCAAGAGTGTTACAGATGGAGTTGGTTTGGATGAGTTGGAGTAACGAATAGATAAGAAGGAAATTGCTAATATATATCGATTAGATTATTTATTTAATTGCATAATTGTGTTTATCTGTAGGATTGGGTTTTCATTTGAAAACACTAGTTAGTTACTTAATAGAGTTTTGATGTAATTAGAATGCTTATGTGTAGGGATTTGTTTTTACGTGAGGTTCAGTACTCTCAGAATCATTTTATTATTGTGTTTACTTTCTCAAGCCCTTTCCCTAAATAACATCCTTGCTATTTTTCTCTATCTCTATCTATCTTATTCTCTTTATCTCGTTCTAATTCTCTCCCTCTATCTCATTCTCTCTATGTTTTTTTATACCCAAATTTTCTCCACTTTTTATTCTCAATCTATTACTATAAATTATTCATTGTAAAAAGTCCTTTTAATTAAGGCAATTATGAACTCAAAAGAGGAGTTTTACTGTTCCTTTTTTCCTCGTATCGTCTGAAAGTCAACCTTCTTAAAGGGACTGTAGTTAAAAATTTACACTTGAACCATATAATTGGTTATGGCACGCCCGTATTACATCAATTTAAAATCGGATCTAACGAGCTGGTTTTATTGTCAATATTTTTAGGACACCTGGTGGACCCCATTAGGTGAATAATTTATAGCAAAGATGCCTCCCAAGAAGAATTCAAAGACAATGAATACAAACGAGGAAGAAGAAGTTTAGCCAACTGGCCAAGCCGGATCCCATATAGCAGGACGTCTTTCCTATCGGATGTTCCAATTATGCAAATGCTTGAAGCAATCAGGCAGGGAATGGAAAGCCAGGAGACCTATTTGGGAGCTCGTATAGATGGGATGGGTCTGAAGGTGGACTCAATATCAAATCAAATATCAGTTGTTCAAAGCCGATCTGATCAAGCCGAAGCTTCAAATGTCTATGAGTCATTAGTTCAACATATTTCTTCATCAAAAGTGATCATTCCTGAAGAACCAAGAGCAACGATGATAGGAGTGATACTGCCAAACCCAACTCTCGGTATGCCGATCGGCAATATACAAAACCCAACACTCGGCATGTCGATTGGTAATCTACCAATACTATCAGATCCACCAATGATAACCACTGTGCCAGTATATCAGCTGCAAGTACATCACCAGTAGAATCAGAATATGCAACGCCCACTGATGCAACCGATTCCTCCTTTAAGAGATCAGCAAGAAGGGGGCAGTCAGAACCAAGGAAGGGGTAACTCAATAATACCACTGGCGACTGTCGGGGGGCATATAAATATAAATCCACAACAAGAATGGGTCAAACTATATGTTCCACTTCATCCGAATGACCCTCCAGGCCAAAATGCGGGGATCAATAGGGCTCAAATTTTAGCCCTAATATAGGCTGAGGTAGCACAGGGATGCAGACGTGCTCGGCCAATATATAAGAAGCCTTATCTTGATCATGTCGATGCCTATGAGTTACCCAAAAATTATCGGTATCCTGATTTTTCTATATACAGTGGTGAGGAAATCTTTTCTGCAGTGCAGTATATTACAAGGTTCACAGCACAATGTGGGGAAACAGGTCCTAATCTTTGGCTAAGGATGAGGTTATTTTCTAGTTCCCTCGCTGGGCAGCATTTAAATGGTACATCAATCTACCTGCCAACTCTATTCGAACGTAGGATAAAATGGAAGAAGCTTTCCATACCCAGTTTTATCGAACAGAGATAGAAGCTACGCTGGTAGATATATCTCGATTATCTCAGTTGTCGAATGAATCGGTTGAAACTTTTGTGGCCAGGTTCAGAAAAATCAAACTCAAGTGTCGAGTAAGTTTGCCAGAACTATAATATATCAAGTTGGCATTAAATGGTTTAGACATTGAACATCACAAAAGGTTTGACGGGGTTAAATTTCAAGATCTCTTCGATTTAGCAGACAGGACCACTCGCAATGAGGAGATACTTAAAGAAAAGAAAGAAATGAAGAATTCCTCCAAGGGTGCTTACTATAAGGACCCTAATTATGAGGTGTTCTCGGCAGAAGTTGGTGATGAATTAGAAGTTGACGTTACTGAGATCAATTTCAAAAAGCCATACATCTATGAGGCATTGATCAAACCTAAGCCGACCATGGGGGACAATGCAACATCAACATCAGCAACAAGGAAAGGAGCTGTCGATACAGGGAAAATCTATTCTTTCGACTTATCAAAAATAGATCAAATCTTTGATCACTTAATGGCTGATAAAAGGATATATTTGCCTAAGGGGCATAAGATTCCATCAGTAAGTGACCTGAAAAGAAAAGAGTATTGTAAGTATCATAACCCTTGGAACCATACTACTAATGATTGTACTGTTCTACAAGGTATGTTACAGAAGGTCATTGATAAAGGTACATTAAATTTTTTGGAGAAAACATCAGATACCATGAATGTGGATACCAATCCATTTCCTACAATCACATCGACTAATGTGATAAGCTTAGTTAAGCGAGAAAATCGGCAGAAGGCAAAGAAGATCTCAGGTGAGTTTCTTTCATCAAGTGTGACACTAGAAAAGAGGGCAGAGTTATAGAGACAACTAAGAGAGGCTCAATTGGCCTTAATAGACCATGGTTGTTGCCCAAATTGTAAGGGGCAGCAGAAATCTAAGGAAGAAGAGCCAATTGAGGTTCAACCAAAGAAGAAAGGGATTCTTGGAAGGCTTACCTTCCTAATTAAACCAGGAGAAGAGCTTCGGCAGGGAAATTCCAGCAGAAGTCATGCGAAGGTAAAGAAAAATGATCAGCAAGAATATATATCTAGCCGATTCCATTCCTAATATCGTAATACTAGATTTAAATAACGTTCGTAGTCCAATTAAAAATTTGGGTACAAAAAGGCACCGATTCCTATAAAGTATAAACTGTACGACCAAGGAGAGACATGGCTGAGGATAAATAGACTCAAGTCAATCACCTAAAATTTCCTAGAGTTCAGCAACATCCGAATAGCGGCCCTACTCGATCACAGAAACGTAGGGAATAAAGGAGAAGGGCTGAGGAATAAAGGAAAACAGAAAAGGTAAGCCAA
The DNA here is from genome assembly GCF_030987335.1 of Cornus florida. Classification (NCBI taxonomy): domain Eukaryota; kingdom Viridiplantae; phylum Streptophyta; class Magnoliopsida; order Cornales; family Cornaceae; genus Cornus; species Cornus florida. The sequence goes on along the minus strand of NW_026775579.1, from coordinate 69,557,931 downwards.
GAAGAGTTGGTTGAGCAGGTCAATATTCCAGAGAAAGATCAACCAGATAAGGTAAAAAAGCATCAGCCGAAATGACCCAGACGCAAAAATGAGTTTAGAATTCAGTTTGGCAGTTTCCCAAATGAAATGTCATGTAATATGGCATTTGTATTACCTGCAATGTTCCAGGCCCCATCAGCATCAACTGTAGATACTGAAAAGAATGATGAAACAGAAGGAAAATGTAGTGCCAAGGAGAAAGAAACTCAGCTAATTCAAAAGTTATCAATTCTTTCTTCAAAATCGGTAGAGAAGATAGTCTTTGAGAAACCTTTGTTAGCAATGACTCAACAATTAAGGCCATTGTATCTGAAGGTATGGGTAGAAGGCCAACCTGTTAATCGAGTCTTTGTAGATAAAGACTCGGTTCTGAATGTTATCCGAGCTAATATGTTGAAGAAACTCAGAAAGAGTATGGAAGATGTTATTCCTACTAATGTAGCTATATGTGGATTCAATGGAGGTTCAACTAGCACTAAAGAAATTCTTCCTTTAGAAGTCGAAATAGGAGGAAGAACATCATTCACAATATTTTTTATTATTGAATCCACGGCCTCATATAATTTGTTTTTAGGCCGTGATTGGATTCATCCAAATATGTGCATTCCATCGTCATTACACCAGATGTTGATCTTTTGGGATGGAGACAAGGTGAAAATAGTGAATGCCAATGATAAGCCATTTGTGGCAAATGTATATTCGGCATATACTATTTTGTATGATGAAGAGTGTGTTCCTATTCTATTTATGGGAATAAAAGCCGATGGGAGCCCCATATTGGCAACTATGAGAAGGAGTCTTGCCGATCGGGAAATCGGCGAGTTGCAACAGGAAAATTCTAGGCCGAAGGTAGAATTCCCTCGGCTTACTATAACTGAAGAAAAAATTGTTAATGGAAGCCAAACTTGAAAGAGAAGCAACTCGGTAGCAGGCGCTCAGGGCCGCTTGCATTAGGTTGTAAGCTTACATAGCCGAAAAACAGCTAGAAAATGAAGAAAAAATAGAGCCAAGACTCTCGGCTAATGTTACCGAAGTTGAGTAAATCGATAATGAAAAGTTAGATGCCATTCAATTAGAAGACTTGGAATTGGCACCAGCTAAGCTTAATAATCTCAAAGCAGAAACTCAAGATCCATTCAGAGAGGTTAATTTAGGTACTGATGCAGAGCCGAGGCCGACCTACATCAGTGCACTGCTAGATCCAGAATTACAAACCAAGTTGATTGGCATGTTAAAGGAATACAGTGATTGTTTTGCTTAGAATTATGAAGAAATGCCGGGTTTATCCAAAGATCTAGTGGAACATTGGCTACCCATTAAAGATAGATACAAGCCATACAAACAGCCACCTCGCCGAATGTCTCAAGAGGTGGTAGATAAAATCAAGGTAGAAATTGAACGATTGTTGGATGCTGGTTTCATTCGAACTATAAGGTATGTCGAGTGGTTATCAAATGTAGTTCCTGTTATTAAAAAGAATGGAAAATTACGAATATATGTTAATTTTCAAAGCATAAACTCGGCAACCCCAAAAGATGAGTATCCTATGCCGATAGCCGATCAATTGATTGATGCGGCTGCCAAAATATGAAATCATTTCTTTTATGGATGGACACTCAGGCTATAATCAAATTTATATAGCCGAGGAGGATATCCCAAAGACAACTTTCAGATGTCCAGGATCGATTGGAAATTTTGAGTTGGTAGTGATGCCTTTTGGATTGAAGAACGCTGGTGCTACATATCAGCAAGCTATGAACTCTATTTTTCATACTATGCTCAACAAGTTTATGGAGGTATATATCGATGATGTGGTAGTAAAATCAGTAATAAAAAAGGAACATTTGGTTCATCTCAAAGCATCTTTTGAAAGAATGAGGGCCCATAAGTTAAAGATGAATCTAATGAAGTGTGCCTTTGAAGTATCAGCGGGGAAATTTTTGGGTTTCTTGGTACACCAAAGGGGCATCAAAATTGATAGGAATAAAACTAAGGCAATTATTGATGCCAGTGCACCGAGAAGCAAATACTAATATAGCTGATAAGTTACATGCATTTTCTTCTTTACTTAAGTTGAAGCTGATGGAAGAATTCAAATGGGATGACACACATCAGAGAGTATTTGAATAGATCAAGAAATACTTGTCGAGTCCTTCTATCATGATGCCGCCGAGGAAGAAGTGGCTGATGAAGTTATACTTATCGGCTGCTGAAGAATCCATAGGAAGTATGTTGGCACAAGAAAATGAAGTAGGAAGTGAACAAGCAATATATTATCTTAGCCAAGTCTTAACTCCAGTCGAGTGTAGATATACGCTGATTGAGAAATTATGTTTGGCTTTGTACTTTGCAGCGATGAAATTAAGAGTATATATGTTGCCTGTTTTGGTTTATATTATTTGTCAAACAGATCTTATAAAGTATATGCTATCAAGGCCATTAATCACAGACCGGATCGGCAAATGGGCTCTAGCATTAATAAAGTTCAACTTTGCCAATGTTCCATAAAAAGCGATTAAGGGAAGGGCACCCCTCACCTGAAATCGAATCACAAGTGTTCGATGAACTTGACTCGGTAGCTATATTCATAACCCCTTAGACTTTAATGTTCGATGGGTCCATGTGATATCCCTCGACTCTGAGACATGGGTTGATCAGGCCCAAGCCCAAACCCGAGGGAATATCAAACAATTAATATTTAATAAACACGGAACACAAAAGAATTAAGAAAGAAATAAATAAAGCTGAAAGAATTTCTAAAATATAATCCTTTAAAAGTAAATACTTAAAATCCAAAACCTCTAATAATTAACAACTCGGGAATCCATCTTTAGTGGACCCCTAATTAAAACCAAACTGAAATGAAAGTAAATTGAAAGAACATCCAAAGTTAAACCACGGAGAGAAGTCCTACGTCGTCGGAAGAGTGAGTGATAGTCTTTGCTCAGTATGATCAATCCTAAGACTGGAACTATCGAATACTTGAAAAATAGAAGTGGGTCAGGCCTACGAACAAGTTCTATCCTACTACAATCCAAGCAGAGACTCGATACGCCTGTACATCCTAAACAACTCAACAATAGCTATGTAGTCCGTACATATATATATATCCACACTACGGGACTCTCACTGGACTATGAAAAGGGTCTCAACCTGAACAGAAGGCAACATGCAAAACACACCTGAGTGGGCATGAGTACCTAAGCCTAAACAGGGTATACCTCAACCAACATAGCTAGCTACGCATCCTACTGCGTATACGCTCCCTAACCGTCGATCCTAAGACTCAAGCTTCTATCGCGGTACCATAAGTATATATTTAAAGTCCTACCCTATCCATCCATAAGAAATCCAGTAAGCCGTTCAGCTTGCTCAGCTGCACTGACTTACACATCCATAGCAAGTAATCCAGTTAGTCATTCAACTTTATTTCAGCTAATCTGACTTAAATATAAGTAGGATTTATTTTATAATCCATTCCCTTATTCCATATAGGTAGGATGTAGTATTTTGAAACTAATCCGTCCTTAGTATGTCACTGTTCCATACCGGTGCATACAAATCCATATATTCAGCAGTTGACAATACAGACAATAAAAGTAAATATTAACCAACCCATACATCCAACAATTGATAATTAAAATATTAAATAGAAACATCAATTATTCCATACTAAGCATGATAAAATTTTGTAATTTAACAAGCTTATTTGATACTACTCCACAAAGTCCAATAACTGATAATACATATTATACATGTAAACATCAATTCATTCCAAATAAGCATAATAGAATATATAAATTCACATGCTTTTTTATAACACTGGAACATGATTTAAACTATAAAATCATTCTCGAAAAATTGTTAAAACAATGTTGAACAATTTTAAACCTCCACATTTAAAATAGTATACCAATTTGTGTAAAAATTCTATACTGTTCAAACTATAATACAAGATGATTAATTATGCATTAACAGGGCCCTCGGGAGTTTTAATCTGCTCTTAGACATCTCTAAAAACCTCCAGTATAGCTTCTAGATAAACTGGAAACTTCAAAAACCAAGTAACGAAGCAAAACCATCGCTGAAACTAAAAAAAAAAAAAATGAAAAAACCACAAAGGAGCCGGCTCCAAAAACATGTGGAGCCACCTCCACCCTCTTGGAGCTGCTTCCAATAAAGTGTGGAACCAGCTCCACTTTAATGGAGCCGCCTCCATTGAAGGGTGGAGCCGCCTCCACTCTTCCCAGCCTCCGTTTTCTCCGACGCCGGCTATTTTCTGACTTTCTGATCATCTGCCCTCGATTCCTAAAGGTCCTAGGTGTCTAATACTAGGGCCAGTGTGTTCCAGAATTAATTAAACTCTTAATTCATCAAACAATTAACATCAATTAAAATACAAATTATGCAAGGAGAATTTAAACCGGAATAATTACCCATTCATGAACGTACTGTTTCAAGTGATCACCCATGCGAACAAGATTAAGTTTATTGTTTTCCCAAGGTACTCCAGCACTGATTAAATCCTTTATTAATTAATTGACATCAATTAAAACATGAAGTAAATCAGGAGTTACACAAGAAAGAATTTAAAGCAAACAATAACCAACTTGTAAACACGTCCAGTTTTAAGTATGTCAGACATACAATCTAGTTTAATCTTAATCTTTTTTTAGTTCTGGAGTTGTATTAGTCATGTAAAGAACACGACCCAAAGGGAGAGAGTTAGGAATAGAACTTGCCTTTAGGTTTCAAACCGTCCTCTTCCTAAATTTTCTAGCGAAATCCAACTAGTGTAAACCCTCATCTATTCTCTCTCTGCCTCCACAGTCATGAAAAGGATTCTAAAACCCTAAGCAAAACTTAATACTTATATTTATAGGCCACCCTTAAACCTAAGCCTAAGTGTAATATGAGACGGAGAACTAAGTCGGCTACAACGTGAAGAAAAATAAAACAAAACCCTAATTAATTGCAATTCTTCAATTAAAGACAAATAATAAATTAAAAAAAAAACAATTAATCAATTTATTCAATTTAATTCAAATAAGTCACATAATAACAATTAATTCAATTTAATTCAAATAAATCAAATAATAACAATTAATTCAATTTAAGTCAAATAAATCAAAGAATAACAATTAATTCAAATAAAACAAGCAAGTAAACAATTAAACCAATAAAAATGTAATTAAATAATTAATTAAAATACCAGGACTATTCTTTTAAAATTAGGGGTATTATATTCTTCCCCCCTAATAAAAGGAATTCCGTCCTCGGAATTCGCTCTTACCTTCTTCTAATATTTCAGGAAACTGCAGCGAATGACATCCTCCCGTTCCCAAGTAGACTCAGCCTCATTGTGATGACTCCACTAAACACGCACTAAAGGGATAACCTTATTACGAAGAATTTGATCCCGACGGTCAACAATACAACACTGTGGCTTCAAATAAGTTGGATCCGGCTGCAACTCAATCTCTCCAACATCGATATACTGATATCGATCCTCATCTTGCAGAAATTTCTGTAACATAGAACATGTTGTAGACGCGATCCAAATTATCCGGAAGTGCCAACTGATAAGCTATAGCTTCAACTCAATCTGTAATCATGAATGGACCAACAAACTGTGGTGATAACTTCCCTTTCTTCCCAAAGCGCATGACACCTTTCATAGGCAACACTTTGAGGAGAACCTGATCCCCAACCAGAAACTCCAAAGTATGAGTGCGACGATCGGCATAACTCTTCTGCCTACTCTGGGCAATGCGCATGCGATTCCGAATAAGAGCAATCTTCTCAGAAGTATCCTTAATGAACTCTGGACCTAAGAATCTGCTCTCTCCAACCTCCATCTAACAAACAGGCGATCGACACGGTAGGCCGTACAATGCCTCAAACGGTGCCATAACAATAGTCTTCTGGAAACTATTATTATATGCAAACTCTACAAGTGGCAAATAATCCTCCCAGTGGCCCTTGAAATCAAGGACACACGAACGAAGCATATCCTCCATGATCTGATTAACCCTCTCGGTCTGACCATCTGTCTGAGGATGATAAGCAGTACTAAGATGCAACTCTGTACCCAAAGCCTGCGGAATGCCATGTAATTTCACAATCTCTGTAATGTAAAGTCTCGCCAATTGCTCCGAAGTGAAGTCAGTGCGAATAGGCAAAAAATGAGCTGATTTAGTCAATCGATCCACGGTGACCCAAATGGAATTGTGATCCTTGAAAGAATTTGGCAATCTTTCCACAAAATCCATAGAAATGCTCTCCCATTTCCACTTTGGTATAGGTAGTGGCTGTAGAGCTCCTAGAGGCCTCTGATGATCAATCTTAACCATCTGACAAGTACTACACTGAGAGACAAATAGAGCAATATCCCTCTTCAATCCTGCCTACCAAAACTACCGCTTCATATCCTGATACATCTTGTCTCCTCTTGGATGAACAGAGAACTCAGAGTGATGAGTCTCAGTCATCACATCCTTCCTCAAATCGTCAGCAGAAGGTACCACTAAACATCCCTTGTACCTTAAACCTCCATCAATCCCAACATAGTAGAATGGGACCTCCCCAGAAGCTATCTCTGCAACCCTATCAATGCACTGCTGATCGGTGAGTTATGCTTTCAACACCTTGTGAATAATAAAAGGTGTAACTACCATGCAAGCCATGAAAGCATCCGACAACTCATCCACCATCTTCAAAGCGTTCCACTCAGTGGTGAATAAAGCAGAAAGACTAGCAGCGGGTCGGTAACTGAGTGCATCTGCCACCACATTCGCTTTCCCAATATGGTACTATATTGAGAAATGATAATCTTTCACAAACTCCAACCATCAATGTTGTCTCATATTCAACTCCCGCTGAGTGAAGAAATACTACAGACTCTTGTGATCACTAAACAATCTAAAGGATTCACCCAATAGATAATACCTCCAAATACGTAAGGCAAAGATCACAGCTGCCAACTTCAAATCATGTGTTGGATAATTAGGCTTATGAGGCTTAAGCTTTTGAGATCGATATGAAATCAGTCGTTCCTCCTGCATCAAAACACATCGAAGACCTTGCAAAGAAGCATCTGTGTAGATAAGATACTCTATCTCGCTCTGTGGAGTAGACAGAACCGGTGCAGAAGTCAACTTAGTCTTTAGCTCATCAAAAGCTTTCTGACAGTGTGCATCCCACACGAACCGTACACCCTTTTTAGTCAGATGAGTGAGTGGTCCCGCTATCTTGGAGAACCCCTGGATAAACCAACGATAATATCCTGCCAATCCAAGAAAACTCCGAATCTTGGTAGGTGAAGTAGGCTGTCCCCACTCAACCACTGCTGAAACCTTGGCTGGATCCACCACTATTCCCCTTTCTGACACCACGTGACCCATAAACTTCACTTCCCGTTGCCAAAATTCACACTTCTCGAACATGGCATATAATTGGTGCTCAGGAAGCATCTGCAAGACTATACGAAGATGTCTAGCATGGTCGTCTTCCGACTTAGAATAGATTAAAATATCATCAATGAAGACAATAACAAACTAATTTAAATAAGCCCTAAAGACTCTGTTCATTAGATCCATGAAAACTGCTGGTGCGTTGGTCAACACAAACCGCATGACATGAAACTCATAAGATCCATATCTAGTGAGAAACGTTATCCTCGGAACATCCTGCTCCCTAACCCGAAGTTAATGATATCCAGAACGTAGATCAATCTTAGAGAAGTACGTAGCTCCCTTCAACTGATCAAAAAGATCATCAATCCTGGGAGAGGATACTTGTTATGAATAGTAACCTTATTCAACTCCCTGTAATCTATACACAGGCGAAGCGAGCCGTCCTTCTTCTTCACAAACGGAACTGGTACTCCTCAGGGTGAAATACTCCTGCGAATAAAACCTTGGCTGAGTAATTATTGAATCTGATCCCTTAGCTCTCACATCTCAACTGGTGCTATTTTGTAAGGTACCCTAGCAATAGGCGTAGCGCTTAGAGCTAAATCAATCATGAAGTCGATCTCGCGACTAGGCGGCAACCCTAGAATCTCCTGAAATACGTCCGAAAAATCCTATACAATTGGTATACTATCCAAAGATACAGTAATCCCTTCCTCCGTTTCCTCCTCCATATAGAACAAGTAAGTGCTAGTGACCCTGTTAGAACGTGGCATAGCGACGACGTACATGTCCTGACCAGGTATAGTGAAAATAACAGACTTATTGTAACAATCAACTTGGGCATGATAGTGCGATAACCAATCCATCCCAAGTATCACATCATAAGTGTGTATGTCCAGGACCAAAAGATTGGCTAGAAATCTAAGTCTACAAATATCTAGTGCCATAGGCCCATCACTCTCATATAGAATGGCTGTATTACCAAGAGGTATAAAAATTCCCTGAGGTCTATTGCATACCTACGTTGTCATCCCTAAACTATATCCCAAATGTTTCCGAATACTCCGTAGAACAAAAACACATCAAGTAAAATAAAATGCTCCGTAATTTTCCTATTTTTAGATTATTGTTCTATCTTGGGAATTCCTCCTTTGAAACCAAACCTACCATATTGATTTACACAAGTTCTTTTATAAACTCCTTGGTAATCATCCTGTCTCAATACAATGTACTTAGAAGCAAATATTTGTTTACCTATTCAAAAACCCAATCACTCCACTGTGATAATCATCTATTATCGCAACCTACACATCCCAACATAGTCTAATAAAACCATATGTATATATATCCAAAAAATGCTATCACCACACACAATAAAGATAGCCAAAACCGCTAGTTCACTTTACTAAGAACTTTTCCAAACCATAAACTGTCAAACGAATAATCGTAAGATATTCTTTAACAAAATACTAGTGTACGTGATTAAATCCATACTACACTTTTAGTAATATCTCCACTACTACTAGTAATTAAAATTACTCTTAGAAGAGCATTCATCCTTAAACACCGGTGTCTTCCATCTTGGATGCTCCGGTATCTCCTCCATCCTGATCTTTTTCGAGGTCTTCCTCTCCGCTTAGCTAAGGTTCGAGCACCACTAAAGTTGTGTTAGGTCCACAGTATGGTGGCCAATCTCGCACACCAGAAACCTTCCTTGACTTGTACTTCGAAACAACACCTATTGGAACCAATTCCTTAGTCTACAATTCTGCCTTCTTAGTTGGCCTTCACAGGGGAATTATCAGAGTAACCTTCTTCTTCCTTGGGTCTTTCTTTGCTTTCATCGCGGACCACATCCTTTTCCTAGTGCCAAACATTCTGAAATCACAGAATAAACTTGACATCAGTACTTTCTAAATGAACCGTAAAGGAATACGATGAATCCTAAACTTAAGCTCTAATCAAGAAAAAAACACTACGCGGAAGTCTTAATACGAAATACCCTAGAGACACTTAAACCTGGAGTGCTCTGATACCAACTGTGATACCCCTCGACTCCAAGATATGGGTTCATCAGGCCCAAGCCCAAACTCGAGGAAATATCAAACAATTAATATTTAACAAACACGGAACACAAAAGAATTAAGAAAGAAATAAATAAAGCTGAAAGAATTTCTAAAATATAATCCTCTAAAATTAAATACTTAAAATCCAAAATCTCTAATAATTAACAACTCGGGAATCCATCTCTAGTGGACCCCTAATTAAAACCAAACTGAAATGAAAGTAAACTGAAAGAACATCCAAAGTAAAACTACGGAGAGAAGTCATATGTCGTCAGAAGAGTGAGAGATAGTTTCTGCTCATCACGATCAATCCTAAGACTGGAACAATCAAATACCTGAAAAATAGAAGTGGGTCAGGCCCATGAACAAGTTCTATCCTACTACAATCCAAGCAGAGACTCGATAAGCATGTACATCCTAAATAACTTAACAATAGCTATGTAGCCCGTACATATATATATCCACACTACGGGACTCTCACTGGACTATGAAGAGGGTTTCAACCTAAACAGAAGGCAACATGCAAAATGCACCTGAGTGGGCATGAGTACCTAAGCCTAAACAGGGTATACCTCAACCAACATAGCTAGCTATGCATCCTACTGCATATACGCTCCCTAACCGTCGATCCTGAGACTCAAGCTCATATCGCGGTACCATAAGTATATATTTAAAGTCCTACCCTATCCATCCATAAGAAATCTAGTAAGCCGTTCATCTTGTTCAGCTGCACTGACTTACACATCCATAACAAGTAATCCAGTTAGTCATTCAACTTTGTTTTAGCTGATCTGACTTAAATATAAGTAGGATTTATTTTATAATCCATTCCCTTATTCCGTATAGGTAGGATGTAGTATTTTGAAACTAATCCGTCCCTAGTATGCTACCGTCCCATACCGGTGCATACAAATCCATATATCCAGCAGTTGACAATACAGACAATGATAGTAAATATCAACCAACCCATACATCCAACAATTGATAATTAAAATATTAAATATAAACATCAATTGTTCCATACTAAACATAATAAAATTTTGTAATTTAACAGGCTTATTTGATACTACTCCACAAAGTTCAATAACTGATAATACATATTATACATGTAAACATCAATTCATTCCAAATAAGCATAATAGAATATATAAATTCACATGCTTATTTATAACACTGGAACATGGTTTAAACTATAAAATCATTCTCTAAAAATTGCTAAAACAACGTTGAACAATTTTAAACCTCCACATTTAAAACAGCATACCAATTTGTGTAAGAATTCTATACTGTTCAAACTATAATACAAGGTGATTTATTATGCATTAACAAGGCCCTCAGGAGTTTTAATTTGCTCTTAGACACCTCTGAAAACCTCCAGTATAGCTTCTAGCTAAACTGGAAACTTCAAAATCCAAGTACCGAAGCAAAACCATCGCTGAAACTAAAAAAAAAAAAAAATGAAAAAACCACAAAGGAGCCGGCTTCAAAAACATGTGGAGCCGGCTCCACCCTCTTGGAGCTGCCTCCAATAAAGTATGGAGCCAGCTCCACTTCAATGGAGCCGCCTCCATTGATGGGTGGAGCCGCCTCCACTCTTCCCAGCCTCCGTTTTCTCCGACGCCGGCTATTTTCTGACTTTCTGATCATTTGTCCTCCATTCCTAAAGCTCCTAGGTGTCTAATACTAGGTCTAGTGTGTTCTAGAATTAATTAAACTCTTAATTCATCAACCAACATCAATTAAAATGCAAATTATGCAAGAAGAATTTAAATCGGAACAATTACCCATTCATGAACGTACTGTTTCAAGTGATCACCTATGCGAACCAGATTAAGTTTAATGTTTTACCAAGGTGTTCCAGCATTGATTAAATCCTCTATTCATTAATTGACATCAATTAAAACATGAAGTAAATCAGGAGTTACACAAGAAAGAATTAAAAACAAACAATAACCAACTTGTAAACACATCCAGTTTTAAGTATCTCAGACATGCAATCCAGTTTAATCTTAATCTTTCTTTAGTCCTGGAGTTGTATTAGTCGTGTAAAGAACATGAGCCAAAGGGAGAGAGTTAGGAATAGAACTTGCCTTTAGGTCTCAGATGGTCGTCTTCCTAAATTTTTCGGCGAAATCCAACTACTGTAAACCCTCTTCTGTTCTCTCTCTGCTTCCACAGTCATGAAAAGGATTCTAAAACCCTAAACAAAACTTAATACTTATATTTATAGGCCACCCTTAAACATAAACCTAATTGCAATATGAGATGGAGAACTAAGTCGGCTACAATGTGAAGAAAAATAAAACAAAACCCTAATTAATTGCAATACTTCAATTAAAGACAAATAATAAATAAATAAAAACAATTAATCAATTTATTCAATTTAATTCAAATAAGTCACATAATAACAATTATTTCAATTTAATTCAAATAAATCAAATAATAACAATTAATTCAATTTAAGTCAAATAAATCAAAGAATAATAATTAATTCAATTAATTCAAATAAAACAAACAAGTAAACAATTAAACCAATAAAAATGTAGTTAAATAATTAATTAAAATACTAGCACTATCCTTTTAAAATTAGGGGTATTGCAGTCCAGTACCAATGAAGGCTCGGGAATTGGTATAGCAATAATATCCCTAGTGGGGAATCAAATTTCATTTTCTTTCTTTTTAGATTTCAGGTGCTTGAATAATCAAGCTGAGTATGAAGCAATGATTATCAGCTTGGAAATTCTACTGGAGATAGGGTCAAGGATGTCCACATTGTGGAAACTCTCACGAGACTTCACTCGTCCACTAGGGGTAACCTAGGAGTTTAAAAGGCTTGTTGCATGTGCTAAATGCAATCGTGTTCCCTACGAAAGTGGCACTATCATTTTATTATTTTCTAGTTCGTAGTTGTTTAGTTGTTCATTTCATTTCTTTACTTTGTAGTTTATTGCTAGGGACTAGCAATATTTAAGTTTGGGGGTATGAAGAGCGCTAAAAAATATGTTTTAAACCCCTTAAGTTTAGGCATTCTAGTACCCTTATCTATCTTACTTTACCGTCTTAGATTGATTTCGTGTTATTTCCATTTTCAGGCATTTATCCTGAAAATAACCTAACTCAGCTGATGAGCGCTGAAAAGTGTGCTATTAAACCCCTTAAGTTTGAGTGTTCTAGGACTTTTATCTATCTTATTTTCCCATTTTAGTACTTATTTATGTTTTTGTCTATTTCAGGTCAATAATGTTAAAATGGGCTAAAAATGGTTTCTTAAGGCTTTTTTGAAGTCAAACTAAGTCTTAGTGATGATCCGGAGCAAAAAGAGGCTGATTTGGAGCAAAAAGAGGCTGATGCTGAAAATCTGCCAAGTTGGATCGATCTAATTTTTTCTGAGATCGATCAAAGTTGGATCGATCGAAAATCAAAGTTGGATTAATCGAACATTTCTCTAATCGATCGAACTTTTTCTCTGATCGATCGAACTTTTGCTGGCAGCGAGATGTCTTATTCCCGTGCGCGCCCAAAAGTCCATCTACCACATAGTACGGGATTAGATATTTTTGGAGTTATGTTCCTGACTTAGTGACTAAGAAAAGGACCTTCTATATAAAGAGAAGTGACCCATTTGTAAAGGAGCTTTTATCATTTTATTTTTTACATTGTAATTTATATTTCTCTCTTTAGTAAAGTTAGAGATTAGGGTTAGAAGAAAAGAGGGAAGTGGAGGCACATCTCAAGACCCATCTCTAGATCCACTCTTTCTCCATCTCTAGAGCTTCAAATAAGAAGAAGAAGAAGAGGAAAAAGAAGATGGAGCCATATTTAGAGCTTGATTCCATGACCACATCCACCTCCTCCCTGATTGGCTAGATCTATACTTAGAGCTTGGATGAGCCCTAAGTCTTGTGTAATCTAGCCATATATTGTTGTGATTAGTGTTTTAGCCTTGTAAATTTAATGAATCTTGGTATATTTCTATGATTCCTATGGTTTAATTCTTCCTATTAATTCTCTAGTTTATTTACATTTCTATGTGATTAAATTAGGAATTATTTCTTACATGATTCATATGGATTAATTCTTTCTATTGATTCTCTATTTTAATTACATGTTGTCTTATGTGTGATTATTTGGGGAATTGATCTCTACACTAGATTCTCTATGTTGGTTGCATGTTTATGTGTGATTAATTAAGGATTTAGTGATGGCTAAGCATGGTTTTCATTGAATGGGTTTGTCAATTAATTTAATGGTTTATACTTATGCTTGATGGGTTGTTCTACAATTTAATTCATACTTGGAGGTAGGTAGACAATCTATGCTTGCTTAGATATTCCATGTGTGACGACCCTGGTTTTTAGGCCAGCGTGTCCTGTGATGAACCGTAAGGATGATCCGATAACGGATCCGAATGCGGAAGCGAAAACGGAAAACAAGATTCTAAGAAGTCAAAGTAACCTTCCATGAGGTCGTGGAACTTAACAAGAACTGATGCGGAAGCAAAAGATTGAAAATATGACAAATAAGCCCCCAGGGGCAAAATAGTCATTTCTGAAAATTATAGATTCGGGTGCCACCGAGCACACAGCTGGAAAGACAACGAAAAACTAATCAAGATGGACTCAAGAATCGCATGATTCGGTGTCCGAACGAAGGAGAAACGGTATGACGATGAAAAACGAACACTTAAAGCTTTAAGGGAAAACTGGTAATTATCCAAAAATATCCGGGTGTAACTGAGCACACTGTTGGATAGACGACGAAAAATTAATCAAGTTCAAAAAGAAAATTCACTTGAATCGGAGTCCGGACGAAGGAGAAAAGCCCAAAAGAAGAATTGACGTCGCGGCGGCTCGACGAGGGGCCATGACAGCCCCATGCGCACACCTATGCGCGTGCCCATGCACGCCGCACGCGCGCCAGGTACACACATGGTTGGCAGCAGCCCATAAAGCTGCTGTGTGGGTTCTTTTTTAAGAAAAATCCAGAACAGAGGCTGAATTTGGAGGCCTAGATGAACTTTTTTGCAAAAACACAAAGAAGAAACCCCCCTTAAAATTGAGTTTTCTACGTGAATCATGAGAGAATTCAAGAAAAACTCAATGTAAAATGCCCAAAATTCCCTCCCAAGAAATCTGGTCCAGAGGGTCAAAAAAAGCTACTAAATTGAAAAACTGAGAGCTGAACTTCGTAAGCGATTTCCGATGCCAAGACGACATTTTCTGGAAAAACACGAAAAAGAAACCCCTCCTAAAATCATGTTTTCTATTCAACCATGTTGAAAGAAGGAAATAAAACTGAATGCAAAAGTCTAGAATGTCCCTAGATCAGAATATGCAACAAAAACGCAAAATGAAATCGTAGGAGGCTTAAAACACAAATGATGAGGTTTTGCCCGGAAACGACTATGCACGCAAACGTAACTTACATATTTAGACGCGCTACAATGGTCCATGGCTTAAAAATATAGCCGATACAAAATTCAACCCCCCAACGGGCAAAAAGGCAAAAATGGATTTGGAATGGAAAACATGGAATCCAAAAATGTAAAATGGAGTCAAATGACCATTTGGCCCTTGGCCACACTTCATACAAGATTTATAAGACCCTCTAAAAGAATCAAAATGGAATTCCCACACCCGATGCAACCATGGTGAAGCAATGACTTGCGATTTTTTAAGGTTTTCATAACATTTCATGCAGTTAAAAAGTTGCATAGAATACAATACACATGTCATTGGCCTCCGGCCTCATCTCATACATATCAATTACATTAAAAGGAGTGTACTTAAGTACACATTACATACATGGAATCAAATATACATATTTTGACATATAAGTCTACAAAATGACATTTCATGCTAACATTTGCATGAAATGAAAACTTGAAAGCTACACGACATCCAAGGAATGCTAGGCGTCACGAACCAAGTTTTCGTACCTGAAATATGCCCCAGTATCGTAGGGGCGAGTAACATAAAGCTACTCGTAGGAGATGAGCATGCATCGACCTAGCATTTTACAAATTTATCACCTTAAGGTGAAATATGTTGAAGGGGCTCATGCCACCTAACGTCTATGTCCAAGTGAGACTCGGGGAGCATCCTAAGCTACCTTAGAGTCTAAGCAACAAGAATCATGATATACATACATGTATGAAACGAATCATGGTTGGAATAATCCAAAGAACACGACAAGAAGAATGCTTGAGCATAGATTAACATGAATTGCATCTTCAAAACAATTGAACTAGGTCTAGAGTAATACATACAACATGACAAAAGCATATTTGAATACAAGTTAACAAGAATCACATTATCCATGCAATTCAACAACAAAAGAGCATGTTATACAATGCAACAAGGTTTAAATTCTCAAAGCCATCAACTTAGAATCGAAAGCACAAAATAACAGTAGTGGTTCATGCCACCTAACGTCTATGTTATAAATGAATCAATAGGATCAATCCTAAGCTTTATTAGAACGTCAAAACACGATTTTCAATATCGATGCAATTTAACCAACATTGGAACTTCCAATACAACGCATAAAGCACAATTTCGCAAAGTTAACATCCTGTATCTTAAAATGAAACGACAGAAAAGAAATAACAAGTTACAACATCATCTACTTATCAACTGGAAAATGAAATACAAAGTCAAATATAGTGGATACTCAGACGTCACGCCGGATCAGACCGACAACATAGTTACTTTAGGGTTACTAGCCCATGGGTAACCTCCCTATGTGCGCACTAGACTATATAGAGGGACTATCTCCCGTACTAGAACCACGTCCTAGCCATAGTTAAACAGCGACATCCCCAAGTTTTCAAAATCAACAAGTTATGCAACAACGCATATATCAACAGGAATATGCAAGATAATCAACTATCTACTAAGCACAACCAAATTTGGAAACCTATACAATACATGCTCTAAATTCACAACTAATATGATATGATGAATGTCGAATCTTCAGTGTGCGATTCGTTACACGCTATGCATAAAAGATGTTAAATACGAAGTGTGCAAATCATTACACAAGGCAACAATATATTCAATAAGGAAAACATATTCTCATGAGTATAAACATAGCAACTATGTTATCCAATGCTCAAAACATAACCAAATGAATATACAACAAGTCCATGTCCAGGATTTTGATATAGAAACGACTTTCAAACATAATTAAATCCATGGCTCAATTTGTTAGAATTTAATTAAATAAAAATAATTAAATTCCCTAGATTCTAATTCAATTCCAAATAACCTCAAATTAATACATATTAAGGAACATGACATGGTTATCACCTATATCCATTCTAAAACTCAATTAGGTTTTTGGAACAACAAGTAGAACTCTAATTAAATCATGCTAATTTAATTACCAAGGTTCTAAAGCAACTTCAAATGGTCCACAATTAATATATACTAGTAAACAAGTCATGGCCAATACAAATATCAAGTCAGAATTTAAATAGAGTGAATAGTACACTCGGGGCAAATTAATTAATTAAATTAATTAATAATTACTAATTTTTAAAACACCTCCAATTGCTTTCAAATTCAACTATGTTGGAGAGCATGCTAAGGCCTAATTTAACATGCTAACACATATCGATTTCAAGCTAGTTAAGGCCATGTGAATTAATCTTTCACCTAAGATAAATATTAAATAAAATCTTTAATACTTATTCAAATGTTCCAATTTTAATACATGACAATGAGCATATCAAGGGGCAATATAAAATCATGCTACATGTTTAAACCAAGTCATGATCAATCGGAAAAATTAGATCCCGTACAAGAAAAATAAATAATAAAATCTTTAGATTTTATATTTAATCATGCAAACAAGTAGTATAAGCATCACAAGCATGCTATATAACAAGAATTTAAACCTAGAACATCTCCTACCTCAATTTGAGATGAAAATCCCAAAGGCCCACCAAAATAAAAGTGCTCTGAATTCGACAATACCGAGAGGTTTTGTCAGAGACAACACGGTGAACAAGAATCCGCAAGAAGCCCCATGAAAATCTCAACTTGACTCCAAACCCGAACTCGAAAAATCGTCAGAAATGGATTCTAATAAGGGCAAAAGGTAGAGCACGTCGAGGGAAGCAATAAATGCTAAGGCCGAAGGATTTCTACCAAGGAAATCAAGTGGAGGAGAAGAAAGAGTGAAGGCAGCCCCTTGGGCTCCCATGGCTGCCAGCCAAGAGGAGGAAGAAGGCCTGAGAATCTGATTTTAAAAATTAGAGCAACCAATTTATAGAAATCTCAAAAAGTGCCCCGAAAGGGCCCTGCCGGGTTCGGAAAAGTGGATTTTGAGCAAACACACTCAAACGGCAAAACTTCATGAACAAAAAAGATTCAAAATAAGAAAATATGAATAACGGAAGAAACGGCGTCAAAAACTGAGTCCCGAGCAGAAAGTTATGCCCCGAACAAGTTCGGCGGCAACCGGGTCCAGAAACTCTGAAACTGGAGAAAAACGACCAGAATGGAATTCTATGAATTTACAAGTCAACAAAAAGTGAAAATGAATCCCGTACGAGGATCCAGGCTCCAGACAAGACATTTTGCAATAACTTTCGTTAATTGCACAATAGCCCCTACAAAAAGGGTTAACTGCGAAATTGTCCCGGAATGAAAATATCTTCCAAAAGGTATTTTCTTAGATGCCCCTGAAATAAAATATCTTCAAAAGATATTTACGAAAAACACCCCAAGAAATGAAAAAGATTCTAAAGAATTGTACATCCATGCCTCTATGGACACCGAGAGCAACTAGAGTATTTTCTTGCAAAAGTGAAGATACGTATTTCGAGGAAACCACTCAAGATGAAGACATGTGAAGTCAAAAACTAACTCCGAGCATGAAAAGTGAGGTTGTGCCAAAAACTGACAAACGGAGATAAGACGAAATAGGGAAAATGATAGAATAGGGAAAAAACGAAATGGTGCATAGTGTCTGAAAAATGAAAAATGTGAAAATGACTCGGTCCTCAAAGGAAGTTGTCAATCCATGAAAAAGAGTCTCAGGAACCAATTCCGAGCACTCGAGATGACACTTAGCGAGACGAAACAGAGTTTAGAAAAGAAAATTAAACGAAAAAAATTCATTCGTAAAATTTCAGGGAAAAGGAAAGAAAGGCAAATGACCGGTTCGTTACACCATGGCTTATTATTGCAAATTCCATGATTCTCTAGATTGATGTGTGCTACAATTATTGCTACTTAGATGGGTCATGCTTAAAATTGACGGGTTGTGCTACACTTAGTTTAGGTAGACAATTCATACATAAATTAGATGGTCCATGCTTAATATTGCAATTGGTAGTAGCATTTTGTTCACAACAATGTATTCCCCATTAATGGAAAACAAGTGGTTAATTACACGAGCTCAGTGGTGATTCCAACACCCTAAGTCCTCTCTTCATATCTCTTAAATCCCTATCTCAACTTAGTTTTATTTTAATTACATTTTCATTAATTGAAGTAGTTTAATCATCTCATCAAATCTCTTTGCACTCTTGTGATACGTTAGAGTCAAAGTTAAATTGCAACACGTATAATCCCTTGGGATGATCCCTACTCACTCTTGTTACGTTAGTAGTAGTGTTGGTAGTGGTTTTTATAAATTTAAATATGACATAAAAGGCTTTCTTGAACCACACATTCACTACATTATTTTGACGTATACAAGTGGCTTCTATCGTCAAATTTTGGCGCCGTTGCCGGGGATCGAACCCGGGTCATCTGCATGACAGGCAGATATACTCACCACTATACTACAAAAGGATATACAAGCGTGATGAGCGCTGAAAAGTGCATATTTAAACCCCTTAAGCTTAGGCATTCTAGTACCTTTATCTATCTTACTTTACTGTTTTAGACTGATCTCGTATTATTTCCATTTTCAGGCACTTATCCCGAAAATAAGCTAACTCAACTAAATAAGAGCAGAAATGAAGCAATTCTGGGATGAATCAAAGAAAGGAGCCAAGTGGAAGCAAAAGGAAGAAAAATGTGGAAATCAACATCTTCGATCGATCTCAGATCAAAGTTCGATCGATCCAACATGATCGATCTCAGCACTTCAAGATGGATCAGAGCCATGATGACATTTTCAGAGATCTCAAAAATTCGATCGATCCAACATCATTCTTCGATTGATCGAACTACCTTGTCCTTATCCAAATGATTGATCTTATCTAGTTGTACCACCCTACCAACCACTTTTGTCCTTTTCCCAAAAATATCTTCAAAATATCTCAGATTTGTTTGTATCCAAAAAGCGCAGCCATTGAGGATCGATCCAACTTCAGTTCGATAGATCTCAGTCATGTTCGATCGATCCAAGTCCAAGGTTTAATCGATCGAACTTCCTCCAGTGCGAAAAAGTTAAATCTTCAACTCACAAAAAGTTGTCCTTTATCCAATCATTGGGGAATATTTGCTGTACGACCCCAGCTTATTTTGGGTGTCTTTGACCTACCTATCTAAGGATAAGGATTACTTTTTACTTCATATCACATTATATCATATCATACTTTGTATAACTCTTGGAGAGGAATCTTAGAGGATGAGGAGGCCAGAGACACTATTAGAGACTCTTCATCAACCAATGAGTAAATCTCTACCATAGAGTTAGCCCTTAAGGGATGGAGAAACACTACCATGAGTGGCTAGACATCCTCTTGGGGCTAGAGTTAGCCCCAAGCATGCTTTCTACATCTTGATTTTATGTATTATTGAGGGATTAGTGTTATAATACATGTTTTGACACTTTTATATATATAGATCTTGTTTATTCAATGATTTCTGTGGTTTAATGCTTCCAATTGATTATCTCATTCTATCCATATATTTATTTATGCTAGAATAGATGTTCATGTGTTTGTCTCTATTTCTTGTGTTATTGATGCATGTCTATGTGTATTAATGCCATAGATCTAGAAATTGTCAAAACATAGTGCTTAATGGAATGCTCTAGTAATTTTCTAGATGGTTCATGCTTATTTCTTGATGGATTATGCATCTTCCTTAGCTTAATTAGTTTAATTTCATGTTATTAGCTTAATTGTAGTGTAATGGTAGCATAGTTGTTAGATGGGAGGACAAACCATGCTTGTTGTTTTATGTTCCATACTTTTGAATGCAAGTAGCATATGTCTCTAACCTTGTGGTGTATTTAGTTTATGAGCGTAATGAAATGATTAATGACTTGCTAGATATATTGTGCTTTTCACATGCTATTTAGACAACATATACTTAATTGTTAGATATATTGTGCTTTTCACATGTTGCTTAGACAATATATACTTAATTGGTCACCTTTGCTAATTGAATCAACCAAACACACACACAAACATCAATATTGCAACACACATTTCCCTCATTAGTCACTTGTTAAGGGTGTAGAAAAGTATTGTTTGGTGGTGACCTCTAAACCCCAAGATCTCTCTCTCTTACTTACTCTTTATTGCATTCAATTATTTAGTTTAATTTGCTCTCTAGTTTAATCAACCAACCAACTATTTGTTTGATCACTCGACCTACTAACCCTAATAGTGATTCCATAACCAAATTCGACTCCAATCCCTTGGGACGATCCCTACTCACCCTAACTATATTTTTAGTGAAGGTAGTAGTGGCTTTTATAAATGTAAAACTTGGCCCTCGCCTTAATGCACACTCTCTACGCTTGTGGTGTAGAGACGGCGACAACCACACCATCATCAGCCAAATAGGAGCAGAAATGAAGCAATTCCGGGATGAATCAAAGAAAGGAGCCAAGTGGAAGCAAAAGGAAGAAAAAGGTAGAATTCAACATCTTCGATCGATCTTATATCAAGATTTGATCGATCCAACATGACCGATCTCAGCACTTCAAGATGGATCAGAGCCATGATGATATTTTCAGAGATCTCAAAAGTTCGATTGATCCAACATCATTCTTCGATCAATCGAACTACCTTGTCCTTATCCAAATGATTGATCTTATCTAGTTGTACCACCCTACCAACCACTTTTGTCCTTTTCCCAAAAATATCTTCGAAATATCTCAGATTTGTTTTTAACCAAAAAGCGCCGCCATTGAGGATTGATCCAACTTCAGTTCGATAGATCTCGGCTATGTTCGATCGATCCAAGTCCAAGGTTCGTTCATCGAACTTCCTCCAGTGCGAAAAAGTTAAATTTCCAGCTCATTGAAAGCTTTCCTCATCCAATCATTGGGGAGTATTTTATGCACGACCCTAGCTCATTTTGTGTGTCATTTAACCTACCTATATATAGAATATGATACACTTTTTGAGGATGGGATCCTAGGAGACACTTAGATTTATTTATCACAATAGAGGCTATTCTTAGGGAGGTAGAAAGGAGGAGAAGGCTAGAGACACAAGCTTGGGAGCTCTTCATCAACCAAGGAGTAGATTACTTCCATGGAGTTTGCCCTTAAGGGTCGGAGAAGCACTACCATGAGTGGCTAGACATCCTCTTGGGGCTAGAGTTAGCCCCAAGCATGCTTTCTACATCTTGATTTTGTGTATTATTGAGGGATTTGTATTGTGATACTTGTTTTGACATATTTATATATATAGACCTTGTTTATTCAATGATTTGTATGGTTTAATGCTTCCAATTGATCATTTCATTCTATCCATATGTCTATGTATGCTAGAATAGATGTTCATGTGTTTACCTCTATTTCTTGTGTTGTTGATGCATGTTTATGTGTAATAATGCTATAGATCTAGAGATTGTCAAGATATAGTGCTTAATGGAATGTCCTTGTGTTTTATTTGATGATTCATACTTATTTATTGATGGATTGTGCCTCTCCCTTAGTTTAATTAGCTTAATTTCATGTCATTAGCTTAATTGTAATGTAGTGGTAGCATAGTTGTTAGATGGGAGGACAATCCATGCTTGTTGTTTGATGTTCCATACTTTTGAATGCAAGTAGCATATGTCTCTAACCTTGTGGTGTATTTGGCTTGTGAGCTTAATGAAATGATTAATAACTTGCTAGATATATTGTGCTTTTCACATGCTATTTAGATAATATATATTTAATTGTTAGATATATTGTGCTTTGCATATGTTGCTTAGACAATATATACTTAATTGGACATCTTTGTTAGTTGAATCAACCAAACACAAACACATATCAATATTGCAGCACACATTTCCCTCATTAGTCACTTGTTAAGGGTGTAGAAAAGTATTATTTGGTGGTGACCTCTAAACCCCAAGATCACTCTCTTTTACTTATTCTTTATTGCATTCAATTATTTAGTTTAATTTGCTCTTTAGTTTAATCAACCAACCAACTATTTGTTTGATCACTCAACATAATAACCCTAATAGTGATTCCACAACCAAATTCAACTCCAATCCCTTGGGACGATCCCTACTCACCCTAACTATATTTTTTGTGAAGGTAGTAGTGGCTTTTATAAATGTAAAACTTGGCCCTAACCTTAATGCACATTCTCTAAGCTTGTGGTGTAGCGACGACGAATCACACGCAACACCAAGTTTTTGACCCCTTAAGCTTAAGTTTTTGGCGCCGTTACCGGGTATTGATTGATTGGCAACGTCGTATTTGTGGAATCAATTAGGAATTAGCACTCTTTTGATCGTGTCTTTATTCTAGTTTTATTTTTATTACTTATTGTGTTGGTTCTTGTTTGACTAGGAGCATTGAGCAAGAAGCTGAGCAAAGAAGCATCCAAGCAAAGAAGCTAAACAAAGCATGGAAAAAGGCTAAAATTCAAAAAAATTGCTAAGCTAAAAAGCTAAAAAATTTTGGAGTTGAAGTGCTATAGGACCTTTGTGAGATCTTTCTAACTCAATCTCTAGTTAAATCGTCGGCCCGTGTGGAGGCTTGTATTTTAATTCTAAGATAAATAGTGAGCCCGCGTGGAGGCAAATTTACTTTTCTTTGCATGTTGTTCAAGCATGGGAGTATGGGAACAATGTATGTGGAGGAAGTTTGTTGATAGTTGATATGTTGTGAAGATGAAGTGTTTGACATTTTTGCTTGTTGTGTTGCATTATGCATGCATGGTCCTAGATCCCTAAGACCAACTCTTGTCTCTCTTGATTTGCATCTTGAATCCATAGTTAGAAATCCTAAGGGAAGTGGAAGTTCTAGTTCTACCCAATCCATTACATCAATGGAAGGCCATAATGAAGAGCATGTAGAGGACCTTGGTCACATAGACCAACAAGGTATCCTCCATCCCAATGTGCATCATAATAACATGCAAGTACCATTAGGCATGCAAAGGCCATTCATTCATCCACCACAACAACAAAGCCAAGTTCCATTGGGAATGCCAAGGCCAATTTATCCTCCACCACCACCCATTATTCAAGGCAATCAAGGAGCCCATGTTGCACCTCCAATTGCTAATCCTCCCCATACTTTAAGAGATCACTATGTGCCTAATGAATATAATGCACCCATATGCATTCAATTGCCACCATTTAGAGCACATCATTATGAGATCAAGCCATAAACCATTCAAATGCTTCCTAACTACCATTGACTTCCAAGTGAAGAACCTTACAAGCATTTGTATGGGTTTCTTGAAGTATGTTCTACCGTAATATATACGGACATGCCGGAAGAGGTCTTAAGGCTTAAACTTTTTTCATTCACCCTAAAAGACAAGGCAAAGTATTGGTTTACAATCTTAGGCCTTTTTCAATCACTTCTTGGGTAGAAATGCAACAAGAGTTCTTGAAGAAGTACTATCCGGTTTCTAAGACCAATGCCATGCGAACCTTAATTCGAGAGTTTTCACACGGGGATGGGGAAACATTCCATAAGGCATGGGAACGCTTTAATGAATTGCTTAGGAAGTGTCCGCATTGTTGGCCTAAGGATTTAATCTAAAGGTCAATCTTATATTTTGATGATTACAAACCATTAATGATGTTTATGTACTAATATTTTCCTTGAGTGCTATATAGTTGATCAATTAATTCAATCCTCAATATTGAGCCAGAAGCATTCCAAGTACTCAAGCAATGGATTCAAGAAAGCATTGAAGTTGCAAGAATTCAAAGATTATTCAAGTACTCCATCAAAGGCTAACCGATCATGGTCAAAGATTGAAGAAAAGGGTAGATTAGATGGTAAGAGCTTAAGATTTAATGTCAAAGTAAATTTGAATATATTTGAAGCTCAAAATTCAATCCATGCATTGCATTCCCATTTTATTTCTCAAAGAAAATAAAATCAGCTCATGATCACATTCACAGGACTTAAAGAATTTCATATTAAGTATCATAATGTGAGATGGAGAAGGCTCCATAAAATAAAGAGAAGGCTCTTTTCTCTTATTCAGTGAGCTCTGAGAAGGTTCTTTTCTTTAACTCCAGTAAGTCTTTGAGAAGTATTTAAGAAAAAGAGAGGGCTCAATCAAAAGAAAGAGAGGGCTCTTTTTGTTCCAAGAAAGCTACGAAAATGGATCTTCAAAATAAAGAGCAGGCTCACGTTTTTATTGAGCAGGCTCTTTCCAAGGAAAATGAACAAAGAGCAGGCTCTTTGGTTTTCAAGAGACGGCTCTCTTTAGGGTTTTGAACTGTAACGTAAACATTTTCATTAAATGTTCTCAACAACCTCTAACAGCTATATTGAACTCTGTTGATTCTATAAATACTGAGGTTGGTCTTCAAACTAAAATACTTTTTTTTAACAGAGAACATTCTATCATTCCTTGAAAAGCATTAAAGAAGTTTTCTGAGCTTTCATTCCCTCTCTGTTATTTCATATCACTGTAGTAATTCTGAGCTTCACGTATATTCATCTTTTCTATAGTTGCGAGCTAAACTCTGTAATCTATCTTTGAGAGATTCTTGTACACTTGTTTCTTCAAATTTCAAAGCTATTGTAAAGGGTTGGTGTAACCCAAAAGAAAGCCTAGGAGAAGGGTGTTCTCCTAGCAAAGAAGAGAAGCAAGATCTTGTTTCAAAAGTGAAGGTTTGCTCTCCACCATTAAGGAGAAGCTCTAGTGAATTTGGGAAGTCTCAAGGGGGATCTTGAGCCGAGGAATAGGAGTTTCCGAACCTCGCTAAATCACCAAGTCATTGTTTGCAATCTCTTATCTCTATCTCTCTTATTTTTGTGCTTTATTTTGCTTGAATATTTCAATAAACTGATATTCAACAGTTTGGTAGAAATATAATTTTTAAATTGAAAAAATTGCTCCTTGACTCTATTCACCCCCCCTCTAGAGTCAATTAGTGACTAACAATCGGTATCAGAGCATAATCTCTAGAAAAAGACTAATCATCTTAGAGAACGATCATGGCCAATACACTTTTCCATCAAGAAGGTCAATCTAACAATAGACCCCCTTGGTTTGATGGAAGTGACTACAACTATTGGAAAATCAAAATGAGAGCATTCTTAAGAGGCATAGATGTAGATGTTTGGAAAGCCATAGAAAAAGGAGACCATGTTCCAACCAAGATAGTAGAAGGTGAAAATGTTCGAACACCCGATATTGAATGGACCCTCAATGACCGTAGGCTTGTACAATGTAATGTCAAGGCTATCACTAATCTCTATTGTGCCTTAAGCAAAGACGAATTCAATAGAATTTTGGATTGCGAAACGGCCAAAGAAATTTGGGATAAACTTAAGGTTACCTATATAGGCACTAGTCATGTTAAAGAATCCAAAATGAATATGCTTGTCCATAAATATGAACTTTTTACCATGAATAACAAAGAAACTATTAGTGAAATGTACTCTCGTTTTACTAACATTGTTAATCCCTTGAAAGCTCTTGGAAGAAAATATACATCATCCGACAATTTAAGAAAAATCCTTAGATCTTTGCCAAAGAATTGGGAAGCTAAGAAAACTGCCATCCAAGAAGCCAAAGATCTTAACACACTTCCCATTGACGAACTTATTGGTTCATTAATGGCTTACAAGCTAGAAATGAATGATAGAGATGAATAAACTCAAAAGAAGGATATAGCTCTATAAGCTACTACCAAAGAAGTTACAATTGATAAAGTTCCTCATGATGAAGAAGAAGAAGAAGTTGCTCTCATTACCAAAACCGTAAGAAGAATTCTTCAAATAAAGAAGTTCCAAAAGAGCAACCACTTCAAAAGAAATGGGTCGTCTAGTGAGCAAGGAAAAAGAGAAGCACCTACTTGCTTCCATTGTGGAAAACCGGGGCACTTCAAGTCCGATTGCTATGCCTACAAAAATGAAAAGGAAAGGAAAAAGAAAGGCAAAGCCATGCAAGCTACATGGGAGGATGATGAACTAAATGAATTGGTTAATCTTTGTCTCATGGCCGATGAAGATGAGGTAAATTCTAATCATAACTCATTTGATTTGGAAACTACTTATGATGAATTGGTTGATGCACACAACTATTTGCTAGATGCTTTTAGAGAATTGCATGATGAATTAGGCAAAATGGTTCAAAAATGTGCTACTCTCAAGAGGGAAATGTATATCATCTCTCAAAACCTTGAAAAATCTCAACTTGAAAATGAAGCTTTGAAAAAGGAAAAAGAATTAGCTAAAGAATCGGTTTCAATTGATTTAATTTCTGAAAATAAATCATTGAAAGTTATAATTGAAGATCAAATTGAAACTTTAGCTAAATTCACAAAAGGTAGAGAGAATTTGGGTCTCATACTTGGAAAGCAAAGAAATGCTTATGCCAAGGATGGACTTGGATTTGATCCTCACAACAAAGATTCTTGTTTATTGAAAAAGAGAATACCTTTGAATAATTACTTTGTTAAAAATTCCTCTTTTAGTCCACAATGTAACTATTGTAAAAAAATAGGACATAAGATCAATCATTGTCCTATTAGGCCATGTAGGACAAAAGAAGTTTGGGTTATTAAAGGGACTTATACACCTCTTCCTAACTCTCATGGACCCAAGAGAATGTGGGTACCAAAAGAAGATCATTCAAATTCCTTTTGTAGGTTTGCTTGAAGTCTCCATATTCATCCAAGGACAAATGGTTCCTTGATAGTGGATGCTCAAGGCATATGACGGGAGATCAATCAAAATTTCGCTCCATCAAACCTCATAAAGGAGGAAGCGTCACATTCGGCGACAACTCAAAAGGCAAGGTCATTGGCATTGGAACTATTGGTATCTCCTCCTCCTTATCTATTGATGATGTGTTACTTGTTAAAGGCTTAAAGCATAATCTGTTTAGTATTAGCCAATTATGTGATAAAGGATATGATGTTTTGTTTAAATCGGACAAGTGCATTGTCAAAAAGGATAATGTAGAAGTTTTCCATGCTCTAAGAAATGGTAATGTATATACTTTGCTTTTATGTGAATTACATGATCAAGATGTCAAATGTCTTGTAACCTCAAATGAAAATAGTTGGTTGTGGCATAGAAGGTTGGGTCATGCTAGCATGGATTTGATTTCAAAACTATCTAAGAATGAATTGGTTAAAGGCCTCCTAAAGACTAATTTTTCTAAAGATAAAACATGTAGCGCATGCCAAATAGGCAAGCAAATCAAGTCATCATTTAAAAGGAAAAAGGATATAACGACCTCAAGACCACTTGAATTAATTCACATGGACTTATTCGGTCCGGAGAGAATTGCTAGTCTTGGTGGAAAACTCTATGCATTTGTCAATGTGGATGACTTCTCTAGATTCACTTGGGTATTTTTCCTTACACACAAGAATGAGGTTCATACAATCTTTGCTAAATTTTGTAAGAGAGTTGAAAATGAAAAAGAATGTAAAATTAAGTCCATTAGAAGTGATAGAGGTAAAGAGTTCGACAACCAAGATGTGGAAAGATTTTGTGATGACAATGGATACAATCATAATCTTTCAGCTCCTAGGACTCCTCAACAAAACGGAGTTGTTGAAAGAAAAAATAGGTCTCTCCAAGAAATGGCTAGGACTATGTTAAATGAACATAATTCTCCTAGATCTCTATGGGCCAAAGCCGTCAGCACCTCATGCTATGTTATAAATAGAGTCATTATTAGAAAACTCCTTAATAAGACTCCTTATGATCTTTGGAACACAAGAAAGCCAAACATTGGATACTTTAAAGTCTTTGGGTGTAAATGTTTCGTGTTAAATGACAAAGATAATCTAGGAAAATTTGAACCTAAATCGGATGAAGGTATTTTTCTACGATATTCTTCTCGTAGCAAAGCATTTAGAGTGTTTAACAAAAGAACACGAGTGGTTGTGGAATCAATACATGTTGTATTCGATGAATCACCATTACCCCCTCTTAGACGTTCATTAGATGATAATGAAGATGTGATTGAGATTGAAAAGAATATTGAAAATCTTGATTTAAATGGTTCTTCTCTTGAAGATAGCTCCAAAGATGTTCTAAAAGAAAGTTTCTCTCATAAAGACACTCTTCCTAAGGCTTGGAAGCAAGTGCCTAATCATCCGATAAATCAAATCATTGGCGATCCATCTAAAGGAATAAGCACTAGGTCTCAAATGAGCAACATCTGCAATTATGTGGCTTTTGTTTCCCAACTTGAACCAAAAAATATTCATGAAGCCGAAAATGATGAATCTTGGCTCTTGGCCATGTAAGAAGAACTTACCAATTTGAAAGGAATAAAATCTGGCATTTGGTTCCAAAGCCTAAAGATAAAACTATCATTGGCACAAAATGGGTATTTAGGAACAAAAAGGATGAATCGGGAATAATTATGAGAAACAAGACAAGGCTTGTTGCTTAAGGCTATAATCAAGAAGAAGGAATTGATTATGAGGAGACCTTTGCCCCCATAGCTAGACTTGAAGCTATAAGAATGCTCCTTGCTTTTGCATCCCATAAAAACTTTAAGTTATATCAAATGGATGTAAAAAGTGCTTTCTTAAATGGATTCATTGAAGAAGAAGTATATGTAGAACAACCGCCGGGCTTTGAAAGCTACATTTATCCAAACCATGTTTACAAATTATCAAAAGCTTTGTATGGTTTGAAACAAGCTCCAAGAGCTTGGTATGAAAGATTAAGTGGTTTCTTACTTGCTAATGGTTTTGTTAGAGGAAAAATTGACAATACTCTTTTCACTAAAACCATTGATTGCAACCTGTTGGTTATTCAAATTTACGTTGATGATATTATCTTTGGATCATCCAATAGTGTGCTATGTGAAAAATTTGCTTCTAGCATGCAAAATGAATTCGAAATGAGCATGATGGGTGAACTTACTTTCTTCTTAGGGTTGCAAATCAAACAAACACTTGATGGCATTTTTGTTTGCCAATCCAAGTATGTTAAAGATTTGCTAAAGAAATTTGGCTTGGAGGAAGTCAAACATGCCAATACTCCAATGAGCTCATCTTTGAAACTTGACAAAGATGAAAAGGGCACTAATGTAGATATTAAAAAATACAGGGGTATGATTGGTAGTCTTTTATACTTAACCGCAAGTAGACCGGACATCATGTTTAGTGTATGCTTATGCGCTCGTTTTCAATCTTGCCCTAAAGAATCTCATCTATGTGCTGTTAAACGCATCTTTCGCTATTTAAGTTTTACTACATTCTTAGGGCTTTGGTATCCTAGGAATACATCATTTGAGCTTGTCGGTTACTCGGACGCTGATTTTGGAGGATGGAAAGTTGATAGAAAAAGTACTAGCGGAACTTGTCATTTCTTAGGACAATCATTAGTATCTTGGTCTTGCAAGAAACAAAATTCCGTAGCTCTATCAACGGCAGAAGCTGAATATATTGCAGCCGGTAGTTGTTGCGCTCAAACGCTTTACATTAAACAACAGCTTGAGGATTTTGGACTTTACTTTGATCATGTTACTATTATATGTGATAATACAAGTGCAATATGTATCTCAAAAAATCCTATTCCGCATTCAAGGACAAAGCATATAGAAATTAGGTACCATTTTCTTAGGGATCATGTCTCAAAGGGAGACATTGAGCTTGTATTTATTAATACTGAAAAACAACTAGCAGATATTTTCACAAAACTACTCCAAGAGGACAGATTTTTCTTCCTCAGAAGAGAAATAGGTATGTCAGCAAAAGAAGAAATATTAAAGTAACTCTAGCAGCTAAAGAGCCAGCTCCATTCAGAAAAAGAGCTGTCTCCACACAAAGCAGAGCAGGCTTCACAAATGATTTCAAAGTGCATACTCTCGGGATCTCTATGTTTTCAAGAAAGAGCAGTCTCTACAAACTAAGAGAGCAGGCTCTATAAAAACAAGAGACGGCTCCTAACCTAAACCATAATCTGCATACACTTTTGTTGCTCTCAGGATCTCATGCAGATTTCAGAAAGAGCAGTCTCCAATTCTACAATGAGCCGGCTCACACACACTCATTTAAACACTCAACTCTCGGGATCTCATGCAGGTTGTAAAGAGCCGGCTCCAATTTTGCTTGAGCCTGCTCAATACACATAAATGGAGACGTCTCTCTTCAGAAGGAGGAGCCTGCTCAATTGATGAATTACATCTCCTTGCTCTCGGTATCTCACATCTGCACTTGGATGTAGGGTTAAAGAATGAAAGAGCCGGCTCCATGAAATAGAAGAGCCGGCTCCAAGAAACTTCATTGAGCCGACTCTATGAACTAGTGAGCCGGCTCCAAGAACCTTCATTGAGCCGGCTCTATGAACTAGTGAGCCGGCTCAATCAATGAAACCCACACACATAGATTCTTGGTTTCATTTTAAGTGCACAGTAGGCTTTCATAATCCATCTCGGCACCTTCCCTTCAGCACACTGACTCCATTCTAGACATAACAGAGGCTTATTCCAGAGCACTCTCTCGGCTAGGGTTGAAATATTTCATCCATTGGGCATCTTCACAGGTAACTCCTTTCCTTAAATTCCATCTCAAAGTTATGAGTTCTTGCATTTTAGTTGATCTATTTTCAACAAATTTCAGAGTTCATTGCTTTTTCATCTCTCATCCATGAAACCCTTGATTTCACTGTAGACTTTCTCCTCACATGGAAAGAACATATTTGAGTAGAAATGGCTACTCTCTTGGTTTGTTAATTCAAATTTCTAGTAGTTATGCATTTGCCTTGTGATTAATCTATGAATTTATTTTATCAAATCTTAGAAATATATTGCATAACTTTTGTTATCAAACCCCTTTTAGTTTGAATTTATCTTTGAATAAATTTTAAAAATATGTTGTTTATAATTCATCTGGGCAGTACATTTCAAAATTTTGTTGAATTTCAACTTTTAAGATGAATTTGTAAACTTTATTACCTAGATCATATTATCTGAATTTTTTTTGGGTTTTTAAGCATAAAACTTAAATTAGTATAAAACTTAAATTGATACATTGGTTCAAAATCATTTTCAATTATAATCATTAATTCTCAGTCAAAACCAATTTGAGCTTTGAAATTTCCAGTATATGATAATTGAATTTTTTTTTACTCCAAACAAATTTAAGTGAATTTTTCTTTAGATATGTGTTCTAAGTATTCCTTCTGAAATTTCAGTTTCAATTTCTAGAAATGTCCACGGCTTCATCCTCTCGTAGAAAGAATCCTCCTCGTGGTCATAAACGGAACTCTCAAAGATCTCAAGATGTTGGTTCAAGTCCTAGTCCACAAACTCAAATCTCTGCTACCATGCTTTATAGAAACCCCACCTACAAAGTCGCATTTGACACTATCTATCAACATAGAAAATTGGCCACAGCAATGGTATTGTCCAAAAAAATTTGCGATGATCTTAATCTCAACACCTATAGATTGTTTGACGAAATTGGCCTGGGAAACTTTGTTGGGTTGAGTACCAAATACTATCCAAAATTCGTAAAGTTATTTTACACTCACCTTGAAGAAAGTCCTGGAGAAGACAAACTTAATTGTTATGTAGCTGGAGTTCACTTTTACCTTGATAGAAGTAACATTGCTCGAATTCTCAAACTTGAGGATGGCATCCAATTCTATTCTCCTTCCAAATGGTTTATTGGACAAGGCTTTGACAAACTCACGACTATTCGGCAAATGAGTTATGATTCCCGTGTAACCAATACAAAAGTGGTAAACACCAGGCAATTAACTATAGAAGCCCGATTGATTCACAAGATCATCATGTACTCCATTCTTCCAAAATCCGGCAGTAGATCCAAAGTCACTCACATGGACGTCTTCCTTATCTGGTGTGTCTTAAATGGAAAGCCCTTTGATCTTGCATACATAATATTTCATCATTTGCTTGCTTGTAAGAGAAAGAAAAAGGTCTCTCTTTATTATGCCATGGTTCTCACTCACATATTCATGGATATGAAAGTTCCGCTAGATAGTTCTGAAGCAGTTAAACCAGGGTCAAGACACATGCTCACTGCTTTAAATCTTGCGTCAATGGGGCTAAAAAGGGATTCGAATGGTATGTGGTTCTATCCTAAGCAACGGAGGTTTGAAGAGGCTCGAGATAGAGGAGAAGAAATTGAGGAAGTTGATGATGAGGATGAAGAAGAACATGACAGTGATGACAGTGCTGAAGATGACGATGTTCCAGCTGAAAATTGCACCAATCGTGATCTTTTATTGAAAATTCTCGAAGCTACTCGTCAAAATCAAGCCACTCTTGAAGAATAACAAACCACTCTTGCACAACAGCAAAGACAACTTGACGAAGTGCATATGTCAATCACTCATCTTAATGAAGATTTTGAAGCATTTCGCAAAGGAAATAGACCTCCTTCTCCTTAGCACAGTATCACCCCCGTCTAAAACCTTTTTTTGTGGTCTCATTTGCTATATCTGCTTTAGAGAATCATATTTTTAGATATGTTCTATTTACTTATGTTATTTCATTTTGAACTCCTTATCATGAACTCTGCTTTTATCTACCCATATGGTAGTTGTCTTCTAATTCTCCTTCTGTTTCAACTTCTGCTTTCTATACAATGCCATATTTGCTATTTAATTGCTCTTTTCTTTATCCATTTTGATATTTCATGTAAAGGTCAGTATTTCCCATTGATAAAGGAAGATTTTTTTTTGATATGACAAAGGGGGAGAAAGATGTGTTCTATGCTATATTGTGTCTATTCTATTACATTGCTATTTTGATAGACGCACATTGATAGGGGGAGACATATTTTTTTTCAAATATTTGTTGTTGACATGAATTCAAGATATGCTTATTGATAGGGGGAGCATTATTTCAAAATGCAACTCCACCTTGACAATAAACACATCAATGTTTTGTCATCATCAAAAAGGGGGAGATTGTTGGCCTAAGGATTTAATCTAAAGGTCAATCTTATATTTTGATGATTACAAACCATTAATGATGTTTATGTACTAATATTTTCCTTGAGTGCTATATAGTTGATCAATTAATTCAATCCTCAATATTGAGCCAGAAGCATTCCAAGTACTCAAGCAATGGATTCAAGGAAGCATTGAAGTTGCAAGAATTCAAAGATTATTCAAGTACTCCATCAAAGGCTAACCGATCATGGTCAAAGATTGAAGAAAAGGGTAGATTAGATGGTGAGAGCTTAAGATTTAATGTCAAAGTAAATTTGAATATATTTGAAGCTCAAAATTCAATCCATGCATTATATTCCCATTTTATTTCTCAAAGAAAATAAAATCAGCTCATGATCACATTCACAGGACTTAAAGAATTTCATATTAAGTATCATAATGTGAGATGTAGAAGGCTCCATAAAATAAAGAGAAGGCTCTTTTCTCTTATTCAGTGAGCTCTGAGAAGGTTTTTTTCTTTAACTCCAGTAAGTCTTTGAGAAGTATTTAAGAAAAAGAGAGGGCTCAATCAAAAGAAAGAGAGTGCTCTTTTTGTTCCAAGAAAGCTACGAAAATGGATCTTCAAAATAAAGAGCAGGCTCACGTTTTTATTGAGCAGGCTCTTTCCAAGGAAAATGAACAAAGAGCAGGCTCTTTGGTTTTTAAGAGACGGCTCTCTTTAGGGTTTTGAACTGTAACGTAAACATTTTCATTAAATGTTCTCAACATCCTCTAACAACTATATTGAACTCTGTTGATTCTATAAATACTGAGGTTGGTCTTCAAACTAAAATACTTTTTTTTAACAGAGAACATTCTATCATTCCTTGAAAAGCATTAAAGAAGTTTTCTGAGCTTTCATTCCCTCTCTGTTATTTCATATCACTGTAGTAATTCTGAGCTTCACGTATATTCATCTTTTCTATAGTTGTGAGCTAAACTCTGTAATCTATCTTTGAGAGATTCTTGTACACTTGTTTCTTCAAATTTCAAAGCTATTGTAAAGGGTTGGTGTAACCCAAAAGAAAGCCTAGGAGAAGGGTGTTCTCCTAGCAAAGAAGAGAAGTAAGATCTTGTTTCAAAAGTGAAGGTTTGCTCTCCACCATTAAGGAGAAGCTCTAGTGAATTTGGAAAGTCTCAAGGGGGATCTTGAGCCGAGAAGTAGGAGTTTCCGAACCTCGCTAAATCACCGAGTTATTGTTTGCAATCTCTTATCTCTATCTCTCTTATTTTTGTGCTTTATTTTGCTTGAATATTTCAATAAACTGATATTCAACAGTTTGGTAGAAATATAATTTTTAAATTGAAAAAATTGCTCCTTGACTCTATTCACCCCCCCTCTAGAGTCAATTAGTGACTAACACACATCATGACATGCCCAAATCGTAACTAGTTCAATACTTCTTTGAAAGCTTATCAGACAATCAAAAGAGCATGGTTGATGCTTCCATGGGTGGCTCTTACATTGATAGGCATGAGGATAATGTGTGGCATCTTTATGAGAGTATGAGTGAAAATTCTTTGCATCGAACTCTATCTTCTAAGAAAGGTAGGAATTCTAGTGGAAGAAATAGCGTTGGTTTGCATCAAGTCGACCATTCCAATGAACTAGCAGCCGAGATAAAATCCTTATCTCAAAGGTTTGATAAATTCTTGATCAACCAAAACTCGGCAAATCAAGTACTTCCTTCCCTAACCATTCTCATCGTGCATCAAATGAAACATGTATGACTTATTCTAGTGTTCTTCATTCTACTTCTCATTGTCCTCACGGACAAGTGCATAATGAACCTAATGAACAAGTCAATGCAGCTTTTGTGAACCAGGGGAACAATCCTTATGGTACTCTTTATAATCCAAGTTGGAGAAATCATCCGAATTTCTCTTGGAAAAACCAAGGAGAGGGCTCAAACCCTTCCCAAGGCGATTTTCAATGGAAGTACATTCCACCTCCACTTCAAAACCAATGATCCCAAGCTTATATAAACCTTATCAATCCAAGGGAATCAATTTGCTAACTCTCATTTTCCCAACCAATCTTATTCCCAAGGAAATGCTAGAAGTCCCGCCTTTAAAGAAAAAGTTTTGAATGCTTTGGGTACTCTTGAGGCAAACACACAATTGCTTCATTCCCACTCTCAATCTATTGCGAAGCTAGAAACCCAAGTAGGGCAAATAGCAAGCACTCTTAATGTAAGAGAGAAGGGAAAGATGCCTATGAATGCCCCACCTAAGCAACAATGTGTTGTGGAAACCCATTCCTCATCGGAAGGCCACACCATTGAGCATGTTAATGCGGTGACTACCTTGCGGAGTGGTAGGATTGTGGATAATTAAGTCGAAAAGTTCAATGAAGAGAGTGAATCGGTGCAACCTCAAGTTGTCACCCATCCCGTTTCACAACCCAATCCTCATTCATTGCATATACATGATCTTATGAATAAGAAAGTTTCAAAATATGATTTGAAGAATGATTTTGAAAATGATTTGAAGAAAGATTTACCGAAAAATGAATTTGAAAAGGTTTTGTTAAAAAATGATTTGAAACAAAGTGATTTAAAAACTTCTTGTGTTGAAGAGTTTTCAAAAGAAAATACTAAAAAAGTGTTTGAGCCAAAAGCTCCATTTCCGGATGCCTTAAAAGGATCCAATTCAAAAGATAAGCAAAAGGCAAAAACCAATGACATCATGGAAATGTTTAGGCAAGTGAAAGTCAATCTTCCACTTTTGGATGCAATCAAGCAAATTCCGGCTTATGCCAAATTCTTGAAAGACTTGTGCACCTAAAAACGGAAGAACAAGAGCCAAGCACCAAGAAAAGTGGTTTTGACCGAGCAAGTGAGCTCAATTTTGCAACATAACACTCTTTCAAAGTTTAAGGACCCCGGTTCACCTACTACTTCTTGCATCATTGGTGACCATGTCATTAATCAGGCTCTTCTAGACTTAGGAGCAAGTGTTAATCTTCTTCCATATTCGGTGTATGTGAAATTAGGCTTAGGAGAATTGAAACCGACGTCGGTAGTTTTACAACTTGCCGACCGATCTATTAAGAAGCCTAGAGGTATAATTGAAGATGTTTTGATAAAGATTGACAAATTTTTTCTTCCCCGTTGATTTCATTGTCATTGACACGGAATCGGTCCCCAATCCTAAAAGCTAAATTCCCGTTATCCTTGGCCGTCCTTTTTGGCAACCGCTAATGCCAACATCAATTGTAGGACGGGGATAATGAAGATCTCATTTGGCCACATGAAGATGGAGTTGAATATCTTCAATCCCAAACCCAACTCATTTGACAAATATGAAGGAGAGGTTAATGTTGTAGATAAATGCTATAATCTTCAATGTCAAGAAAGTGAGCTTTTGTGTAAGACCAAAACTTCAAAGGGATCATCTTCAACCTTACATTCTCAAAGTCTTGTTTCAAATTCTTGCCTTAAAAGGGCATGGAAACCCAAAGATTGTGATTGCATTGACAAGGGATTAAAAGTTTCTTTTGAGCTTAATCCAATAAGTTCTTCAAAGAACCATTTGTTAGGTGGAGTTCAAAGCATCTATCACCCCAACAAGGAGGGGATGCATTACAAGATCTTTGATCCAGGCTAAAAGAGCCCAATGTCTTGCTAGAGACGTTAAAGACTAGCACGACATTTCGTAAGGTGTCAAAACCCTATTCCTCCCTCATTTTTATCTTAATTTCATTTCTTTTAAAGTCTAGATACTTGTTTTTGGTTTATATGCATTGCTAGGAACTGTGATTAGGATTGCATGACCTTTTATGTTGTGATTGAGCATTTTGCATAAGTTCGATCGATCTCAAATGAGAGTTTGATCGATCGAACTTCCACCTGCATCTAATATTTAGAAAAAATTTCGACCTGCATCCACATCACCACTCTGTCCCATCATTTGAACTTATTCTCAGATCGATCAAACGAACTTAGATCGATCCAACTTCAAAGTTCGATCGATCTTGAGTTCCAACACTTAACCAAATTTTTGAACCAAAAACCTGCATATTTTTGCTCTCTGTCTGATCGATTGAACATTTTGTTCAGATCGATCTCAGTTCTTTATCTCACCATCTTTGACTTTGTTCTAACTTTTAAATTCTATATTTTGAGTGGAGTATGAGCTTTATTTTCAATTAAAAACTAAATGGTGATTCCTAGATCGATCTAAAGTTTTTCGATCGATCCAACTTCATTATTGGATTGATCGAGATTCCATACTTAGAAAAAATTTCAAAGCACTGCAAATTTCATACTCTCTATCCCATCGTGTGAGCATAGATCGATCACAGCTTTACCCCTTTGACTTTTTGACTTTTTCCTTTTTCTATTTTTATTTTCTTTTCTTTTTCAAAAAAAAAAAAAAAAAAAAAAAAAAAGGGTTTTTCAAAGAAGCATTCCGTCATTCTAGAGACGTTAAACTTAGCACCCACATGACACATTGTGTCATTTATCTCTTGTATCATACATCATTTTTATTTTTATTTCTTAATTTTTCTTGCATTTTGTTTCATTGTACATACTTTCAAAAAAAAAAAAAATTGCATTCTTTATTTCATTGCATTTTCATTTATTGCATTTTTATTTCTTTGCATTTTATTGTGTGTGTGTGTGTGTACATACTTGTTATGTCATAAAAAATCAAAAATATATATTATGAAAAAAAAAAGAGTTTTTATTTATTATTTTCCTCTTGCATCATTTCTTACTTTTTGTTTTTCATTTCTTGTATTGTACATATTCTTCATTGCATTTTACCTTCTTTATTTTTCTTTTTATATTTTGTTCATGCATTTTATTCTTTGTTTTTCTTGCATTTTGCATATACTTGTTTTCATAAAAAGAAAAATGTAAAAATATGTTTCACCATTGTGCCCTTATGTGTAGTTATGCATACTTTCATACTTTAGTTAAGGCTTGATCTCATATCTCTCTTTCATCTTGTGCTATATTACCTTAGAATGCATGATTTGATTATTCTTATCCCATTTGATATTTGATATGAGTTTGCTAGTGTGGTTATTCAAGTATGTTGTTTATTCCAAGTTTGGGGGAGACCACTTTCGAATTGGATCATTGCCGAGTTTCATGTCTTTATCACCATGGTATACTCTTTCCAGCGTTTCCATTGTTCTCATTGCACATTAAGGACAATGTGCGGTTTAAGTTTAGGGGTAAGGTGTCTTGTTGCATTCTACTTAAAGTTTAACTTTAAATGTATGATTGAGATTTGAGATCCATGTTAACGATGATTTTGATCTTTTGAGGACTATATTGCTTAAAATTTAAAAATTGTTTGACTTGAGAGTCCAATACTCCTTGTATGCCTTGTAAATGCCATTTAGGAGTAAATTTTTCGAAAGATTGATATCTTGCTTGCATTTGTGGTCCACATCATCATGATTTTGTGATTGTTTTGAGATTCACTCTAGTATTCTATACTAGCATAGGCGCACACTAGCATTCATTTGTGGGGTACATGCTTTGTTGATTATTGAATTGGTTATATCCCAATTGAGCTAGTACTGCATTGAAAGCTTTCATTCTTGATAAAGGTAGATAACAACCCCTTTTCACTAAGTAGCTGGGATTCTAGTCTCATCAAGTACTGAACTTCTCGCGCCGAAAGATGGAGGGCCCAAACTCTAGGTTAATAATTGAAAATTAAAAATTGAATATATATATATATAATATAAAATAAAAAAAGAAAAAGTTGCAAAAGCAATAAAAAAAATGGAGGACTTCTCCCAAAAGATGAGAAGTGGGAAATGATTAGATGGATGTTGTCCTGAATTGTAGCCTAGTTGATTTGAGCTTGTAAGTCCGTATGGGTGTTTAAACGCCTAATGCCCTAAAGCCATCTGGTTTGGGAGTCATTGACCTAACGCTCAATCTCATGGATCACTAGAAAGCTTAATAAATCAACACATTGCACTATGCTTCCATCTTTGATCCTAAAAAAATAATAATAATAAAAAAATAAAAATTGAGTGAAAAGAATAAGCGCACCTAGAACAATAAAGCTTTAATAAAAAGGTTCACTTTCTGTCTTGATGATTGGTACTAGATATGTGTGTTAGTTTGAGGGTAAGGATATGATCATTTTTTTAGTTGGCTAAGATAGCAACACATTTGATGCCGTTCTACTCAAAAAGGATTCTAGAGTTGTTTTGATTTACATGATCATTTTCTTGATGTGTGGATGACCATATTTGCTTGTTTGATGTTGAGATTTTGGGAGATTGCTTAGAAATGTTTGAAAAATTGCATACTTGAGGTAGTTTTCTCCCAATGCTTGTTTGCAATATTGGTGTCTCTCTTGAAAGAATGAGTTTAATGTTTGTGGGTATCATTTCTGGAAACCCTCATAAGACTTCACTCGTCCACTAAAGGCAACCTAGAGGTTTAAAAGGCTTGTTGCACATGCTAAGTGTAATAGTGTTCCCTACGAAAGTGGCGTTATCCATTTATTGCTTTATAGTTCATAGTTGTATAGTTATTCATTTCATTCATTTACTTTCTAGTTCATTGCTAGGGACTAGCAATATTTAAGTTTGGGGTGTGATGAGCGCTGAAAAGTGCATATTTAAACCCCTTAAGCTTAGGCATTCTAGTACCCTTATCTATCTTACTTTACCATCTTAGATTGATTTCGTATTATTTTTATTTTCAGGCACTTATCCCGAAAATAAGCTAACTTAGCCAAGTAAGAGCAGAAATGAAGCAATTCTGGGATGAATCAAAGAAATGAGCCAAGTGGAAGCAAAAGGAAGAAAAATGTGGAATTCAACATCTTCGATCGATCTCAGATCAAAGTTCGATCGATCCAACATGACCGATCTCAGCACTTCAAGATGGATCAGAGCCATGATGACATTTTCAGAAATCTCAAAAGTTCGATCGATCCCACATCATTCTTTGATCAATCGAACTACCTTGTCCTTATCCAAATGATTGATCTTATCTAGTTATACTACCCTACCAACCACTTTTGTCCTTTTCCCAAAAATATCTTCGAAATATCTCAGATTTGTTTTTATCCAAAAAGCGCCGCCATTGAGGATCGATCCAACTTCAATTCGATAGATCTCAGCCATGTTCAATCGATCTAAGTCCAATGTTCGATCAATCGAACTTTTTCCAGTGCGAAAAAGTTAAATTTCCAGCTCATTGAAAGCTGTCCTTATCCAATCATTGGGGAATATTTTGTGCACGACCCTAGCTCATTTTGTGTGTCATTTGACCTACCTATATATAGAATATGATACACTTTTTGAAGAGGGGATGCTAGGAGACACTTAGATTGATTTATCAAAATAGAGGCTATTCTTAGGGAGGAAGAAATGAGGAGAAGGCTAGAGACACAAGCTTGGGAGCTCTTCATTAACCAAGGAGTAGATTACTTCTATGGAGTTTGCCCTTGAGGGTTAGAGAAGCACTACCATGAGTGGCTAGACATCCTCTTGGGGCTAGAGTTAGCCCCAAGCATGCTTTCTACATCTTGATTTTGTGTATTATTGAGGGATTTGTATTTTGATACTTGTTTTGACATATTTATATATATAGATCTTGTTTATTTAATGATTTGTATGGTTTAATGCTTCCAATTGGTCATTTCATTCTATCCATATGTCTATGTATGCTAGAATAGATGTTTATATGTTTGCCTCTATTTATTGTGTTGTTGATGCATGTCTATGTGTATTAATGCCATAGATCTAGTGATTGTCAAGACATAGTGCTTAATGGAATGTCCTTGTGGTTTATTTGATGGTTCATACTTATTTCTTGATGGATTGTGACTCTCTCTTAGTTTAATTAGCTTAATTTCATGTCATTAGCTTAGTTGTAGTGTAGTGGTAGCTATATGTTAAATGGGAGGACAATCCATGCTTGTTGTTTGATGTTCCATACTATTGAATGCAAGTAGCATATGTCTCTAACCTTGTGGTGTATTTGGCTTGTGAGCTTAATGAAAGGAATAATGACTTACTAGATATATTGTATTTTTCACATGCTATTTAGACAATATATACTTAATTGTTAGATATATTGTGATTTTCACATGTTGCTTAGACATAATATACTTAATTGGTTATCCTTGTTAGTTGAATCAACCAAACACACACACATCAATATTGCAACACACATTTCCCTCAATAGTCACTTATTAAGGGTGTAGAAAAGTATTGTTTGAAGGTGATCTCTAAACCCCAAGATCTCTCTCTCTTACTTACTCTTTATTGCATTCAATTATTTAGTTTAATTTGCTCTCTAGTTTAATCAACCAACCAACTATTTGTTTAATCACTCGACCTACTAAACCTAATAGTGATTCCACAACCAAATTCAACTCTAATCCCTTGGGACGATCCCTACTCACCCTAACTATATTTTTAATGAAGGTAGTAGTGGCTTTTATAAATGTAAAACTTGGCCTTCACCTTAATGCACACTCTCTAAGCTTGTGGTGTAGCGACGACAAATCATACCGCACACCAAGTTTTTGGCACCGTTGCCAGGGATTGATTGATTGGCAATGTCATATTTGTGGAATCAATTTGGAATTAGTACTCTTTTGATCGTGTGTTTATTTTATTTTTATTTTTATTACTTATTGTGTTGGTTCGTATTTGACTAGAAGCATTGAGCAAGAAGGTGAGCAAAGAAGCATCTAAGTAAAAAAGCTAAGCAAAGCATGGAAAAAGGCTAAAATTCAAAAAAATTGCTAAGCTAAAAAGCTAAAAAATTTTGGAGTTGAAGTGCTATAGGACCTTTGTGAGATCTTTCTAACTCAATCTCTAGTTAAATCATTGGCCCGCGTGGAGGCTTGTATTTCAATTCTTAGATAAATCGTGAGCCCGCGTGGAGGCAAATTTACTTTTCTTTGCATGTTGTTTAAGCATGGGAGTATGGAAACAATGTATGTGGAGGAAGTTTGTTGATAGTTGATTTGTTGTGAAGGTGAAGTTTTTGACATTTTTGCTTGTTGTGTTGCATTGTGCATGCATGGTCGCAGATCACTAAGATTAACTCTTGTCCCTCTTAATTTGCATCTTGAATCCGTTGTTAGAAATCCTACGGGAAGAGGAAGTTCTAGTTCTACCCAATCCATTA
This sequence comes from Cornus florida, assembly GCF_030987335.1. Classification (NCBI taxonomy): domain Eukaryota; kingdom Viridiplantae; phylum Streptophyta; class Magnoliopsida; order Cornales; family Cornaceae; genus Cornus; species Cornus florida. Next base: position 69,515,001 of record NW_026775579.1, on the reverse strand, counting down.
CATCAATGGAAGGCCATAGTGAAGAGCATGTAGAGGACCTTGGTCACATAGACCAACAAGGTATCCTCCATCCCAATGTGCATCATGATAACATGCAAGTACCATTAGGCATGCCAAGGCCATTCATTCATCCACTATAACAACAAGGCCAAGTTCCATTAGGAATACCAAGGCCAATTTATGCTCCACCAACACCCATTATTCAAGGCAATCAAGGAGCCCATGTTACACCTCCATTTGTTAAACCTCCCCTTGCTTTAAGAGATCACTATGTGCCTAATGAATATAATGCACCCACATGCATTCAATTGCCACCATTTAGAGCACATCACTATGAGATCAAGATACAAACCATTCAAATGCTTCCTAACTACCATGGACTTCCAAGTGAAGAACCTTAGAAGCATTTGGATGAGTTTCTTGAAGTATGTTCCACCGTAAAATATACGGACATGCCGGAAGCGGTCTTAAGGCTTAAACTTTTTCCATTCACCCTAAAAAACAAGGCAAAGTATTGGTTTAACAATCTTAGGCCTTTTTAAATCACTTCCTAGGCAGAAATGCAACAAGAGTTCTTAAAGAAGTACTATCTGGTTTCTAAGACCAATGCCATTCGAACCTCAATTTGAGAGTTTTCACACGGGGATGGGGAAACATTTCATGAAGCATGGGAAGGCTTTAATAAATTGCTTAGGAAGTGTCCATATCATGACATGCCTAAATGGCAACTATTTCAATACTTCTTTGAGAGCTTATCGAGCAAGCATAAGGGCATGGTTAATACTTCCATGTGTAGCTCTTACATTGATAGGCATGAGGATGACGTGTGGCATCTTTATGAGAGCATGAGTGAAAATTCTTTGCATAGAACATTATCATCCAAGAATGGTAGAAATTCACGAGGTAGAAAGAGTGTTAGCTTACATCAAGTCAACCATTCAAATGAAATAGCTGGCGAAATAAAATCTTTATCTCAAAGGTTTGATCAATTTTTAATTAACCAAAACTCAGCGAACCAAATATCTTCCTTCCCTAACCATTCTCATCGTGCATCAAATGAAACATGTATGACTTGTTCTAGTGTTCATCATTCTACTTCTCATTGTCCTCACGGACAAGTGCATAATGAACCTAATGAACAAGTCAATGCAGCTTTTGTTAATCAAGGGAACAATCCTTATGACAATCATTATAATCCAAGTTGGAGGAATCATCTGAATTTTTCTTGGAAAAACCAAGGGGAAGGCTCAAGCCATCACCCAGGCGGTTTCCAAGGGAAATACATTCCACCTCCAATGCAAAGCCAAAGTTCCCAAGGATATAGACCATTTCAATCACAAGGAAACCAATTCTATAATTCTCATTTTCCAAGTCAATCATATTCTCAAGGGAATTCTAGGAGTCCTACCTTTGAAGAGAAAGTTTTGACCGCTCTAGGCACTTTAAAGGCTAACACTTAATTGCTTCATTCTCACTCTTAATCCATTGCAAAGCTAGAAACCCAAGTAGGGCAAATAGCTAGCACCTTAAATGCTAGAGATAAAGGGAAAATGCCTTTGAATGCCCCACCAAAGCAACAATTAGTTGTGGAGACTCATTCCTCTTTGGAAGGTCACACAATAGAGCATGTCAATGCGGTGACAACCTTAAGAAGTGGGAAGATTGTGGACAACCAAGTGAGTATGTCCAATGAAGAGAGTGAACCGGTGCAACTCAAAGTTGACACCCGTCCCCGTTTCACATCCTATTTCTCCTTCATTGTATATACATGATTTTTCAAATGAGAATGCATTGAAAAGTGATTTGAAAAGGGATTTTGAAAAGAAAGGGTTGCAAAATGATTTGAAAAATTCTTATATTGAAGAGACTTTAAAGAAAAAATTTGAAAAGAGTTTTGAACCAAAAGCTCCATTTCCGGATGCCTGAAAAATGATCCATTTCAAATGACAAACAAAAGGCCAAAATCAATGAAATTATGGATGTGTTTAGGCAAGTGAAAGTCAATCTTCCACTTTTGGATGCAATTAAGCAAATTCCGGCTTATGCCAAGTTTTTAAAAGACTTATGCACCCAAAAGAGGAAGAACAAAAGCCAAGCACCTAGGAAAGTGGTCTTAACCGAGCAAGTAAGCTCAATTTTGCAACATAACACTCTTCCAAAGTTTAAGGACCCCGGTTCACCAACTACTTCTTGCATCATTGGTGACCATGTCATTAATCGGGCTCTTCTAGACTTAGGAGCAAGTGTTAATTTTCTTTTATATTCGGTGTATGTGAAATTGGGCCTAGGTGAATTGAAATTGACGTCGGTGGTTTTGCAACTTGCCGACCGATCCATCAAGAAGCCTAGGGGTATCATTAAAGATGTTTTGATTAAAATTGATAAGTTTTTCTTCCCCGTTGATTTCGTTGTCATTAACACGGAACCGGTTCCGAATCCTAAGAGCCAAATTCCCGTTATCCTTGGCCGTCATTTCTTGGCAACCGCGAATGCCAACATTAATTGTAGGACGGGGATAATGAAGATCTCATTTGGCCACATGAAGGTAAAGTTGAATATTTTCAATCCAACCCCGAATTCATTTAACAAGCATGAAGAAGCTAATGTTGTAGAGAAATGTCATGATCTTAAATGTGAAGGAATTGAGATTTTGTGTGGTTTCAAGATTTCAAATAGTCCATCTTCAACCTTGTAACCAAAGAAAGTTGTTTCAAAATCTTGCTTTGAAAGGGCATGGAAGCCCAAAGATTGTTTTGACCAAGGACCAAAAAGTTCATTTGAGCCTAACCCAACAAATTCTCTATGGAATCATTTGTTGGGTGGAGCTCAAGGCATCCATCACCCCGTTAAGGAAGGGATGCACTACAAGATCTTTGATCCGGGCTAAAAGAGTCCAACGTCTTACTAGAGACGTTAAAGACTAGCAAAGCATTTCGTAGGGTGTCAAAACCCTATTCCTCCCTCATTTCTATCTTAAATTTCATTTCTTGCGAAGTCTAGATACTTGTTTTTGGTTCATATGCATTGCTAGGAACTGTGATTAGGATTGCATGAATTTTTATGTTGTGATTAAGCATTTTGCATAAGTTCGATCAATCTCAAATGAGAGTTCGATCGATCGAACTTCCACCTGCATCCAACACTTAGAAAAATTTTCGACCTGCATCCACCTACATCCAAATCACCTCTCTGTCCCATCGTTCGAACTTATTCTCAGATCGATCAGAAAACCTTAGATCGATCCAACTTCAAAGTTCGATCGATCTTGAGTTCCAACACTTAACCAAATTTTTGAACCAAAAACTTGCATATTTTTGCTCTCTCTCTGATCGATCGAACATTTTGTTCAGATCGATCTCAGTTCTTCATCTTACCATCTTTGACTTTGTTTGACTTTTTAATTTTAAAAACCTAAAAATATTTTTATTTTATTTTCTGTTTCAAAAATCCCAAAAAGATTTACTTTATTTATTTCAAAAATCGAAAAAGATTTTATTTTATTTTTTTTTTATTTTTCAAAAATCCAAAAATATTTTCTATTTTTCAATTTTAATTTTAATTTTTTAATTTTAGTTTTTAATTTTTCAAAAATTCCAAAAATACTTTGAAGAGAGATCATCACAATTTGATCGATCTGAAATCTCAGTTCGATCGATCGAACTGAACGGGAAAAGTTTTTAAAAATAGAACCTGAGGGTCTCAAGATCGATTCACTAGATCGATCCAACCCTCCAAACCCTTGTCCCTCATTCCCGTCACCACTGTGCACCCATCTTCATCATCTTCTCCGGTGAATCTCCAGCGAGATCCGGTGAGCGTTGACTTCTCTCTTCTCTCGGATTCCATCACCCCATTCATATCTCATCCACTTCTCTCATATTTTAGGTGAGATCCGAGATCCACTTTGTGATTTAAGCTTCTATTTTATGTATTCGTACTTTACATGCTAGATCCATGATATTTTGATGATGAAATCCACCATAGATGAAGCTTGAAACATTATGTATATATGTGTATATATATGTTTGTATATATTTGTATATGTTTGAGTTTTGATTTGTTTTATGGGAGTATGGGCTTTGTAAAGTGAGTAGGATTGATGATTTGATGAGTTGATAGGACCACGACCTTGTTCGTGTGGCCCCCGTGCTTCTAAAGTCACAGATCTATGACCTTTCAGTTTTCGCATCACACAGTTCGATCGATCGAACTTTTTCCCAGATCGATCAAAGTTTCTTCAGTTCGATCGATCTCACTAATTTTCGATCGATCGAAGTTCCTTTTGTCAAATCGATCTCACAATTTTTGTGATCGATCGAACTTTACAGATTTCAAACATACATTTCATGCGTCTTATCTTGTGTCCATGCTATCTTATTCATGCCCAATGCCAGTGATTTTCCACATTGGATGCATTTAACACTTATACTACGTAGCATGCTTCATATCCTGTTACTTGCATAGATTCATGCTATATCTATTTTGTCTATCTTATTTGACATGCATGTTTCTATTTTGTGCTTTCAATTCTTTATTCTAGCACTGACTTCCCTTTGAATTTCTTTTAATATGCAGACTATGGTTCGAGTTAAGACTATAGCCCGCGGATACTATCACCGCTGAGGCAAGCCACGTTTCGATGACGAGGCCGGTCCGTCTCATGTCCAGGATCCCAGTCCCGATGACACTCTAAGGAGAGTCCGGCAGTCAACAGAGGTTCCATCAGAGCCCTCCCATGAGCCTATTCCACCTCAGTCACCTTTTCATGCGGCTGAGGCTGAGCATTCTCCATCTTTTTCTCAGGCTCAGGCTACGTTTACACCATCTCCATCTCCTCCACCAGCTCAGCCAAATCTTGATATCGACCGGCAATTGCCGAGATACTCACACCTGCAGGTGACGCATGAGTCCTTCTTCGACATAGACTATTTCTCGCGGTCGGTGCAGACCCGATCAGTATACGATGATATTATTTGGCGAGGCCTGGCATCCATTCTAACTCCTATTACTTTCCCGGTTTACCCGAGGCTAATCCGGATGTTCTACCAGAACCTCCGGCCTGCCCCGCGTAACCTGGAGGAGCTGCGAACTTCTATTAATGGCCACCTGATTTCCATCACGATGGACACATTATCCAGATCCTGCCGGTGTCCCCATCTCTGCCCACCAGATCTATAGGAGCTATATCCTACTCTCTATAGGCCTTCATATTCAGATATAGCCGTCCTTTTTACAGGCCACCATGCCGCTGGCGAGACTTTCGCCACCCGGACATATCTCCCAGATGATTTATGGTTTTTCAATTCGGTGCTCTACCGAAACGTATTTATGACCGACCACAAGATCCAGAGGCGCGACGACTTTCTTACAGCCCTATATGCTTTCTACTCAGGGTATTGGCTTTCTATACCTTCTCTCATCTAGTGCATGATGAAAAAGTTATATAATGACTATATCAGTAGGGACCAGCCCAGGCTGCCCAAGTCCCTCCCATTTGGCCACCTCATCACCCAGATTCTACGTGATCAGCGCTACCCTTTCCAGCCACGGGAGCGCCCTGAGAGAGGATCAGGTATCTTCGAGAAGAAAGATTGGGATAAGAGCTACAATGCTATTATCACCAGACTGTAGGACGACACAGTAATGGCTGCAGAGGAGCTCGAGGCAGAGGCAGAAGCAGCAGACCCCGCAGCGGACGATGTACCAGTAGATCCAGCTATCAAGCACATAGACATTGATTTAAAGCGACCTGCAGATGATGCAGAGCAGCACTCTCTAGCTGGGTCGCCAGTACACGAGGAGGAGTAAACTCAAGATTCTCATTTTTCAGATTCTTATGTACCTGAGGCTTCTAGTCAGACCCCCGGCTTTGGAGAGCGCCTTCAGGCTCTTGAGGATGCAGTGGTTGCTATACGAGCCGATATTACCACCCTTAGAGCTGATACTGTTGCCCACAGAGCTGATTTTGCTACACTACGCACGGATATCACGACTATGTTCCGAGATTTATCTAGGGATGTCCGCGGAGCACGCCCTGCCCGTCCTGCCTCATCCACCTGAGATTCCTAGTTTCTTTTATCTTTTCATAATATACCTCTGTGATCTATACTTCATTTGTGTCACTGTATATTATTTGCAGCCGGATATGTCGGCTTTGCTCTTTTGATGTACTCTATACTTTATTTTCTTTATATATGTTTTTGCTATGGATGTCATCTATTATGTTCTCATATCTATCTGTTTGACTCTATCAGGTGCATCACTGTGACTACAGTGAGAGAGAATGCTATATAATTTTCAGGACCACCCTTACACCTCTCTCACTATTTTATTTCATTTACACTTGCATGTCTACTGTGCACTGATTATCCCTTTTTGTTATCTGATGAGTTTATCTGAGTGCCAAATTTCAGGACCACAGTTAATCCCAAGTTTGGGGTGGCCATGCCACCCACTTTGGATACTTCAGTCCCAACCATTCTTTACGTTAATTGCACCGGTATACTCTTTCCTTTCGTTCTCTTTGCACATTGAGGACATTGTACCGTTTAAGTTTAGGGGTAATGGTGTATGTTATAGTGTTTGCTTTTAAATTCAAAATGTTGAGCATAACTTGTGTATTTGAGAGATTTTCTATGATTGGTCCATAATAGCAATGATTTTGATCTTTTGAGGACTATATTGCTTAGAATTTAAAAATTGCTTCACTTGAAAGTCCAATACTCCTTGTATGCCTTGTGGATGCCATTTATGAGTAAATTTTTTGAAAGATTGATATCTTGCGTGCACTTGTGGTCCATATCATCTTGATCTTGTGATTGTTTTGAGATTCACTTTAGAATTCTACACTAGCACCAGCGCACACCAGCATTCATTTGTGCGGTACATGCTTTGTTGATTATTGAATTGGTTATATCCCAATTGATCTAGTAGTGCATTGAAAGCGTTAATTCTTGATAAAGGTAGATAACAACCCCTTTTCACTAAGTAGCCGGGATTTTAGCCTCATCAAGCACTGAACTTCTCGCGCCGAAAGGTGGAGGGCCCAAACTCTAGATTAATAATTGAATATAAAAAATTGAATATAAAAAAATAAATAAAAAATAAAAAATAAAAGTTGCAAAAGTAATAAAAAAGTGAGGACTTCTCCCAAAAGGGGAGAAATGGGAAATGATTAGATAGATGTTGTCTTGATTTGTAGCCTAGTTGATTTGACCTTGTAAGTCCGTAGGGGTGTTTGAACGCCTAATGCCCTAAAGCCGTCTGGTTTGGGAGTCATTAACCTAATGCTCGATCTCATGGATCACTAGAAAGCTTAATAGATCAACACATTGCACTATGCTTCCATATTTGATCCTAAAAAATAAAAATAAAAAATAAAAAATAAAAATAAAAATTGAGGGAAAAGAATAAGTGCACCTAGAACAATAAAGCTTTAATAAAAAGGTCCACTTTTTGTCCTGATAATCGGTACTAGATTTGTGTGCTAGTTTGAGGGTAAGGATATGATTAATTCTTTAGTTGGCTTAGATAGCAACATATTTGTTGCCGGTCCACTCAAAAAGGATTCTAGAGTTGTTTTGATTTGCATGATCATTTTCTTGATGTGTGGAGGACCGTATTTGTTTGCTTGATGTTGAGATTTTGGGAGATTACTTAGAAATGTTTCAAAAATTGCATACCTGAGGTAGTTTTCTCCCAATACTTGTTTGCAATATTGGTGTCTCTTTTGTGAGAATGAGCTTAATGTTTGTGGGTATCATTTCTGGAAACCCTCACGAGACTTCACTCATCCACTAGGGGTAACCTAGGGGTTTAAAAGGCTTGTTGCATATGCTAAGTGTAATCGTGTTCCCTACGAAAGTGGCATTATCCATTCATTGTTTTCTAGTTCATAGTTGTATAGTTATTCATTTCATTCCTTTACTTTCTAGTTCATTGCTAGGGATTAGCAATATTTAAGTTTGCGGGTGTGATGAGCGTTGAAAATGCGTATTTAAACCCCTTAAGCTTAGGCATTCTAGTACCATTATCTATCTTACTTTACTATCCTAGATTCATTTTGTGTTATTTTCATTTTCAGGCACTTATCCTGAAAATAAGCTAACTCAGCCAAATAAGAGCAAAAATGAAGCAATTCTGGGATGAATCAAAGAAATGAGCTAAGTGGAAGCAAAATGAAGAGAAAGGTAGAATTCAACATCTTCGATCGATCTCAAATTAAGGTTCGATCGATCCAACATGACCGATCTCAGCACTTCAAGATGGATCAGAGCCATAATGACATTTTGAGAGATCACAAAAGTTCGATCGATCCAACAAGATTCTTCGATTGATCGAACTACCTTGTCCTTATCTAAATGATTGATCTTATCTAGTTGTACCACCCTACCAACCACTTTTGTCCTTTTCCCAAAAATATCTTCAAAATATCTCAGATTTATTTTTATCCAAATAGCGCCGCCATTGAGGATCGATCCAACTTCAGTTCGACAGATCTCAGCCATGTTCGATCGATCCAAGTCCAAGGTTCGATCGATCGAACTTCCTCTAGTGCGAAAAAGTTAAATTTCCAGCTCATTGAAAGCTGTCCTTATCCAACCATTGGGGAATATTTTGTGCACTACCCCAGCTCATTTTGTGTGTCACTTGACCTACCTATATATAGAATATGATACACTTTTTGAGGAGGGGATGCTAGGAGACACTTAGATTGATTTATCATAATAGAGGTTATTCTTAGGGAGGAAGAAAGGAGGAGAAGGCTAGAGACACAAGCTTGGGAGCTCTTCGTCAACCAAGGAGTAGATTACTTCCATGAAGTTTGCCCTTGAAGGTTGGAGAAGCACTACCATGAGTGGCTAGACATCCTCTTGGGGCTAGAGTTAGCACCAACCATGCTTTCTACATCTTGATTTTGTGTATTATTAAGGGATTTGTATTGTGGTACTTGTTTTGACATATTTATATACATAGATCTTACTTATTCAATGATTTGTATGGTTTAATGCTTCCAATTGATCATTTCATTCTATCCATATGTCTATGTATACTAGAATGGATATTTATGTGTTTGCCTCTATTTCTTGTGTTGTTGATGCATGTCTATGTGTATTAATGCTATAGATCTAGAAATTGTCAAGACATAGTGCTTAATGGAATGTTCTTGTGGTTTATTTGATGGTTCATGCTTATTTCTTGATGGATTGTGACTCTCCCTTAGTTTAATTAACTTAATTTCATGTCATTAGCTTAGTTGTAGTGTAGTGGTAGCAAGATGTTAAATGGGAGGACAATCCATGCTTGTTGTTTGATGTTCCATACTTTTGAATGCAAGTAGCATATGTCTCTAACCTTGTGGTGTATTTGGCTTGTGAGCTTAATGAAAGGATTAATGACTTGCTAGATATATTGTGTTTTTCATATGCTATTTAGACAATATATACTTAATTGTTAGATATATTGTGCTTTTCACATGTTGCTTAGACAATATATACTTAATTGGTCATCCTTACTAGTTAAATCAACCAAACACACACACACATCAATATTATAACACACATTTCCCTCATTAGTCACTTGTTAAGGGTGTTGAAAAATATTATTTGGTGGTAACCTCTAAATCTCAAGATCTCTCTCTCTTACTTACTCTTTTTTGCATTCAATTATTTTGTTTAATTTGCTCTCTAGTTTAATCAACCAACCAACTATTTGTTTAATCACTCGACCTACTAACCCTAATAGGGATTCCACAACCAAATTCGACTCCAATCCCTTGGGACGATCCCTACTCACCCTAACTATATTTTTAGTGAAGGTAGTAGTGGCTTTTATAAATGTAAAACTTGGCTCTCGCCTTATTGCACACTCTCTAAGCTTATGGTGTAGCGACGACGAATCACACACCACCAAGTTTTTGTGATGAGCGCTGAAAAGTACGCTTTTAAACCCCTTAAGCTTGAGCGTTCTAGGACCTTTATCTATCTTATTTTTTCGTTTTAGTACTTACTTGTATTTTTATCTATTCCAGGTCAATAATGTTAAAATGGGCTAAAAATGGTTTCTTAAGGCCTTTTTAGAGTCAAACTAAGTCTTAGTGAGGATTCAGAGCAAAAGGAAGCTGATTTGGAGCAAAAGGAGGCTAATACTGAAAAACTGCCAAGTTGGATCGATCTAACTTTTTCTGAGATCGATCGAAGTTGGATTAATCGAAAATAAAAGTTAGATCGATCGAATTTTTCTCTGATCGATCGAAGAAAAAGTCTGATTGATCGAACTTTTGCTGGCAGCGAGCTGTCTTATTCCTGTGCGCGACCAAAACTCCCACCTACCACATAGTACGGGATTAGATATTTTTCAAGCTATATTCCTAACTTAGTGACTAAGAAAATGACCTTCTATATAAAGGGAAGTGACCCATTTTGTAAAGAAGCTTTTTATCATTTTATTTTTACATTGTAATTTTAATTTCTCTCTCTAGAAAAGTTAGAGATTAGGGTTACAAGAAAATAAGGAAGTGGAAGCTCATCTCAAGAACCCATCTCTAGATCCACTCACTCTCTCTCTCTAGAGCTTCAAAAAAGAAGAAGAAGAAGAAGAAGATGGAGCCATGTTTGGAGCTTACCCTTGAGGGTTCCATGACCACATCTACTTCCTCCATGATTGGCTAGATCTACACTTAGGGCTTGGATGAGCCCTAAGTCTTATGTAATCTAAACACTTGTATTTCTATTTTTGGGGATTTATATATATTGTTGTGATTAGTGTTCTAGCCTTGTGAATTTAATGAATCTTGGTATTTTTTATGATTTTTATGGTTTAATTCTTCCTATTAATTCTCTAGTTTATTTACATGTCTATGTGTGATTAAATTAGGAATTATGTCTCACATGATTCATATGGTTTAATTCTTCCTTGTGATTCTCTATTTTAATTACATGTTGTCTTATGTGTGATTATTTGGGGAATTGATCTCTACACTAGATTCTCTATGTTGGTTGCATGTCTATGTGTGATTAATTAAGGATTTAGTGATGGCTAAACATGGGTTTTTGTGATGATCTCTCTTCAATGTATTTTTAGAATTTTTGAAATTTTTGAAAAATTAAAAAAGTAAAATTAAAATTGAAAAATAGAAAATATTTTTGGATTTTTGTAAAATAAGAGTAAAAATAAAATAAAATAAAATCTTTTTGGATTTTTGAAATAATTAAAGTAAAATCCTTTTTTTTTTTTTTTTTTGAATAAAATAAAATCTTTTTGGGATTTTTGAAACAGAAAATAAAAATAAAAATATTTTTAGATTTTTAAAATTTAAAAGTCAAACAAAGTCAAAGATGGTGAGATGAAGAACTGAGATCGATCTGAACAAAATCTTCGATAGATCAGACAGAGAGCAAAAATATGCAGGTTTTTGGTTCAAAAATTTGGTTAAGTGTTGGAACTCAAGATCGATCAAACTTTGAAGTTGGATCGATCTAAGGTCTTCCGATTGATCTGAAAATAAGTTTGAATGATGGGACAGAGAGGTGATTTGGATGCAGGTGGATGTAGGTCGAAAATTTTTCTAAGTGTTGGATGCAGGTGGAAGTTCGATCGATCGAACTCTCATTTGAGATCAATCGAACTTATGCAAAATGATCAATCACAACATAAAAGTTCATACAATCCTAATCACAGTTCCTAGCAATGTATATGAACCAAAAACAAGTATCTAGACTTCGCAAGAAATGAAATTTAAGATAGAAATGAGGGAGGAATAGGGTTTTGACACCCTACGAAATGTCATGCTAGTCTTTAACGTCTCTAGCAAGACATTGGGCTCTTTTAGCCCAGATCAAAGATCTTGTAATGCATCCCCTGCTTGTTGGGGTGATAGATACTTTGAACTCCACACAACAAATGGTTCTTTGAAGAACTTGTTGGATTAACTCAAAAGAAACTTTTGATCCCTTGTCAATGCAGTCATAATCTTTGGGCTTCCATGCCCTTTCAAGACAAGAATTTGAAACAAGACTTTGAGAATGCAAGGTTGAAGATGATCCCTTTGAAGTTTTGGTCTCACAAAAAAGCTCACTTCCTTGACATTGAAGATCATAGAATTTATCTACAAAATTAACCTCTCCTTCATATTTGTCAAATGGGTTGGGTGTGGGATTGAAGATATTCAACTTCACCTTCATGTGGCCAAATGAGATCTTCATTATCCCCATCCTACAATTGATGTTGGCATTAGCGGTTACCAAAAAAGGACGGCCAAGGATAACGGGAATTTGGCTTTTAGGATTGGGGACCGGTTCCGTGTCAAAGACAACGAAATCAACGGGGAAGAAAAATTTGTCAATCTTTATCAAAACATCCTCAATTATACCCCTAGGCTTCTAAATGGATCAGTTGGCAAGTTGAAAAACTACCGACGTCGGTTTCAATTCACCAAGGCCCAATTTGACATAAACCGAGTATGGAAGAAGGTTAACACTTGCTCCTAAGTCAAGAAGCGCCCGATTAATGATATGATCACCAATAATGCATGAAGTAGTAGGTGAACCGGGGTCCTTAAACTTTGGTAAAGTGTTATGTTGCAAAATTAAGCTCACTTGCTCGGTTAAAACCACTTTTCTTGGTGCTTGGCTCTTGTTCTTCCGCTTTTGGGTGCACAAGTCTTTCAAGAATTTGGCATAAGCCAGAATTTGCTTGATTGCATCCAAAAGTGGAAGATTGACTTTCACTTGCCTAAACATTTCTATGATTTCATTGGTTTTTGCCTTTTACTTGTCTTTTCAAATGGATCCTTTTAAGGCATCCGGAAATTGAGCTTTTGGCTCAAACACTTTTTCAACATTTTCTTTTGAAAACTCTTCAACATAAGAATTTTTCAAATCACTTTGTTTCAAATCATTTTTTAACAAAACCTTTTCAAATTCATTTTTCGGCAAATCTTTCTTCAAATAATTTTCAAAATCATTCTTCAAATCATATTTTGAAGCTTTCTCATTCACAAGATCATGTATATGCAATGAAGGAGGAATGGGATATGAAATGAGACGGGTGACAACTTGAGGTTGCACCAGTTCACTCTCTTCATTGATCTTTTTAACTTGATTGTCCACAATCCTACCACTCCGCAAGGTAGTCACCGCATTAACATGCTCAAGGGTATGCCCTTCCGATGAGGAATGGGTTTCCACAACACATTGTTGCTTAGGTAGGGCATTCATAGGCATATTTCCCTTCTCTCTTGCATTAAGAGTGCTTGCTATTTGCCCTACTTGGGTTTTTAGCTTCGCAATAGATTGAGAATGGGACTGAAGCAATTGTGTGTTTGCCTCAAGAGTATCCAAAGCATTCAAAACTTTTTCTTCAAATGTGGGACTTCTAGCATTTCCTTGGGAATAAGATTGGTTGGGAAAATGAGAGTTCGCAAATTAATTCCCTTATGATTGATAAGGTCTATAACCTTGGGATCCTTGGTTTTGAAGTGGAGGTGGAATGTACTTCCCTTGAAAACCGCCTTGGGAAGGGTTTGAACCCTCTCATTGGTTTTTCCAAGAGAAATTCGGATGATTTCTCCAACTTGGATTATAATGAGTACCATAAGGACTGTTCCCTTGGTTCACAAAAGCTGCATTGACTTATTCACTAGGTTCATTATGCACTTGTCCGTGAGGACAACGAGAAGTAGAATGAAGAACACTAGAACAAGTCATACATGTTTCATTTGATGTATGATGAGAATGGTTAGGGAAGGAAAATACTTGGTTCGCTGAGTTTTGGTGAATTAAAAATTGATCAAACCTTTGAGATAAAGACTTCATTTCGGCGGCTATTTCATTTGAATGGTCAACTTGATGTAAGCCAACACTCTTCCTACCTTGTGAATTTCTACCATTCTTGGATGATAATGTTTTATGCAGAGAATTTTCACTTGTGCTCTCATAAAGATGCCACACGTCATCCTCATGCCTATCAATGTATAAGCCACCCATGGAAGCATCAACCATGCCCTTGTAATTGTCCAATAAGCTCTCAAAGAAATATTAAACTAATTGCCATTTGGGCATGTCATGATGTGGACACTTCCTAAGCAATTCATTAAAGCATTCCCATGCCTCATGAAACGTTTCTCCATCCCCATGTGAAAATTCCCAAATTGATGTTCTCATGGCATTGGTCTTAGAAACTGGATAGTACTTCTTCAAGAACTCTTGTTGCATTTCTGCCCAAGAAGTGATTGAAAAAGGCCTAAGCTTGTTAAACCAATACTTTGCCTTGTCTTTGAAGGTGAAGGGAAAAAGTTTGAGTCTTAAGACCTATTCCGACATGTCCGTATATTTTACGGTGGAACATACTTCTAAAAACTCATCCAAATGCTTATAAGGTTCTTCACTTGGAAGTCCATGATAGTTAGGAAGTATTTGAGTGGTTTGTGGCTTAATTTCATAGTGATGTGCTCTAAATGGTGGCAATTGAATGCATGTGGGTGCATTGTATTCATTAGGCACGTAGTAATCTCTTAAAGCAAGTGGAGGATTAGCAATTTGAGGTGCAACATGGGCACCTTAATTTTGATTTACTTGAATGATGGGAGGTTGTGGAGCATACATTGGCCTTGGCATTCGAAATGGAACTTAGCCTTGTAGTTGTTGTGGTTGGTGAATGAATGGCCTAGGCATGTCTAATGGTGCTTGAATGTTCTCATGATGCACATTTGGATGGAGGATACCTTGTTGGTCTATGTGACCAAGGTCTTCTACATGCTCTTCATTATGGTTTTCCATTGATGTAATGGATTGGGTAGAACTAGAACTTCCACTTCCCCTAGGATTTCTTACTACGGATTCAAGATGCAAATCAAAAGGGACAAGAGTTGATCTTAGTGATTTACGACCATGCATACCCAATGTTAAAACACACAAACACAATGAATGAACAAACACTTTGACTTCACAACAATTCAATGAATCTTCCTCCAAAAACACTTAACCCATACTCCTATGCTTTAACAACAATGATGCAAAGAACAATTAAGAATGCCTCCACGCGGGCTCACGATTTATCTAAGAATTTAAAAACAAGCCTCCACGCAAGCCGATGATTTAACTAAGGGATTGAGTAAAGAAAGTCTCACAAAGGTCCTTTAGCACTTCAACTCTAAATTTATAGCTTAGCTTAGCAATTTTTTAAAAATTTTAGCATTTTTCCTTGCTTACTTAGCTCATTTGCTTACTTCCTAGCTCAATGCTCCTTGTCAAAGATGAACAAATACAATAAGTAATCAAAAGAAAAATAAAAACAAAGTAAAGACACGATCAAAAGAGTACTAATTCCAAATTGATTCCACAAATACGACATTGCCTAATCCTCGGCAACGGCACCAAAAACTTGGTGGTCATCGTCCTACCATAAGCTTAAGAGTGTGCATTAAGGCGAGGGCCAAGTTTTACATTTATAAAAGCCACTACTACCTTCACTAAAAATATAGTTGGGGTGAGTAGGGATCGTCCCAAGGGATTGGAGTCAAATTTGGTTGTGGAATCACTATTAGGGTTAGTAGGTCGAGTGACCAAACAAATAGTTGGTTGGTTAATTAAACTAGAAAGCAAATTAAACTAAATAATTGAATGCAATAAAGAGTAAGTAAGAAAGAGAGATCTTGGGGTTTAGAGGTCACCACCAAATAATACTTTTCTACACCCTTAACAAGTGACTAATGAAGGAAATGTGTGTTGCAATATTGATGTGTGTGTGTGTTTGGTTGATTCAACTAGCAAGGATGACCAATTAAGTATATATTGTCTAAGCAACATGTGAAAAGCACAATATATCTAACAATTAAGTATATATTATCTAAATAGCATGTGAAAAGCACAATATATCTAGTAAGTCATTAATCCTTTCATTAAGCTCACAAGCCAAATACACCACAAGGTTAGAGACATATGTTACTTGCATTCAAAAGTATGGAACATCAAACAACAAGCATGATTTATCCTCCCATCTAACAACTATGCTACCACTACACTACAATTAAGCTAATGACATGAAATTAAACTAATTA
Source organism: Cornus florida (assembly GCF_030987335.1). Classification (NCBI taxonomy): domain Eukaryota; kingdom Viridiplantae; phylum Streptophyta; class Magnoliopsida; order Cornales; family Cornaceae; genus Cornus; species Cornus florida. The sequence continues at coordinate 69,498,944 of NW_026775579.1, read as the reverse complement.
AGCTAAGGGAGAGACACAATCCATCAAGAAATGAGCATGAACCATTAAGAAAATTACAAAAGCATTCCATTAAGCACAATGTTTTGACAATCTCTAGATCTATGGCAGTAATACACATAGACATGCATCAACAACACAAGAAATAGAGACAAACACATGAACATCTATTCTAGCATACATAGACATATGGATAGAATGAAATGATCAATTGGAAGCATTAAACCATACAAATCATTGAATAAACAAGATCTATATATATAAATATGTCAAAACAAGTATTACAATACAAATCCCCTCAAAAATACATAAATCAAGATGTAGAAAGCATGCTTAGGGCTAACTCTAGCCCGAAAAGGATGTCTAGCCACTCATGGATGGTGTCCTCCAACCCTCAAGGGCTAACTCCATGGTAGAGATTTGCTCATTGGTTGATAAAGAGTCTCCAATGGTGTCTCTAGCCTTCTCCTCCTTTCTTCCTCCCTAAGAATAGCCTCTATTGTGATAAATCAATCTAAGTGTCTCCTAGCATCCCCTCCTCAAAAAGTGTATCATATTTTATATATAGGTAGGTCAAGTGATACACAAAATGAGCTAGGGTTGTGCAAAAAATATTCCCCAATGATTGGAAAAGGACAGCTTTCAATGAGCTGGAAATTTAACTTTTTCACACTGGAGGAAGTTTGATCAATCGAACCTTGGACTTGGATCGATCGAACATGGCTGAGATCTGTCGAACTGAAGTTGGATCGATCCTCAATGGCTGCGTTTTTTGGATAAAAACAAATCTGAGATATTTCAAAGATATTTTTGGGAAAAGGATAAAAGTGGTTGGTAGGGTGGTACAACTAGATAAGATTAATCATTTGGATAAGGACAAGGTAGTTTGATTGATCGAAGAATGATGTTAGATCGATCGAACTTTTGAGATCTCTAAAAACATCATCATGGCTCTAATCCATCTTGAAGTGCTGAGATCGATCATATTGGATCGATCAAACCTTGATCTGAGATCGATCGAAGATGTTGAATTCCACCTTTTTCTTCCTTTTGTTTCCACTTGACTCCTTTCTTTGATTCATCCTAGAATTGCTTCATTTCTGCTCTTATTTGGCTGAGTTAGCTTATTTTCGGGATAAGTGCCTGAAAATGGAAATAACACGAAATCAATCTAAGACGGTAAAGTAAGATAGATAAGGGTACTACAATACCTAAGCTTAAGGGGTTTAAATACGCACTTTTCAGCGCTCATCATGGGAGATTCAAGATTGGTGATTAATCAAATCTCAGAAAACTTTAGATGCTTAAATTGGCAACCCAATTGGTCAACCAATTTCATAGTGTGACTTTAGAATACAGACCAAGAGCCATGAATAAAATAGCTAATGATTTAGCCCAAACAGCTTCAAGAATCATAGTGCGGAACGGTAGGAAAGGAAGGGAAATGAAAATTACATGCCGATCTCTTCCATTAGCTGAAACAAAAAAATCAAGTTATGGAAGAAGTCTTTGCCACTGATGTTGCTGAGCTAGATAATAACGATTGGCGGATTCATTATATCTTGTTCCTACAACATCCAACTCCAGATGCCGATTGAAAAATAAAAAGAAATGCAGTTGATTATGTAGTTATGGATGTGGATCTTTATAGGAGATTAGCTGATGATGGTTTGCTATTTCAATATATTAGCAAGTTTGAAGGTCTAAAAATTATGGCTGAGGTACATGAAGGGATGTGTGGAGCTCACCAAGTCGGCATAAAAATTAGATGGTTGATATGTCGATATGGACATTATTGGCCTGGTATGAGAAAAGATTATATGACCTATGTAAAGGGTTGTACAGATTGTCAAAAACATGACCCAATGCAGTGGATTCCAACAATAGAAATGTAGTTATTAGTCAAACCATGGCCTTTTAGAGGTTGGGCCATGGACCTAAAAGGCAAGATTAATCCTCCTTCATTAAAGGGTCATCATTGGATTATTTTAGTCACCGATTACTTTACCAAATGGGTAGAAGCCAAGGAATATGTCTCAGTAACTCAAAACACTGTCATACAGTTTTTGGAGTGACACATCTTTCACCGATTTGGTTACTGGAAACAATTGTTGCCGATAATGGATCTGTGTTCAGAGGATGAGATGTATTACAACTCGGTCGCAATATGCAGGTAAAAATGTTAACCTCAACTCCTTCTTATGCTCAAGGGAACGATCAAGCTGAAACCTCAAATAAAGTTGTAATTGAAATTATTGAGAAGATGATCAAGGACAAGCCAAGAAGATGGCATGAAACCCTTTCAGAAGCCTTATAGGTTTACAAAAATTCAAAACGGACAAGTACAAGAACTACTCCTTATCGGCTAACATTTGGCCATGATGCCATGTTGCCGATGGAGTTAAACGTGAAATTAGTAAGAGTAGCTCTGCAACGCAATCTAATACCTGCCGATTATAACGAAGCTATGTTTGCCAAGCTAGAAGACTTAGATGAAGTTCAGAAACTTGCTTTAGACCACCTTATGGTCCATAAAGCAAAGGTAATGAAAGCATATAATAAAAAGGTAAAGTTCAAATCATTTGTAGAGGATGATATGGTTTGGCAAACAATTCTTCCACCAGGAAAGGTAAATATAATTTATGAAAAATGGTCCCCTACATGGAAGGAACCATATTTTGTCCACTAGGTGTTGCATAGAGGTGCTTATAAGTTGAAGGATTTGGATAGCGGGGTGCATGAAAGGCCAATAAATGGAAGGTACCTTAAAAAATATAAACCAACTATTTTTGAACTTATAGAGGAAAAGAAAATCTCCACTAAGACAAATTAGTTTGGGTTATATTAAGCCTCAGTTGTTGTTTTCCTTTTTTATGTTATGCAAGTTGTTTAAAGGTATGATAGTTTAGTTTTATGCAATGAATAAAGATATTAGCATATTTAAAGTTCAAACATCATTGTCACAAGTAGTTTAAAAATACCATATTACAGACCCATAATAACAAGAAATCCATAATTGTTCAAGATTGGCTAAAGTTCTTGTGAAAATCTTCAAATTTGGCCTTAAAATCGACCCAGGAGGTTTGGGTTTAGTGAAGTTTGGTTTCTGCCTGTTTTTTGGATTACTCTAATTTGGGCAGTTAAGCCTGCAACGTTTTAAATTTGGGAGCAGCAGTCTCGGCCTGAGTTTTTAACTCTATCACTTTGCTGCCGAGTTGGGTTTTGTCTAGCTGTAACTAAGCAAGTTTGGCTTGAAGCTTCTTTTCTCTGACATCTAGTTCGGCAGCTTCCTTCTTCAAAGATAAGTGAAGCTCTTTTTCCATCTTCAAAGTCTTGGAAAGTTTCTCTTTTTCCTAGTATTGGATGAAACAATGGTGGATAATTTGGTTTGCTTCAACATACGCAGTGGTCATGGTAGGAATCTGAAGCTGAAAGTTCTTTAAAAAGGCTAGAGCATGTAAGGAGAATCCTGGATAGCTACTCATGAAAGAAAGTGTCTCGGTTAATTCATTTTTGAAAAAAAGGGTTAGAGACAAATCTTGTTCACCATTTGGGTTAATATTTGAATAGCTTTTATTACTTCCATAGGGTTTCAGAGATTTTTTCAGTTGGGACCACAGGGGGTTCAAGATCTAGGGAGTCAAACACAGAATCAAATAGCAAATCAAGAATAGTGAAAGGTGAACTTGGGTTGGCACTTGTAAGCACGATAGGAGCAGCCGAGTCTTTCTGCACCTAAAATGTTTTGGATTAGTCTCAATCATTATAAGATTACAAGTACAGGTTATGAAAATTCAACAATTTACTTCCTCAGAGTCTCCAATTTGTTCATTCATCGAAGCTGCAGCTAGATGTTGAGAAAAAGTTGGAGAAATTATCTTTTTAGGACACACTTGTTCTTATTCTACTGACATTTCAGTCCTTTCTCCTTCAACGCTGTCAATAGCAATTTCTTGACTTTCTTTTTGTTCTGAAGAAAGTGGAGTTTTCTGAAAATAATGCCGATTTAGTATGTGAACAGAAAATGTTAATAATCAGGCATTAAGAAGCTTTACCTTGAGAGTTTCAATTACAGATTTCCTTTTCTTGGACATAACTTCATCTTCATCCACTTCATCATCATCAATCAAGACGAAGTGTCTCTTGGCTATGGATTTTTTAGTAGGTTTCTTTCCCACGGTCTTCTTTTTTGTTTTTCCCTGGTACAAAGTTACTAGCAGGCAAATCGAATATATCAAGACAAGTAGATACAGTGTGATTATGAGTTTTAGCTGAGTAGCAACTACATGAGGTATGCTCTAAATAGAAATGTAGGGATCAAGTAGGGTTGTTTCTGAATTAGTTGGGTTTGTTCCTTCTGGTACAGAGGGTGGAATGCTTACAGTTTAAAACAATAATAAGTCTATACTAAAGAATAAATGTGTTTATTGATGAGATACAAAGAAGACCACAACTTACTTTACCAAGAGTGTGATCTGGTCCTACCTGCTGGAGCTATAGGTGATCTATAACTTGTTGATTTAATAGGTTTGTTCTCTAGCATAGGAGCTGTGTCAAGAAGAACAGGTGGAATGGTTTCTTCTCCTTGAAAAGATAGAGATATAAACTTGTAGGATCCAAGAAAAGTATTAATAAGCTGTATGGCTTCTTTTGACCTAGTAAAGCTGATATACGAGGACCACCACTCTTTAAAGTTTGGGTTGGTACCTGGTTCTTCGAAAAATTCTTTGTATTGAAAATTGCTCAAAAGTTTCTGAAATTTGTTGGCAACATCCCGGACTTGATCACTGTCTAATAGCTTTACTCTCTTATGATAATTCTTGTTATATAAAGTATGGGGAGGCACTGGAATTAATTGAGTCAATCCAAATTGTCTGGCCAATTGTGCAGGGTTATAAAACTCTACCCCAGTTTGGCTTTTTACAATATGGGGTGCACAATATTGCAAGAAATATCATTTGCAATTAAGAAATGGCCCCAAGAAGTTTTATATAGTTCAATTTGCTCTGTCGAGGAATCGGCAGTAGGAGGAAACAACCACGAAGGGGCTAATCCACAATTGGCAAAGGGAAGGAATTAAGAGCTTGTTCAAAAGGTACATTGGTGGTAAAAGAATTGAATATAGTCAAGGAATGATTATTTTTTAGGTTTAGCTCTAGCATAACCAAACGAAATTAAAGAGTCATTTGTTGAGAGATGAATTTTGGGAGATATCTCAGGAAAGAATGCATGCAACCAAAACTAATAAAGCTAAAAATGGTCCTCCAAACCGAGAAAAGCTTGCAACAGTGAGGTCTGATAAACCTCTATATAAAGATCCTAAAAGAAATAGAGCTAAAACCATAGGTTTTCCTTTAGACAATGCTATGGCTAACTGGGTAAGATCTTTGGTAATTTGGATTTCAGGAGCACACAATAAATGCCGACATAACCACAAAAACAAAAAACCTATATATTCTTGTTCACTTACATCAGTCCCATGTTCTCCAGTCATTTCCTTAAAAAACGGCCCATGAGATTGGACATAATGCTTAGGGCCGTCTTGCTCAGGAAAGTTAAAGTTTGTTTCTGAGTCCTGGAGAAGGTAATTGATATCATCCCCTCCAGGTTTCAAACTAGTCAGAAAACAAACATCCCTAAGGGTACGGGCCATCATCCCACAGTACAGATGTAATGAATTGGTGGTGGGTGACCAAAAGTGTAGTGATGTAAAAAAATAGAGCTCTATCAATGGTCAGAGGAATCTTGCTGATTTGGATGATATCAAATATACCCATTATTTTCCATAGATCTCCTCTGGCAGCTGATACCCGGTCCACTTAATCGTTCTATTGGAGCATGGGAGGATGTCAATTCCTGATTGATAGCGACGACTTTTCCCTTTCAACAGTTTGGTACACAAGTTTAAGGAATGGAAGTTCTGACTTCCCTTGAGGATAAAAAGGGGATAATGATGGAGGAAATCAATTGATAAATGTTAAGCCAAGGCCCTTAGCATTATTCGCTAGATCAATGAGTGTTGTGTTGTCTAGTTCAGGGGATGGTAGGGTTTTGAGTGCAATCTTCGTCATTTGGGTATGAGATGTCGATTCTAGTATTAGGGTTTCCAAATTAAGCCCGGCGTGTTGCTTTTGAGTCTTTGCAGACATATTGAAAAGGAAAAAAGGGGTTTTGATTTTGATGGAGATGAAAGATTGATATGAGAGGATTCTGATACATAGTTCAAATAGGTTTTTTTTTTTTTTTTTTGGGTGAATATGAGACGTGTGTTATTGGAAGAAAAAGTGATTAAGACAGCATTGATGATGGATTAGATGGGTAATGTGAATCGGTGTATTTTGGAAACTGAAGCCATTATGACATTGGTTGGGTAATTATACGGTGTATATGGAATTATGGTGCAATAGGTGTTATTTTAATTTTGGAAGCCAAAGGGTTTAAACTAGCTATCAAAACTGGGGGGCATTGTTGACACTCATTTTGGTAATTGGGCTTTGAATACAATTGGGCAGAAAGTGAGCTAAAGATGTGTGCTTAGACTACAATTGGGCTGAAATCGGACTGTTCTATATGGATCATATAATAAACTTGGATTATAATTGGATAATGATGCTGCATTTAAAAAAGGATTGGATTTTGCATGGACTACGTTCAAGAGCGTTACAGATGAGTTGGTTTGGATGAGTTGGAGAAATGAATAGTTAAGAAGGGAATTGCAAATATATATCGATTAGATTATTTATTTAATTGCATAATTGTGTTTATCTGTAGGATTGGGTTTTCATTTGAAAATAATAATTAGTTACTTAATAGAGTTTGATGTAATTGGAATGCTTATGTGTAGGGATTTGTTTTTACGTTATTCTATAAATAAACAAAGAGGCATGTTGAACTAGAGGTCCAGCACCCTCAGAATCATTTTATTATTGTGTTTGCTTTCTCAAGCCCTTTCCCTAAATAGCATCCTTGCTATTTTTCTCTATCTCTATCTATCTCATTCTCTCTATCTCGTTTTAATTCTCTCCCTCTATCTCATTCTCTCTATCTCTTTCTATATCCAGATTTTCTCCTCTTTCTATTCTCAATCTATTACTATAAATTATTCATTGTAAAAGTCATTTTAATTAAGGCAATTCTAAACTCAAATGAGGAGTTTTACTGTTCTCTTTTTCCTCGCATCGTCTGAAAGTCAACCTTCTTAAAGGGACTGCAGTTGACAATTTACACTTGAACCATATAATTTGTTCTAGTACGCCCATATTACATGAATTTAGAATCAAATCTAACCAGCCGATTTTAGCGTCAACAGTTTCGGTCAATTTTTAATTTTATTGGATTATTATTAGACAACGCGTGACATAATTTATGGAGTAATTGATTTGACATAAAAGAACTTACCTGCAAAATTATAATTGTGAAATTATTTTAGCTAGTTATGAATAGAAAAATTATAACACAAACACGACACGACATTCCATTATGTGATTTAAAGTTGTTAATTTGGAAAATATTTGAAAAAGTGAATTCCTTTCAACCTTTTTCTGGAGTACATTTTTTGGGCAAACCTGGGTTTGTAACATTCGGACAAAGCTCAGTAGCTCCAATTAGGGTGGTTTTGATGCTAACTGCCACAAACATGGTCCACCAATTGACCTAATAGGTTCGGCCAACTGCAGCCTTGGACTTGTATTGCTTGGGTTCACACCTTTTTATTCTTGGTTATGGGTTCGATTTTTCTCCACCTTTACAAGTTCGTGACTTAAAATAATGGTACTCATATTGTGGGGCCAATGTAGGTAGTTGGAGTTTCATTGCGAAGGTTCCGACGTCATCAAAAAAAAAAAATTACCTGCATATTTTTCCATTAAAAAAAAATTACCTACATATTTTTCCATTGTTCTAAGGGATAGCATTAAGGTATTTTTCATTTTTCAAGCTCTTAAATTACAGCCTAGTTGCTGCTTAGATGACCTTAAAATTTACAAAATTGTTCTAAAATTTAAACGTACAAAACTCTCACAAAATAGAAAAATTTACATGTTACCCTTTGAAACGTTCTACGCATGTTCTAGGCGGTGATGAAGTAGAAAAATTATACGCGGGGGAATAAATAAAAGAATTTGACATTAGTTGATATTTTTTATTGAGTACATTTAAAAATTTTCGACAAGTTTTTATATTTTGGTAACGTCTTAAAATAACTTTAGTATTTATGCTACCAAATATTTCTTTTTCAACATACACACCCTAGCTATATATGACTCATCCATTGATCTTTCGTCTAATTACACAATTAATTGTGGGAGAAAATGAAAGAGAGTTAGTGACCATGGATGTGGGGTGAAGGGAGAGAGAGAGAGAAACTCTTGACTATTTTACTTTCTTTAAGATCCAAAATTAATTGTGGGAGAAAACGAAAGAGAGTTAGTGACCATGGATCTAGGGTGAGAAGAGAGGGAGAGAAACTCTTGACTATTTTACTTTCTTTAAGATCCAAAAATATTAGGCGGGACAAGAATATATAATTGTATCTTCAAAAAATAAAAATAATAATGGGGGTATTTTTAAGATCTTAACAAAAATTCAATAGGTGCATCCCACATGTGCTCCCAATTTGTCCCTTGATAGATCCTCCATTGGTCCTAGACTTTTAAAGTAAAAAGCTATGAAGTACGGACACTTCTACGAAAGCATTGTACCCGTGTCGTATCTGTGTCGGACACTCCTCGAACTGGTCTCCGACACTTTATATACGTGTCCATAAATAAAGATAAAAATATATTATTTTGTACACTTTACCGACATTTCTTTGACACTTCACTGATAGTTAGAGCAGCATTATCAAACACTTTTAACACAAATCTACTCTGTAATCTTGAAAATAATATAAACACACCTAAAATGTTCAACTAAGAAAAATTATCATTATGCACATATGATCACAGGTGAAGTATAAAATGATATTTGTTCATTTAAAATAAAAATACTATTATGAGAAAGTAGTGTAATAATGGTATATAAGATATAAACTCATTACAATAATGATATAATCTTATTTTCTGAATCATTTCAACTTAACTATTAGTATAGAAATTAGAAATGAATTAAATAAAAATTCATATTTATATATAGTTGTATCCATATCGTACCTGTATCATACTTTCTAAAGATTTAGCGTGTCAAAGTATTCGTGTCGTGCCATACCCATGTCCCGTGTCCGTGTCCAATATGCTACATACGTAAAAAGAAAATTTCTTATAGTGGTAGGAGATCTTATGCAATAAAACCAAAAGTGTAATTTGGAATTTTTAAAACTCCCAATGCTTTGTTGTTTATTTCTTGAAAAATCACAAGTTGAAAGTTTGAAAAATTAAGAGCCTGTTTGAGAGAGCTTTTTGGGGACTTGAAATGGGCTTCCAAGCCCTATAAGGCCTTCCTAAAAAAATGGTAGTGTTTAGTAAAATAAAAGAAAAGAAATTCTAACCAACATCAAAGTCTTAGGAAGTCCGTTCAAGCGAAGCGTCAAAAACTAGCTTCTGGAATCCATCTCTCTGGAAGCCAGCATAATTTTAAGTAACAAATTTTATGGACAAATTTGCCCCTTTTATTTCGTAAAACTTGTTGATCTAGTGCTCTGTAAACTATGAACAAGAACGAGAGAGTTATTAGGAGTCCTTTACTCCAATTCAAATTCCAATGCTAAAATACTTTTCCTATTTAAACTAGTTCTTGAGAATTCTTGATAGGTCACAATTCTTCAAATATTCTACTTTTATGTTTTTAAGTTAACTTTAAACTTTTAATTTTTAATTTGTACATTTTGAAACCCTAACCTCTCTCTTCACGTATTTTTCTACGTGAATTGGCACAAAACTGTTGATGCTAAAATTGGCCGACTGGAGCCGATCTTAAATTGAGGTAAAACAGGCATGCCAAAACCAACTATACGGTTCAATTGTGGATAGTCAACTTGCAGTCTCTTTTAGAAATTGACTTTCAGGCGATTATAGGAGAAAGAGAACAAAAATACTCCTTAATGAGTTCTAATTGCCTTAGTTAAAAGGAATTTTCAATGAATAACTTATAGTAACTATCAAGAGAATAGAAAGGGGAGGAAAATAGATATAGAAAGAACATAGAGAGAAAAAGATTTAGAGGAAATGAGAGAGAACGAGAATTAAGAAGATAGAGATAGGGATAAATAACAAGGATGCTATTTTGGGAAAGAGCTTGAGAAAGCAAATAAAATAATAAATTGATTCTGAGGGTGTTGGACCTCTAGTACAGCATGCCTCCTTGTTTATTTATACCAAAATATGTAAACCAACTTCCTAAATACAAGTATTATAATTATACTACAACTCTGTAATATAACTGAAAAATAAATTCAAAGTAAACAATCCTAGATAAATACGAATTCTTAACTAAAATTAAATACAGTATGAATATCACATAAATCTTATCCATCATTTTAAAGTTCAAAAATATTCTATCTGCTTAGTAGAGCTCTCACATGTTGCATGTGACTTGCATTATATGTGAAATTGCCCAGCGCTTCTTCTCACCAAGAACTCAACCCTACAATCGGTCCATTCTTCCTATAACTGCATTATAGCTATCCTAATCATTATCCAAGTCCATTGTTCTTTCTCTGTAGTCCATGTTTCATCCTAATTAAATTGCTAATCTAAACCACCTTCAGCCCAATCATAAATCCATTACCCAAATATCCTCCACGGCCCAGATATTAAATTGGGCCTACAACCCAAATGCCAAAATGGGTGTCAACAATGCCCCCCAATTTTGGTAGCCCTTTTAACCCTTCGGCTTCCAAAATTCAAATACTCCCATTGCACCATAACCTTTCATGTACCTTATAGTCCCTTGAATTATATCTTGATTCATTTCTTAAAAAATGTCGATTGTGCTAACCCATCTTATCGCCCATTAATTATCGCAATAATCCATTTAATTTTCCAACCACACACGGCTCTTCCACCAAAACTACCTTCATCTTTCAAACTCTTCATTGCAAACACACTTCCTTCTTCTCTAAATTTCTCTCTATTGAACCCTTTCTATAATCATGACTTCAAAACAAACAAAATAAAGTGATTTGAATTTGGAAACCCCTTTTCCAAAAGCAACATCACATACACAAATGACCAAATCAGCGATCAAAACCCTAGATCAAAGTGAACTGGATACCACCACGTTAATCGATGTCATAAAAAATGCTAAGGGACCTGGCCCAGCGTTTCTTAATCGATTCCCTCCTTCTTTACCTCTGATTTACCCACAAGCTGAACCGCACCGTCCTTTCTCAAAACCTCTCTATCTGACAGCAGAAAGGGACAGGCCAACTCTCTCCGTCAGAAATTGGCATCCACCAATGCTTCAATGGAACGAGTGGGTGGATCATGTATCAGCAGCGAAAGGAGAGCAGTGGAAAAGGATGGGTATCTTTGACATCATTCAAGTTAGTAAAATTCCTTTTACCTTTGACCAAGCGTTATTTTTTGCTTCTTTGCACTTCTAGTCCCCCACAACCAATTCATTATACTTGTACTGTGGCATGATGACCCCTATATAGAGGGATGTTTGTTTTTTAACGGGTTTAAAGCCTGGAGGAGATAAAATCAATTATCTCCTCCAAGATGACGAAACCTCCTTTTACTTTCCAGAACAAAAAGGGTCTAAACCTTTCGTGCAATCACATGGCCCATTCTTAAAAGAAATGTTAGGGGAAGAAGTGACTAAAGTAGATGAACAGGAACACATAGGTTTTTTACTATTGTGGTTGTGTAGGTATTTGTTGTATGCCCCTGCTATCCAGATTACCAAAGACCTTACCCAGTTGGCCATCACATTATCCAAAGGAAAACTCATGGCCTTAGCTCCATTCCTTTTAGCTTCCTTATATAGAGGCTTATCCGATCTCATTACTTCTAATTTTTTAAGATCTGGAGGCCTACTTTGGCTATATTAATTCTAGCTGCATGCATATCTCCCTGAATTAGCTCCCCCCATTCGACTCGCTACAAATGATCATTTACTGTCATTTGGGTAAGCCAAAGTAACCATCCCTTTAATGACTGTTTTTAGTTTTTCTACCATCAGTGTAAAATCAGGAATCCATCCCAATTTCTTCCTTTTTCCAAATGTCAGTTGGCTCCATCTTGGTTGTTTCCTCCCACTGCTGAGGCTTCAACAAAACAAATTGAGCTTCACAACAACTCTTAGGGCCATTTCTTAATTGCTAGGGATATTCCTTGTAACACCGTTGCTCCCCACCTTCCAAAGAGCCGAACTGGGGTAGAATTCTACAACCCGGCTCAACAAGCACGATAATTTGAATTCACCCAAATGATCCCAGTACCACCCCACTTTTCTTATAACAAGAATTATCATCGGCGGGTCAAGTTTTCAAATAGTGAAACTCAGCGCCTTTAAGAATTTCAATATAAACCTTTTCTTGAAGAACCGCATACTAATCCAAGCTTTGAGACTTGGTGGGCATCATACATTAATTTTACTAGGACTGCAGATTCCAACCAGCTTATGTGCAATCTTCTTGGTTCCTACAAATTCATTTCCCTAAATTTTCAAGTTGTGGACTCTATTGATCCCATTGTTCTTACAGCCCCTCCTAAACCAAAGAATATAACAGACCAATCTCCGACTCAACCTCCTCCCACTGCTCCTGCAGGTAAAACCAGATCTCGCTCTTGACAGAGTAAGTTTTATACTTCCGCTCTTTTTATACAAACTTGTACTTTATTTATATGCTTACTAACACAACTACAGGCACACATTCCAATATTCCAGAGCAATTAATACCCACCAAGTCTGAAGAAACCCAGTTTGATCTTTATGTCCCTCTTCAAAGTATACCCCTTGTAGCAACTACTCAGGTAATGCTCATAATCATAACCATTCTTTTGATACATATCATTTACCTACTAATACTTTTATTCCAAGGAAAAACAAGGAGGAAAAATGTGGGAAGAAAATCGAGAGTTAAGAGACACTTTATCTTGATTATTGATGATGAAGTGGATGAAGATGAAGTTGTGTCTAAGAAAAGGAAACCCGTCACTGAAACTCCTGAGGTAACACTTCTTGATGACTAATTTTTACATTATATCTTTATTCAAATATTATAACTAAATCGACATCATTTTCAGAAAACTCCACTATCTTTAGAACAAAAGACAAGTCAAGAAACCACTTTGAACAGTGTTAAAGAAGAAAAGATGGAAATGTCAGTAGGAAAAGAACAAAGGTCCCCTCCCAAGACAATTTCTCCAGTTTCTACTGAACACCTAACTGCAGCTTCAGTGAATGAACAAATAGGAGACTCTGAGGAAATAAGTTGTGATTTTCTTTAATCTGTCTTTTTAGACTTGTAGTGATTGGTACTAACCCAAAATAGTACAAAAAAGACTTGACTCCGCCTACCATTCCTGCAAGTGCCAATCCAAGTTCTCCTTTTGTCACCC